>NC_138773.1:182061424-182113305 GCF_965119305.1 Pelophylax lessonae | reverse complement strand
ATGGAAGGGGCTGCATTGTATGATATGGAGGGGGCTGCATTGTATCATATGGAAGGGGCTGTATTGTATGATATGGAGGGGGCTGCCTGCATTGTATCATGGGGGGGGGGGGGCTGCATTGTATGATATGGAGGGGGCTGCCTTTGCATTGTATCATGGGGGGGGGGGCTGTATTGTATGATATAGAGGGGGCTGCCTGCATTGTATCATGGGGGGGGCTGTATTGTATGATATAGAGGGGGCTGCCTGCATTGTATCATGGGGGGGGGGGCTGTATTGTATGATATAGAGGGGGCTGCCTGCATTGTATCATGGGGGGGGGCTGTATTGTATGATATAGAGGGGGCTGCCTGCATTGTATCATGGGGGGGGGGCTGTATTGTATGATATGGAGGGGGCTGCCTGCATTGTATCATGGGGGGGGGCTGTATTGTATGATATAGAGGGGGCTGCCTGCATTGTATCATGGGGGGGCTGTATTGTATGATATGGAGGGGGCTGCCTGCATTGTATCATGGGGGGGGGGCTGTATTGTATGATATGGAGGGGGCTGCATTGTATGATATGGAGGGGGCTGCATTGTATGATATGGAAGGGGCTGCACTGTATGATATGGAAGGGGCTGCACTGTATGATATGGAAGGGGCTGCATTGTATCATATGGAGGGGGCTGCATTGTATCATGGGGGGGGCTGCTATGATATAATGCAGCCCCCTCCATATGATACAATGCAGCCCCCTCCATATGATACAATGCAGCCCCCTCCATATCATACAATACAGCCCCCCCCCATGATACAATGCAGGCAGCCCCCTCCATATCATACAATACAGCCCCCCCATGATACAATGCAGGCAGCCCCCTCTATATCATACAATACAGCCCCCCCCATGATACAATGCAGGCAGCCCCCTCTATATCATACAATACAGCCCCCCCCCCCCATTGATACAATGCAGGCAGCCCCCTCCATATCATACAATACAGCCCCCCCCCCCCCATTGATACAATGCAGGCAGCCCCCTCCATATCATACAATACAGCCCCCCCCCATTGATACAATGCAGGCAGCCCCCTCCATATCATACAATACAGCCCCCCCCCCCATTGACACAATGCAGGCAGCCCCCTCCATATCATACAATACAGCCCCCCCCCCATTGATACAATGCAGGCAGCCCCCTCCATATCATACAATACAGCCCCCCCATGATACAATGCAGGCAGCCCCCTCTATATCATACAATACAGCCCCCCCCCCCATGATACAATGCAGGCAGCCCCCTCTATATCATACAACACAGCCCCCCCCCCCATGATACAATGCAGGCAGCCCCCTCCATATCATACAATACAGCCCCCCCATGATACAATGCAGGCAGCCCCCTCCATATCATACAATACAGCCCCCCCCCATGATACAATGCAGGCAGCCCCCTCCATATCATACAATACAGCCCCCCCCCCATGATACAATGCAGGCAGCCCCCTCCATATCATACAATACAGCCCCCCCCCAATATCATACAATGCAGCCCCCCATGTATGACGAGTGAGGCCAGTGTCCGGGTGGGGGAGTGTACTGTGTTGTCTGTGTGAGGGGTGGGAGAGGACGGGACACACATCGTCTCACCTTGCATGCTGTCCTCGGCATGTGATGGGGGATGGGAGACTGTCCGGTGTCCAGCAATCTGCTTCTGCCAGAAGTTGAACACGGAGCAGAGGGGGGGGGGGGCGTCTGGAGAGGCACAAGCCCAGCTCCCTGAGTGTGATTGGAGATCGGCTCCTGATCTTCTTCAAGCAGAAATCAGCTGGAGGGGCGGAGACCGGAGTGCAGTGAGCGCCGAGCTGGATCCCCAGGATTCTATGGAGGGCACTTCTGGCGCCCCGACTATTCTAATGTGCACTCTAGACAAGTGGTGTGTGCTGCCTGAGGCTCGCTTGCTGTAGCGCTCAGGCGGCACAGCATGAGGAGTGCCACACCGGCCGGTCCACTACTGATTCGGGGTGCAGGATGGCGGCGCCCCCTGTTAAGCTGCGCCCTAGGCAGCTGCCTTAGTCGCCTTACTGGTAGCGCCGGCCCTGGGTAATATAGTAGGTAAAAATTTATTTACAAAGTATGAATATAAATACAAACATTCATAGTGAAAATGGGTAAAGGCCCATTGTGCCAGTGAGAGAAGAAAAGTTTAGATGTGATAACAAGTGACAAAAATGTGACTTGAGTTGATTTTGGTGATCCTGCTCTGCTGATTCTCATGTCAGAAGACCGGAATAGACGCAGAGGAGGTAACCAATCGGTTAATCCGACATGTTTCGGCCAACTATGGCCTTTATCAAGGATCTGTCACCGATTCTAAAATAATCAAAGAGATATATGGTATCAAGTAATGGCAATTTGAAGAGAACCATAATTGTAAGGCAAAAGCGCACAATATATGAGTACATACATTTTAGATATATGTCCACTTCCTAAAGTTGAGCCTTCCCAGAGTTTCTCCAGGAGCTACAGGAACAATATGCTGTGAGGGTGAAATAAGTAGTTGACTGAGTATACAAACAAAGGGAGCCAAAGATTGACTAGTGAGTAAAGTAATAGTAATTACTTGCTGGGCAGAAGATTCTAGTCCAGGGATCCAAATAGGATTGAATATATATCAAAAAGCTTCCACAAGATTGGTTCTGAAATCTAGGTAAAATATAGTAAGGTTGCCAAGAGTAGGTAATTTTATTAAAGTATGTGTGCATTTAACATGAAAGTAATTTGGACTACTTTCCAGAAAAGTTTCCAGAGTGGTCCTTAGACACTTGGTAGGAGAGATCTATGAAGGCTCTCCTCCAAGTAAAACTTACATTTAGATGTGGAAATTAGCAGGGTCACAGCATGAGGGCTCCGGGTCCGCCTTCTCCCTCGGTCAGAGAGAGACTGGCAGGCTCAGAGTGTTCCCCGGCCTATAAAGGCAGTCGCGCATGCGCAGTGAGCGCTGCGTGATGCTGTCTGGTATTGTCCGTGCACGGCGTGGAGGGCGCTTGCGTGCAGCAAGAGCGCATCCCCAGAGACCGTGCGGACGTGCCAGTGAAGGCCGCCGACACAGTGCGAGAAGCCGGATCATCCCCGAGGGGATGACATGGAGGTACGAGACCGACCATACGGGTTCAAGTGCCCCGATCCATAAGGATTCGGGGCTACCTGTGCCGGGAGTTCATGGAGTCTCGGGTTGAGGCTTGAGAAGTGGATATAATAATGAAAATAAAATATAGTAACAAGGAAATAATAAGTAAATATACAATAATGAATGAATTAGCAGCATAGAATTTGCAGAGGAATTTTCTGTGGGAGAAGAAGGAAGGGGGGGCAAGGGGGGGGGGTTTTAAGGTGGAAAAGAAACAGTCGGGCTCCAGGGATTGATCACATAGGAGGCAGTTGGAAGATCAGTGAAAAGAGGTCCATATCCTAGGAATAAATCATAGTCAATTCAGATTGGATTTACAATCTGATGTGTAATAATCAAAGTCAAAGGTGGACAAAAAATGATAATAAAAATAAAATTAAAAATAAATATAAAAAATAATAAATAAAAAAAAAAAAAAAAAAAAAAAAAAATAAATAAAATAAATATAATTATAAAAGGAGTCTTTAGTCCGTTTTCCCGGAGGAAAAGCCTGGAAGGAATGGGCGGAAGCTTTGTGCTTCGTTTAATCCAGGTGGTATGGTAGCTTTGAGTCTAGTGATCCAGCGCATTTCCAACTGTAAGAGGGTCTTGTTCCAGTCACCGCCACGAAGGGGCACATGGATTCTATCCAAGGCCATGAAGTTTATTTTAGGCATTTTGTAGTTGTGATGGTACGCTCTATGTCTACCCAAAGGGACATAGTAGTTGCCAACATGCATGGCTTGCAGATGCTGGTTTACACGTTTCCCGAATTCTTGTCGGGTCTTCCCAATATAGAAAGACCCACATTCACATGTCATCATATAAATCACGCCCTTGGTTTTGCAATTGCAAAAATGTTTAGATTGGAAGGGTTCCCCATTAGGTAAGATAGTATTGATCGTTTGACGGATCACATAACATTGGGCACAGTTCCCACAAGGGAAAGTCCCTTTGGTTCTGCAGGGATCTTTCTTGGATCCTTCTTTAAATTCACTAGATACTAATTTTTGTTGTAGGGAGCCAGCCTTCCTAAAAGTAATGGGTGGTTTTTGAGGTAAAAGTTTCGATGTGCTGGGCTCTTCCAAGAGGATTGACCAATTTTTTGTAAGGATGTTCCTGATTTGTTGATGTTCGTTTGTGAATCTGGTGATGATTCGGGTGTCCGGTTCCGTTCTGGTTGTTTCTTTGTTTTTAAAGAGAAGTGTTTCTCTGTCCATCTGGTTGGCACGATTGAAGGCCTTACGCAGTGAGGTTTTGGTGTAGCCTCTTTGTGATAGTCTGGTAGTTAAACTGTTGGCCTCAAGTTGGAATTTAGCAGGATCTGTGCAATTTCTTTTTAACCTTAAATATTGGCTGTACGGTATGGAATTAATGAGCGGTTGGGGGTGGAAGCTGGAAGCATGAAGAATAGAATTGCCGGCCGTGTCCTTTCTGTATAGTGTGGTAGCGATTTTTCCGCTGGAGTCTTTGTAGATGAGAGTATCAAGAAAGGATACTTGTTGTTTATTGTAGATCATAGTGAAGAACATGTTGTATTTGTTTTGGATCATCTTGGTTAGTAATTCTGTAATCATGGTCTCAGGGCCATTCCACACGATAAGTATATCGTCAATATACCTTTGCCAAATGAGTATTTTATCGGCGTAGATTGTGTTCTCTTCATCAGAGAGGAATTCCTGCTCCCAAGCGCCCAGATAGATATTAGCATACGATGGGGCACAGCTTGTCCCCATCGCAACCCCACAAGTTTGAAGGTAGTAGTTTCCCCCAAATGTAAAGACATTGTGATTAAGTATAAATTGGAGCATTTCAGTAATGAAGTTGTTAAATTTAAGATCATGTTCATTTTGGTGTCGTAATATCCTCTGTACGGTCTCTACTCCTTTCTTGTGGGGGATATTATTATACAAGGATTCCACGTCAATGGTGACTAGATAGGCTTCTTGTGGTATACTGATGTCGTTAAGTATCCTGAGGAGGTGGAGAGTGTCTTGGGTGTAAGAGGATAATTCTTTTACATGAGGACGTAGATATCTATCTATCACTTTACTCATAGATTCAGAAATGCAGCCGTTACCCGAGATGATTGGTCGCCCAGGTGGGTCATCCATATTTTTATGTAGTTTGGGTAATGCATACATTGTAGGTATTCTTGGATGTGGTGTCCTGATATATTCCCATAAGGTCTGGGATATGATGCCGACTCTAAAAGCATTATCTACTTTCGAGTAGAATAGTTGGTCGTAGGTTTGAGTCATTATAGGTAGGATCTTTTTGTAACATTGTTGGTTAGATAGTATATTGAGGCACATGTTTTTATATTTTTCCTTACTCATGATTACTACATTCCCTCCCTTGTCGGAGGGTTTAATGATGATGTCATCGTTGTCCCTGAGTTCCTTGAGGGCTCGACTTTGTTTCTTAGTTAGGTTTGATGAATGTCTTGTTTCTTTAATTGATTCGATATCTTTGGTGGTTTGACGCACGAACAGTGCGATGGCAGGGTTGAGATTTAGGGATGGAAATTTGTTGGATCTTTTTTTGAAGGTTGGTTGATCAGGGGGTATTTCTTGATCATCACCATCAGGTTCTTTGCCAGATTCTATTGGGTCGTCCCAATCTTCTAGATCGCTTTCTTGGAGTAGTAGGTTTAGATCGCGAATGGCTCTGAATTCGGCTGCCGTTAGTGTGGGTGTTGCTTGAGTTGCTTGAGGTTGTTTTTGGTAGAAGGTTTTAAGCAGAAGATTTCTAGCAAAAAGGTTAATGTCCTTGATGGTTTCAAACCTATCAATGCTGGTATTGGGACAGAAAGAGAGTCCCAGGGATAGGACTTCCTTTTGGTCGTCGGTAAGTGTGTGTGATGATAAATTTATCACCGTTTTTCTTCCTCCGGTTTCTTCTCCGGTGGGTTCTGTTTTTTTGGAGGTTTGGTATTTGTTTTCCCTAAAAAAACCCCCGGTTGTTTGGGGTCGATATGTGATCTTGTAAACATCTGATGTGGTCTAAGGGGCACACTTGATTCCCCTGATTGTGTATCTTGGGTATGAGATATCTGGTTTGTATCTTGGGATTGTGTTCCTTGGGTGTTCCCCTCATTTGTTATAGGTTGAGGGACCTGTTGTTTTGAGGCATCTCTTCTTCTACTCTTATGCTGTTCCGTGCCTGAGGTATGTGAGGAGGAGTCTGAGGAATAGTAGGGTTGTCCTGTTCTGTCATTGGGTCTTCCATATTGATTTCGGCGATTCGGGCGTTGGTTGGACCATTTATAGGCCCTGCCTTGTGCAAAGGCGTTTTTATCACGCCAATATTTTCTTTCTTTTTTCCTGAGAATATCTTTGCCATATTCTTCCAAATGGGATTTGAGTTTGTTCTCTTGCTCACTGTACAGTTGTGCTTTTTTTAGGGGGGCCAATTGTTCATAGGTTTTTTTGACGTCTAAATCGAGAGTTTTGATTTGTCTCAGATATTCCTCTTGCAATAGAATCATAAGATTCCGTGAACATTCATTTAATTGATCTTCCCATTCTTTTTTGAGTTGTGCTGTTATGTTTTCCATAGTGGGAAACATTTGAATTCTTAATCCCACGGGATTGATTTTCTCACTGATGTATCGTTCAAATGTCTTAATATGCCAGTGTAGTGCTGACTTCCTCTCCAGGTGTTTTTGGAGTGTTCTGAATAGTGCCAAGATGTCGGAATCCGTTTGTTCCTTCACTTTAAAACTCGTCTGGATGCCTGACATAAGAGTCTCCCACTCGTCGCCAACCAGGTCTCCCACATTCTTTTCCTCTGTGTTTGTCATCCTTTCCGCTGATGCGGGAAAAAGGATAGGGGGGACAGGAAAAAAGGAAAGCTTATCTTGAACTGTGGTAATCCCACAGTGAAAGCTGAATTTTCCTGGAATAGTATAGGTCTGGTGCTTGCTGCTAAGCTACCAGTGATATATGAATTGTGTAAAGTTTGTAGTATTTCCAGAGATCCGAGAGGGCTTGGATGTATTATCCATCCGGGGTGTAAGTTAGAGAATAGGGTTTTGGATCTACTGGAGGTTCAATAGTTGTGTCTGCCACCATCCCAAAAAAATGTTTGTGGTATTTGTGGTGCCTCAAGTCAAGGTGGGATTTTAAGGGCAGGAGTAAAGGGGATATCGAAGGTAATATAGTAGGTAAAAATTTATTTACAAAGTATGAATATAAATACAAACATTCATAGTGAAAATGGGTAAAGGCCCATTGTGCCAGTGAGAGAAGAAAAGTTTAGATGTGATAACAAGTGACAAAAATGTGACTTGAGTTGATTTTGGTGATCCTGCTCTGCTGATTCTCATGTCAGAAGACCGGAATAGACGCAGAGGAGGTAACCAATCGGTTAATCCGACATGTTTCGGCCAACTATGGCCTTTATCAAGGATCTGTCACCGATTCTAAAATAATCAAAGAGATATATGGTATCAAGTAATGGCAATTTGAAGAGAACCATAATTGTAAGGCAAAAGCGCACAATATATGAGTACATACATTTTAGATATATGTCCACTTCCTAAAGTTGAGCCTTCCCAGAGTTTCTCCAGGAGCTACAGGAACAATATGCTGTGAGGGTGAAATAAGTAGTTGACTGAGTATACAAACAAAGGGAGCCAAAGATTGACTAGTGAGTAAAGTAATAGTAATTACTTGCTGGGCAGAAGATTCTAGTCCAGGGATCCAAATAGGATTGAATATATATCAAAAAGCTTCCACAAGATTGGTTCTGAAATCTAGGTAAAATATAGTAAGGTTGCCAAGAGTAGGTAATTTTATTAAAGTATGTGTGCATTTAACATGAAAGTAATTTGGACTACTTTCCAGAAAAGTTTCCAGAGTGGTCCTTAGACACTTGGTAGGAGAGATCTATGAAGGCTCTCCTCCAAGTAAAACTTACATTTAGATGTGGAAATTAGCAGGGTCACAGCATGAGGGCTCCGGGTCCGCCTTCTCCCTCGGTCAGAGAGAGACTGGCAGGCTCAGAGTGTTCCCCGGCCTATAAAGGCAGTCGCGCATGCGCAGTGAGCGCTGCGTGATGCTGTCTGGTATTGTCCGTGCACGGCGTGGAGGGCGCTTGCGTGCAGCAAGAGCGCATCCCCAGAGACCGTGCGGACGTGCCAGTGAAGGCCGCCGACACAGTGCGAGAAGCCGGATCATCCCCGAGGGGATGACATGGAGGTACGAGACCGACCATACGGGTTCAAGTGCCCCGATCCATAAGGATTCGGGGCTACCTGTGCCGGGAGTTCATGGAGTCTCGGGTTGAGGCTTGAGAAGTGGATATAATAATGAAAATAAAATATAGTAACAAGGAAATAATAAGTAAATATACAATAATGAATGAATTAGCAGCATAGAATTTGCAGAGGAATTTTCTGTGGGAGAAGAAGGAAGGGGGGGCAAGGGGGGGGGGGGGGGTTTAAGGTGGAAAAGAAACAGTCGGGCTCCAGGGATTGATCACATAGGAGGCAGTTGGAAGATCAGTGAAAAGAGGTCCATATCCTAGGAATAAATCATAGTCAATTCAGATTGGATTTACAATCTGATGTGTAATAATCAAAGTCAAAGGTGGACAAAAAATGATAATAAAAATAAAATTAAAAATAAAAAAAAAAAAAAAATTAAATAAAATAAATATAATTATAAAAGGAGTCTTTAGTCCGTTTTCCCGGAGGAAAAGCCTGGAAGGAATGGGCGGAAGCTTTGTGCTTCGTTTAATCCAGGTGGTATGGTAGCTTTGAGTCTAGTGATCCAGCGCATTTCCAACTGTAAGAGGGTCTTGTTCCAGTCACCGCCACGAAGGGGCACATGGATTCTATCCAAGGCCATGAAGTTTATTTTAGGCATTTTGTAGTTGTGATGGTACGCTCTATGTCTACCCAAAGGGACATAGTAGTTGCCAACATGCATGGCTTGCAGATGCTGGTTTACACGTTTCCCGAATTCTTGTCGGGTCTTCCCAATATAGAAAGACCCACATTCACATGTCATCATATAAATCACGCCCTTGGTTTTGCAATTGCAAAAATGTTTAGATTGGAAGGGTTCCCCATTAGGTAAGATAGTATTGATCGTTTGACGGATCACATAACATTGGGCACAGTTCCCACAAGGGAAAGTCCCTTTGGTTCTGCAGGGATCTTTCTTGGATCCTTCTTTAAATTCACTAGATACTAATTTTTGTTGTAGGGAGCCAGCCTTCCTAAAAGTAATGGGTGGTTTTTGAGGTAAAAGTTTTGATGTGCTGGGCTCTTCCAAGAGGATTGACCAATTTTTTGTAAGGATGTTCCTGATTTGTTGATGTTCGTTTGTGAATCTGGTGATGATTCGGGTGTCCGGTTCCGTTCTGGTTGTTTCTTTGTTTTTAAAGAGAAGTGTTTCTCTGTCCATCTGGTTGGCACGATTGAAGGCCTTACGCAGTGAGGTTTTGGTGTAGCCTCTTTGTGATAGTCTGGTAGTTAAACTGTTGGCCTCAAGTTGGAATTTAGCAGGATCTGTGCAATTTCTTTTTAACCTTAAATATTGGCTGTACGGTATGGAATTAATGAGCGGTTTTTTTTTTTGTTTTTTTTTTTTTTTTTTTTTTTTTATTTATTATTTTTTATATTTATTTTTAATTTTATTTTTATTATCATTTTTTGTCCACCTTTGACTTTGATTATTACACATCAGATTGTAAATCCAATCTGAATTGACTATGATTTATTCCTAGGATATGGACCTCTTTTCACTGATCTTCCAACTGCCTCCTATGTGATCAATCCCTGGAGCCCGACTGTTTCTTTTCCACCTTAAACCCCCCCCCCCCCCCCTTGCCCCCCCCTTCCTTCTTCTCCCACAGAAAATTCCTCTGCAAATTCTATGCTGCTAATTCATTCATTATTGTATATTTACTTATTATTTCCTTGTTACTATATTTTATTTTCATTATTATATCCACTTCTCAAGCCTCAACCCGAGACTCCATGAACTCCCGGCACAGGTAGCCCCGAATCCTTATGGATCGGGGCACTTGAACCCGTATGGTCGGTCTCGTACCTCCATGTCATCCCCTCGGGGATGATCCGGCTTCTCGCACTGTGTCGGCGGCCTTCACTGGCACGTCCGCACGGTCTCTGGGGATGCGCTCTTGCTGCACGCAAGCGCCCTCCACGCCGTGCACGGACAATACCAGACAGCATCACGCAGCGCTCACTGCGCATGCGCGACTGCCTTTATAGGCCGGGGAACACTCTGAGCCTGCCAGTCTCTCTCTGACCGAGGGAGAAGGCGGACCCGGAGCCCTCATGCTGTGACCCTGCTAATTTCCACATCTAAATGTAAGTTTTACTTGGAGGAGAGCCTTCATAGATCTCTCCTACCAAGTGTCTAAGGACCACTCTGGAAACTTTTCTGGAAAGTAGTCCAAATTACTTTCATGTTAAATGCACACATACTTTAATAAAATTACCTACTCTTGGCAACCTTACTATATTTTACCTAGATTTCAGAACCAATCTTGTGGAAGCTTTTTGATATATATTCAATCCTATTTGGATCCCTGGACTAGAATCTTCTGCCCAGCAAGTAATTACTATTACTTTACTCACTAGTCAATCTTTGGCTCCCTTTGTTTGTATACTCAGTCAACTACTTATTTCACCCTCACAGCATATTGTTCCTGTAGCTCCTGGAGAAACTCTGGGAAGGCTCAACTTTAGGAAGTGGACATATATCTAAAATGTATGTACTCATATATTGTGCGCTTTTGCCTTACAATTATGGTTCTCTTCAAATTGCCATTACTTGATACCATATATCTCTTTGATTATTTTAGAATCGGTGACAGATCCTTGATAAAGGCCATAGTTGGCCGAAACATGTCGGATTAACCGATTGGTTACCTCCTCTGCGTCTATTCCGGTCTTCTGACATGAGAATCAGCAGAGCAGGATCACCAAAATCAACTCAAGTCACATTTTTGTCACTTGTTATCACATCTAAACTTTTCTTCTCTCACTGGCACAATGGGCCTTTACCCATTTTCACTATGAATGTTTGTATTTATATTCATACTTTGTAAATAAATTTTTACCTACTATATTACCTTCGATATCCCCTTTACTCCTGCCCTTAAAATCCCACCTTGACTTGAGGCACCACAAATACCACAAACATTTTTTTGGGATGGTGGCAGACACAACTATTGAACCTCCAGTAGATCCAAAACCCTATTCTCTAACCGGCATTAGCAAATATACTGATGAGATTTTTTTTTTTACATGGTCATCCTTACAAAAATCTACCAGTGTATGTCCAGCTTTGGTGTACAATAAAACAATAAAAATTGTGTCAAATGCAATTTGACCTTTCCTTGATCAAGGTCGAGCTCAGTTGTGTTTGATCCCTAGTCCAAACCCACCTGAACCATCTTGCCAGGAAGCCCTCACTGCACACTGCCAATCATAGGCAGCCAAGGCATTTTTCCACCCCACAGCAGTACATATACATGCCCCTTGAATACCTGCGGCTGTGAAGTGGGGAGTGCCTCAGTCGATCATGATTGTAATTTTGCAGTGACATCTTCCTGGTGGAATAGTTCAGGTGGGTTTGGACTAGGATCCGAACACGCCTGAGTTTATTGCTACTCCTAGCATTATTGAATTATTTTCCCTGTAGAGGATATAAATTAACTATAAACATCTGTGGCACTGTAACCATCAGTACATTAAAGTGGAACTGCACTGCATCTGGGCACCACAAACCAAAAACTCTATTTCATTCATTTTTAGTATTTAAAGCAAATTCCCCCATCCATCCATGTCTCCATGCTTTATTTTGCTGAGAAGTCATTTTAAAAAATGTCCCCTGGCATTTCTGGCCGTAGCTATCTTGAGAAAGGGCAGATGATTCATCTAGCATTTACTTCCTGGAATCCGTCATATGGCTCTTTTCCACTGCATGGAACCGAACGGTTCGGCACGCTTTTGTGCTTTTCCACTGCTGGTACCGGATGGTACGGTGTAGGAACGGTTCGGTACGGTACGGTACGGCTCCGCTTTTCCACTGCATGGAACCAAACGGTACGGCTCTCAAAAACAGTACCACCTCGATTGTGGTTCCAAGAGGTACCATACCCGGTACCATATCCCACAATCCTTTGCATGCAGTCACTACTAGCCACTGATTTGTCAGAGAATCATTGTTATCCCACCCACTTAACTTTAGTACTACTTTAGTGGAAAAGCAAACCATACCGTACCGTACCGTACCGAACCGTTCCAACACCGTACCATGCGGTACCAGCAGTGGATAAGCAAACCGAGCCAAGCAGGGCCGAGTAGAGCCGAGCCGGTACTTGCAGTGGAAAAGTGCAATTAGGCATTGGCTGAGCTGAGAACCCTCCCTCCCATCTTCAAGACTCCTGGGATGTATGACATCATTTACCTAGGCATGGAGACCAGGAGGTAACTGAAGAAATGCAAAAAAAAAGTGTAAAACAAGTAAATATGATATACTTTCCTATCTGTTTACTAATGCTAGCAGCATAAGAATTAGAAATAGTCCATGTTGATTGAGAGTGAAGTTCCACATCAAAGTATGGGACACTTCTTTTTTTTTCTGCACCTAATAGCCTATGTGAACCATGAGGCTGAGTTTTGGAAAATAAAAATTTTGAAAAAAGATCAGACCACATGAACTCTAAACTATGGGGAGTAAAGTGGAACTTTAGTCAGAAAATTAAAGTGTTACTAAACCTAAAAACGTTTTTTACCTTAATGCATTGTTTGCATGTATTCCCCCCCTTTCACACCGGCTTTCTGGTCAGGTCCGCTGACACCCACTGACACCCGCTGCTATCCAATCTTGTCTGTGAAATCCAGACGGATGGAAACCCTATTTTCCATCCATCTGGAGTATCGGATAGGATTGGATGAAAATGGACAGGTGGTCCGTTTTCCTATGATCCCCCATAGAGGAGAGCGGGGATCTGACAGGTCTGTCTCTGCACACAGAGCAGAGATGGACCTGTCATCTGACTGCTCAATGGAGATCAGCGGATCAATTCCCACTGAGCAAAACAGAGTCCACCGGGCAGAAAGCCAGTGTGAAAGGACCCTTACTTCCTCTTCACACAGCATTCGAGAAGCAAGAGGAGCCATTGGCTCTTGCTGCTGTCAATCAAATGCAGTGAATAGGAAAGTGGGGGTGGGCCTAAGTCCCGCTGTGTAAGTCTATGGAGCGCGGCTCCCTCCTATGCACATACTCAGTTGCTCTCCATTTTAGGCATTTATAGGCACTGCTAAGTTTGGACAGGTCGTACTGTTGACAGCCTTAAAGCGGAAATAAACCTTCCTATCCTATACACCAGTGGTTCTCAACTCCAGTCCTCAAGACCCACTAACAGGCCAGATTTTAGGTATTACCTTGGAGAAATGCAAACTAGAGTACTGCAATCACTGAGCAGCAAATTATATCACCTGCAATGTATTTCAGTTATCTTGCAAACCTGGCCTGTTAGTGGGTCCTGAGGACTGGAGTTGAGAACCACTGCTTTACACCCATGGAAGCTTCTGTTTTAACTGCCATGGTGCTGCACATGTGATCAGTTATGACTCCAGCCATTTGAGGGCTTGACAGTTTAGTTGAGGACACAATCAAATGTGACAGTTTGCATTTCCAACATTCCAGGAATGTAACTGTAATGTCAATTTAAATCAATGGGTTTCACTCCGCTTTTTGATAGGGGCTCATTCACACCATATGTGCATGAAAACTGATGGGAAAACAGTGCAGATTTCACTGATGGGAAAACAGTGCAGATTTCACTGATGGGAAAACAGTGCAGTTTATATCTGTTTCACATCAGTTTACCTCAGTTTTCATGCACGTTGACATCAGCTTTTATGCACTTTAAAATTTTTCATGTGTGTCAGTTATGTGCTCTGTTCACACCAATATTGATACCATGTCAGTTTTTTTTTTCCCCATGCAGAAAACTGCATACATGTTGCACATTCCTGCGCAGAAAAAATCTGCACGCGGTACCAGTGTTGTGGTGTGAACAGAGCACATAGAGAACAATTGTTTTTTTTTTTTTTTTTATGCCCTTGCAGAATGCGTGCAGAAAAACTGACAGCTCTGCACCATGGTGTAAACAAGGCCTTACTGTTGTTTAGGGGCTCTGGGCTTCAGCAAAATGGCAGCCTCCAACAAGAAGAAACAGGAGCAATGCTGGGGGCAATTTACAGCAAACACTAATGTTGGTAGCATCATATATATAAAGTACAAGTGTCTCTGCGTCCAGTCCCTGTGTCCGTGGGATTGCGCTACTGCGCATGTGCCACAAGGACAGCCGTTGGGACTTGGAGCGCAGAGACTACGGGTTCTGCGAGCCGTGACTGCGCTGCCGTGCCCGCGCTTTACCCTGCTTTCTCGCCAGAGTGCTCACCCTGCTCGCCTCGCGCGCGTGGATTGCTCAACTGCAGCAAGAGGTTTGAGGGGAAGCGCGCGCCCGGCACGAGGGAGACGTCAAACGCCGGGAGCAGAGAGTGCTGGGAGATGTAGTCTGGGCGAGGAGAAGGAGGGAACCTTACCTGCGATACAAGGGGGGGTCGGAGAGCGCTTAGCAGTTCGAGGATAGGCGCTCCCGGTGAGCACAAGTGGTACTACACAGCACTGGTAGAGCCTACTGATGCCGATCACATTACTGTACACTTATACTGCAGCAAGAGGTTTGAGGGGAAGCGCGCGCCCGGCACGAGGGAGACGTCAAATGCCGGGAGCGGAGAGTGCTGGGAGATGTAGTCTGGGCAAGGAGAAGGAGGGGGCCTTACCTGCGATACAAGGGGGGGTCAGAGAGCGATGAGCAGTTCAAGGATGGGAGCTCCTGGTGGACACAAATGGTAATACGCAGCACTGGTAGAGCCTACTGATGCCGATCACATTACTGTACACTTATACTGTATAATTCGCCGCTCAGTCAGCTCTGTGCATGTTCCCAACTGCATGGTTGTCCACTTTTTTTTGTACTGGAACAAGTCTGTTTTTACAAATGTTTGACCACATATGTTCTAGCGAATATAAAAAAGTGATAACCGCGCTAAGGAAAAAAATGATGAAATTGAAAAGCAGCGACTTCAAGTGTGACCACACCCTTAGTTAATGTATAGAAAAAATAAGCGGCACTGCGTGATGTGGGTAAACAAATAAATGTCCAAACAAAACAAATGTCCCAAATATCAACTTGAATGACGTTTGAAAACAATGAGCAAACTCCACGGTCTCTTTAGGAAATGCGCTTACCGAATAGCCACTAAAAATCTGCAAGATTCATGTGCTGAGGTGTATTCACAGATCTAGGAGATTGGAGTTGTCAGGGTCCTCAACGAATGGTGTTATGAATGTACATAAAAGAAAAAAAACTTGCATAGTGTGATACCGTAAAGATATAGTGATCAACTAAATTGAATTCCACCACCAAATAGGAAAAAATCCTTATCGATTGTGCAGCAGCTCACCAAATAGATAAAGATTTAATCAGTGAATATCCCAATATCGAGAGGAAAAGGATGTAGAAGAAAAGCCACCACCAACTGTGAAGCCTCTTACCAAATATAAATTTATAGTGAGCAAACACAGTTGATCCAAATGTACCAAGAAGCCAAGAACGCCACTCAAAAGCACTGCAAGCCTCTTACCAGACGAAAACACAATCTGCACGGTGTGATCACTTAATAGCGCCTTCCCATCATAGGTGAATAGCTCCAGGACCAAACGGCATCAATAGTGTTGCTGTGGAACCAGTACCAGAGTAATGCACCAGCCCGAGTAAAAGAAAGCGCCAATAGTGTAATAAAATCTTAACCGTTTTATTTAATAAAGGAAAGGCACTTACAAACAAAGTAGATAAAATCGCGAAGGATGAGAAGCCACCGGCCGGACGGCAAAGCACATCCGCTCCTAGGATAACTTCCGCACGCCGCGACCTGACGGCGTTTCGTCCAAGAAGACGTTATCAAAGGTACGGACGGCGTGCTGACGCCATCTCTTATATACGAGAACTGATTGCGAAAACCGGAAGTGTTTGAACAGTTCCGCCCTGAAGCTGTAGACCGGACATCCAGTATCCGGAACCAGGGTAAATCTATCCCACCATTTTGATTAAGGGCAGAGATCAATTTCACTCACCCTATATATCCCATATTGAGGGCAACCTCGTTTTACGATGTACGGACATACATTGCTGCGTATTAATTAGAAAAAACGAGGAGAAATTAAATTAAAATTTAATTATAAAATTCAATTCATAAAAGATTGTTCTAATATTAAAAATATGAGAACAGGTATGGGCATTTAATACCAGCGCCATCTAGCGCTCAAATAGAGGAACAGCATGGGCAAACCGGCTCTAATACAGCAAAGAGCAGGCTTGACCATATATGTTCTAGCGCCCGTTAATTTAACGGGCTTAATGTCTAGTAATTATTAATAAAGAATGATGATTCCCCATGATAAAAAATCATTGTGGTATCCCATATCAAACACCTAAACACAATGCTGCTACTTTAAATAATCAAACTTAATAAAAAACAAAGTGAAACATATATCATAGTATTAATATGTGCAACACCAGTAGTGCATTATACCACTAAATCGAAAAATAATTAGTGGTTCCAATATCAACCATATATCATATTAAGTAACAATCAATAAAAAAAAAAAATGAAAATTAAAAATGTCCACATGAAAAATAACAAAATTGCAAAAAATAATCAAATATTAGTGAGTCCAGTGAAGATCTTTAGAATAGGGTCACCATTAAGTTTGTGTCTTCCCACCCTACTCCTATCAGGTGGTAACCCACCAAACATTATTGCCCACTATTCTCATGGTTGGGCAAATGCTCATTATAAATTCAAGTGATAGTGCAGGATCCTTTGATGGGTTTAACCTCTCATTCACCCCTTTAGCTGGTAAAATCACTCCGCTGGGTACATGAAAAAAGAGAAGCTCCACAAGTGTAATAACGTCAAACATCTCAAATGTTTATTAAGATCATCGGCAATCCACTCACATAATGCATAAAATGACATGTTTTACATGTAGCTAATGGATATGGTACCTGATCCCCAAACGATCTCACTACCTCCACGTTGGCGGTAGATCACTCGGGAACCATCACTCGCCCTCCATTCAACTGGTCCAGTTGCCGTGTAGTTATACCCGGACGAGTTTCGTCACTTCCGACTTCATCACAGGGGGGCTGACTGCATGGCATGGCAACCCGGCTTTTAATCATTCAACAAATAGACTGTTAAGCCATTCAAAGGCATTAGATTCACAATAACCTAGGCTGTGTTGAATCACACACCTGAATCAGTGATAGTCTTTGGCAGCAATCCATCTGGTCATTTAACCTCCCATGCTCCACTGTCAATTAGCAATGTGGAGAGGCATTGATTCTCTGTCTGCTCCATTAACTACCATTAAGCTTTTTATATTCATTGTAGTAACTAATTAGTAAGCCTATGGATTAGCAAACCACCCACTATCTAACCAATCAATGCCTTAGTTCGGGTTTCAACTAACATACCAATTTTAAAACATTTATTCAAAAACATTCTATTCAACAACATATACGTTATGGATTCACACTAATATTGGGTATATAAAACAGACATATTACCACATAGCCACTAAGTTCCTACATATAATATAAAACAGTGGTAGGTATAAACGTATGCAATCTGCCAAATATCTTAATTATGTGTAAAAAAAAAAAAAAATGATGTACTACAAGTACACACATTGTAAGGAATATATGAAACTCATAAATAAAATAGACATGAAATAATAAATTGAACTAAAAATTAAAAATAAAGATTAAAAGGATATCTCAGTCTATATTATTATTGGGGGTAATATAATGTCATTGCTAACTGTCATTAAAAATCACTAATAAAACAATTTAAACCTATTTTAATATTAAGGCCAGCAGCCTCCAAAGATCTTAACAGATAAATCCACTTGGTTTTACAAGTCTCCAAGTGTTTACATTGGCAGATGGCTGTTCTGTCTCCATGGAGAGTGATTGCGGGTGCCCTACAGACATGGCGGCTGCGGGACCCACTGACTGGCTCCCCCTCTAGCCACACTAACACAAAGCGACGTCTATGTACGTTGTTTCGTGTAACAGAGCCGACCTGCCGCAGTACAACTACGGCGGCTGGTCGGCAAGTTGTTAAATACTTTTCAGTCACTACCTGTATAGGATAGTTATTTTATGCCTTTTGTGACTTGTGTGTGGTTTGTTTAGTTCCGAATAAATATTATGACAAATTTTTCATTATTTAGAAATTTGGGTATATATCCAAATACCTGATAGCAGCATAAACAAAGTTTACCGAACGCTCCGAATAACGAAACTAAATTTGTCTGAATTTTGAAAATTCGCATTTGAACTGTAAACATATTTCTAAAATCAAAGACTGTGTGTGTTATTAGACTACCATTTTGAAATGATTCTGTTTTTAACCATGATTTAACCACTTCTGGACCACAAAAGTTTTCCCCCTTAATGACCAGGCCATTTTTTGCAATTCGGTACTGCATTAGTTTAACTGACAATTGCGCGGATGTGCAACACTGTACCCAAAAAAAATTGATTTCCTTTTTTTCCCACAAATAGAAATTTCTTTTGGTGGTATTTGATCACCTATGCCATTTTTATTTTTTGCTCTAAAAACAAGAACGACAATTCTAAAAAAAAAAAACAATATTTTTTACTTTCTGCTATAAAACATTCCCAATAAAAAAAATTAAAAATCAAATTCTGCTACCTATTTTTGGTAAAAAAATTCCCAATAAGAGCATATTGATTGGTTTGTGAAAAAGTTTTCGCGTCTACAAACTAGGGGAAAGATTTATGCCATTTTTATTTATTTTTACTAGTAATGGCGGCGAGCAGTGTTTTTTTGCGGGACTGCGACATTGCGGTGGACAGATTGGACACCCAACTAACATTTTTGACACTTTTTGGGGGACCAGTGATATTACTACAGTAATCAGTGCTAAAAATATGCACTGTTACTGTACTAATGACACTGGCAGGGAAGGGGTTAACACCAGGGGCACTCAAAGGGGTAAATGTGTCCCTAGGAGATGCTTTCTAACTGTGTGGGGGATGGGCTTATGGAATGAACACAGGGACCTGTGTTCCTTAATAGGAGGAACACAGGCGCCCTGTGTTCACTGCTGACAGAACAGCGGTTTGCCGTGTTTACAATGACAGACCGCTGTTCTGTCTCCACGGAGATTGCAGGTGCCCAGCGGCAGTCTAGTCCGCCGAACCTTCCAGTCAGCTTTCCCTGTGGCGAATGGGCGGCGCATGCGCCCCCACTCGCAGTCTCGCGAAGCGACGTACAGGTACGTCGTTTTGCGGGAACGAGCCAACCTGCTGCAGTATGTGTACGCCAGCTGGTCAGCAAGTAATTAAAGACTCATTGTAATCATTTTATAAAGATTTTTCTTTTGCTTGTTCACTTTGCCACATTCCAATCGAAAAAAAATAAAATAAAACGGTAAATTTGAATAATATACGAAAAAGACATAAAACGAATTCCGAATACAGATTGAACGACTCAACTGAATTTAACCAAACTAAATAACTAGATTAATGAATCTAAATGAAACGAAAAAAATAAATAAATAAAAAATGTTGTCATGCACATGTCTATTTGTGACCTATCTTCATCTCTTACTACATGTGCAACCCAAGGATAACCGACTGCAAACAATAGTACCAAAACATTGGCTTAATATAATAAGTGCCTTGCATTCATGTAGTTTATAACTAAATTATGAGTTTATCTACATTTTTCACCATATCAGTATCCAATTATTGCATGCCAGATATTTCACAGACTCACTTTGAAACATGAATTTCTCCCTTACACTAGGCCTGAGGTTTAATTTACCAAAGCATGAAGTCAGCTGAAATGAAGTTCAGTGACATGAGAATGAGGGGAGATTGTATTCCCGAGAGCCTGTGGTATTAATCTATGCAACTTTAAAAAAGAAAGGTGGATCTTCACCCAAAATAAAATGAAAAAGAACTTGACTTACTGAAGTGTAAATTGAGTTGAAGTAAAGTGATGTTCTGACCATGTGCAGGGGACAGCTTATTCTTTACATCATTTTAGATTTGACATGTATACAGGTTCACTTCATCTCACTGTACAATTAATAATCTGGCTCTAGATGTTTCTTGATTGTTACAATTTAGAAAAGGAATCCAAGATTTATTTATTGTAATAGCTCATTTCTTTTTTATTACTATGTTTTTAATGAGACTCATGGTTATACAGTATATACAGTATATGTATGGTTTGTGTTGCCTTGGTAGCAATATGAAGTAGTTCTTTCTTTGTTTAAAGACATTACATGTGTCACTGTGTATAAGTTTCCAACTGAGAAAGGGTGGGGACCACCCTAAACTATCACCAGTTATTGCCATTTTGTAAGCTATTCCCTTTTGGAAATAAAGAAATCCTTTATGTGCTGGTACAGGGGAAAAAAGACTGAATGTTTAAGCTTCCAGTTGTTTCACCTCCAGAAAAATTAAAAAACAAATTCTAAATTTCTAAAATTCTAAAATTCTAAATCCTAAATGTGCTGCAAAAATATTGTTTTTTTGAAAATAATTTACTATATGTACAAAAATAAAGCACTAAAGCAGAAAATAAAATTATAATGCTTTTAAATATTGGAATAAATTTGAACTCTCTATGAAATTTGTGGATACAATATTTAACACATTCTTAGACCCAGGGGTAAAGCTAGTCTCTTTGTCTAACACATTCAAATCCCCAAAAAACATTTTAAAAATTCTTGGTCTGGCAGATTACACCCTATTTAAAAGGTCCCAACAGCTGGGTTAACTCCAAGCTAGGAGGGAAAAAATAGGCAGGCACCCAAAATTGTCAATAATATAGTACACATGTCCTAGAGACACACTATTTATTGCATCAGGAAAAATAACCTTATTGCCTTTCCCCATTACATACAATCCCTATAAATTCAAAGTAAATATAACACATAGCATCTTTTTTTCTTCTTCAATTAAATTTCTGGTTCCTGGGACCAGTTTACTGATTTTATAAAAATAATTTGTAAAACTCCCATTCATTAACTTCCAGAACGCCTTCTGTTATATCATTTGTCTCCAAACCAGCAATATGGTGCAGTGCCGTTACCAGTTCTAAGGGTTTTTTTTACAATATTTCACTAGCTGCAAGGAAAATTATTTTTATAAAAATGAATATACACTACCACTACAGAACCAATGTTAGCTTCTTCAGGCTTTTGTTTATAAAAAAAAAAAAAAATTTACATTCTTCAAAAAAAAAAAACTACTGCTAAACTGTTTTTTTTTTTTAATGGTGACTGTTTATTATTGTTAGGTTTAGTGATATTAAAAAGAATTAGTTTGTGTATTTGTTTCAGTATACCTCCTAATATTCCCCTTGAACATTTGAAAGGAACTCTGGACAGAATAGTAACCACTTGAGTTTTAGTTAGCCGAAGGGTTCACATTTCTTTAATCTAGCTACTTCAAAATGAAGTTGAACCAGTAAGAAATGGGAGGATTACAGACGCAGTAAATGCCATTTATACTGTTACCTGTTTTATATATTTGCACTTTATATTACCTGATTTGGGTCACACAGCTGATCTGCTGAAGAATCTGCTTTGTATAAACTGATGCATTGCTGAAAATATGTACAATGACCATTTATATATCATTATTGTAACAATATGTAACGTATTCTTATACTTTTATCCTTTTGTAAATTTGAAACAAAACAAAATAAAAGGACCGTAATTTGAAAAGCAATTTAGAAGATTACTGCCATTATATTGAGTCTAAATAGACAAAAGTCTAAAAAAACAAACTATCCATCATGGTAAAGGTATAAAACGCTTTAACAAGCATAGACATGCAGATATTACTAAACAAATGACCAGCCCCATTTTTTTTATTTAAAACCTATAAAGAAAAGAAACAGTCTGAGAACTTGCAGGCAGATGTTTTATCTGATTCAACCTTGTTTGGAAATGTGGTCATTTTACTCAGAATTTAGTGTATCTAAGTTAAAGATTTACATTTATATATTCATTTTCACGTGTATTATTTATTTATTTATTACAGGTAATAAATCTATGACAAGCAGTGCTTTACATACAGTAAACTTTTGCAAGGAGCTTACAATCTAAGGTCCCTACTTTACATGCATACATACACATATTAGGGCCAATTTAGCCAGGAGCCAGTTAACCTAGCAGTATGTCGTAAAAGTGTAGAAGGAAACTGGATTACCAGGAGAAAGTCCGCACAAACTCAGGGAAAGCATTCAAAATCCAAGCAGGTAATGTTCAGGTTGGGTTTCGAAACCAATGGCCTTAGTGCGGCAAGGAAATTTGCTTTTGACTTTCAATTATTTTCAGCACATTCCTATTAATCTAAATACATTTTTTTAATACCATACATGAGGAATGAATGAATGTCTATGTATGTATGTATGTATCATGTATATTGTTTTCAGACCTGTACCGATGCATTGTGGCAATGTGATGTTCCATTATGTTGATTGTTGTCTTTTCTATTTCTCTTTATAGACTTGTTTTTATGATCGTAAATAAGCTTTCTAAATGCACAAATCCTTGCAAGTTCTGAAGAAGCAGTGTATCCACGAAACGTGTTGACCTTTTTAAGGAAACATATTGATTGTTTCTGTGATTTACTCAAAGATAGTGATGTTTTTTTTTTAAGTTTTTTATGTATTAAACTGTATTAAATAAAATTATGTTTTTTTAGATATTACATAGTGACAATAGTAGATCTAAAGCCCCAGAACCTCCCCTATACCTCATATACTATTAATCTAAATGATCTTAAAATTTTGAATACTTACTTTTGGAAGTTTCCCACATATTTACTTTCTTGAGTGCAGTGACACATATTCATTATGCTTTGTGAATATGCATTGTTGTGTCAGACATTTCTCAGAGCCTGTTGTCTAAACACAGTCAGTACAGAAAATACCCTACATCAAATCTGCTTGAAGGCAGCAAGTTGACATGGAATAAATATTTGTTAGGAATCAAAAGTAAACCAAAGAAATGAAGAACAGCAGGGAAGCCAACAAACATGCAAGGAATCCAGGATGTTGTTGAAAGAGATAGTAAGCAGATACGCAGTACTCAAAACATGAACAGAGATTTTCAAGTAAACTTATATTGGATTTTCAAAAATACCTATCATTTGAATTTCTATTGCAATGCTGGTATTACAACATAAAAGTGTATGCTGTGACTTTAGAGCTCCTTTAAATGATACCTAATATACTGCAAACATCGTGACTCTGTCACGTATCTGGTAGAGGCCAAGTTGATGAGAAGGCTTTCCCTTACATCTCCTGACCAATACTTGGTGATAGGGTGTAGCAGGACTAGAAATGACATGGGTGCCACATAAAAACATTTGCAGACAGTATGGATACTGCTGGGATGCTGTGGATGCTCATACTGGATCTTGTGCAGAAAGCTGACACAGCTGAAGCACAGAAACTTACAGCTGCAGGAAGCAAAGCGTAGTCAAGACTAGCCAGAGTTAGCAGCAGTTAGGTAGCAGAAGTACCAAATCAGAAGGTGGATGGGACAAAAACTAGGCCAGAGTTGATATCAGATGGACAGTAAGGTGCCAAAATAGTAGGTGGAAGACAAAGTCAGAACAAAAACCAAAGTCAGAAACAGAAGTTCTAGAAACAATATTAGTAGGCAAGCCAGATCAAACACAGAATATCTGAACGTATGTAGACAGGTAGTGGTTAACGCTGTCCAAGCCACAAGCAGTCGTATCAGCAGGGAGCATTGATAGTTTCAAAAAACTATTAGATGGGCACCTTAGAGACCACAACATACAGGGGTATACAATGTACGGTTAAAAGCAAACACGCACACACATCATAGGTTGAACTGGATGGACTGATGTCTTTTTTCAACCTCACTAACTATGTAACTATATGTAACTATGTAACTATGAAGCTGGGAGTTAATTGTGTTTTTCTTGGTGGGTTTTCCTGGTCCTGTGTGCTATAAAAGGAACGGAGGCTTGGACCCTGGAGCGATCTCAGGGGGAGTTCCGAATGTCGTTCTGCTGGTTTGGTTCGAGCCGGTTCAGTCAGACCCATTCGCTGCCCTTACTGGAGTCTGGATTTTCAGTGATATGCCAAAGTCAGAATTCCTATTGCCTAGGAGAATTACTGGAGCTTGCAGTCCTCCCTGAAGACACCAAGCATGGACGCTGCCAAAGATGGACTCTTTCTTGTTCAGGTATGCTGGTGCAGCCACAAGCCTGAGTTAAGGACTAGGGATGTTATAGAAATATTTGCACTTTATTTTGGACTGTTACCGGTGTATGTCATCATGTTAATTTACTCAAATAAAGCTTTTGAAATGTTGCCTTTGCCTGATCTGAAGTTACTAAAGGGGTGTAATGCAAGTAATCGGCACATGTAGTCTACAGCTTGGGTTGCTAATCACATTGGACTATGAAGATAATGTTACAACAGTTCATACAGTGTGAAGATACAAGTGGTTACCAAGGGTAATGAAGGTTTCTCTAGCAGCCCGTCATTAAGGGTGTACACATAGCAAGTGAGATAGCCTTTTGCAGCAAAGGAGATATTGTCAGCACTCCTTTAGCATTCAGTAGCCATCCATCTCTCATAGCAACGGGAGCAGATCTGCACCACTGGGCCCTTATCCTGTGCACAGGTATGAAGGAGAAAGAAATAGGTGACGTGCAAGCATGGAATCTGTGCTATGTGCAAGACAGGACCCCACACCGTTACTTGGAGTAAGGGGTAGCAGTGATACGCTGGACAGGTAGAGAGGGCAAGAGCTCTGCATGTCCCTTCCAAATGCACAAGTGACCATGGTGATGTACAGAAACATTGTGAGAGTTTATTATAGATCAGTCGGTTGTTTCAGTAATGGTACCCTGTACCCTGAGAAAGGTAGTGATCCTTTTTAAAATGCCTATCATAGTCCAGAAACGACTTCCCCCACCCCGGGGTAAGCCTCCTATGTGACCCTTGCTTGGCACCCAACAAGGAGGGGAAACACGGAGGATGTGACGACCACCCCATCACCCTACCCTTACACGTACGTCAGGTAACGGGTCACTGGAGCTAAAACCACTCAGCAACTTCTCCTCAGTGTGCTAAGTTAAATAAGGTGATGGGCGCCAAAGTCACTGTCAGACATGCATGCTCATTCAAGACAATGCAGATTAGATTCCGCTCATGAATGTGAGTCATAAATGTGGGCATTGGGTTGTAATATGTGCATGCGCAGATTTTTAGGTACGGCCATGCAATTGATCTTCCTGACCATTTGTTTTATATTAATTACATAGTTAAATATTTGATAAAGTTAAAAAAAGATCCAGTCCACCGTGTGTGTTTGAGATTTTATTTTGGAATTTCCATGCTCCTACTATATTATACTTACTGAGGAACACATCTTAAAGGTTTTAGAATTTATCTACACTTTCAGCTAATACCACTACTTGGGGAAGAAATTTCCACAATTTTCAGCAAAAAAAACATTAGGCAATTTAAGATCAAACCTCCATTTTTCTGATCTAAAATTTTGGCCACATTTCTTCTTCAGGGACCTCGGATTAAACAGTTAATAACACTTATAATAATCATCTTTCATTATTAAAACTTATCAAGACTGAACTGGAGATTAGGCCAGAATTAGAGTTTTGTAAGGGGGTAGAAGTACTGAATTACCTTCTCTAAGGAGCTTCAGCACTAATGGTCCTGCAGAGTACAAGAGGATTGCCACAACCTGGAGTGTTGGGAAAAAAAGGAAGAGCGCTGGGGCCTACTGGAGCAAGTAATAAGACTTATTTAGTATTTTATAGTTTATTAGATTTATTTTCAATACCAGACTTAAGCTTTAAATCCCAGTATTTTGCAAAGATCTGATAGATCTATATGCAATTTCAAATCATTAAAAGATAAATAAAATGTAAATTTCCCTAATTCAAGCAACACAATTTGAAAGAACAGAAGTAGATACATTTGCTATAATCTTTGAAAAATAATTACTAGATCATTTTTGCTTGTTTTGCTTTTTTTTTTTTTTTACAAAACTGGAGTTTTACCTAATCGAAAAAAGTAACTGCCCGCAGCATTACATTAGAAGGCTTCTGTAGGACCCTGCAAGGCAGGTCCATTTTTGCGTTTAGTTCCCTGGGCATTCAGAATCCTATTTGCATCAAAATGTACCAAAATGCAAATATTGATGAAATGTCAAGGTCAGCAGCGTGGCCTCACCCGTTCCTTATTGCCTACGTTTTAGTAGCGGCTTGACACTGTGATAGACAGTCTTTCTGGCCAATAGTGGGGCAGGAAGAGGTTATGTAAATAGAAGAGAAATTTCCGCGCTAGATGTGACAGAAAACCAAATGATTGAGAACAATAGTGAGCAGCTGGCACAAAATCAACTAACAGTGATTCAAAAAATACAATAAAAACCAGTGCAGCACTGAAATCAGTATACAATTATATAGCTGAAAAGCTCATATAAAGAAAACAAAAAAGGAGAGGGGATAGTGTCCAAATGAATAGTCCCAATATTAAGTGCAGAGATGTGAATCCACGTGCAAAATAACTTTCTTCCAGTGACACCAGGGAAAAGTGTAGGAAGGGGACACCCTTGTGCTCAGGTATAACAAGCAGCTTACCGAAATTCCGTGGCTGCTCAATTTAATGAGACAGCCTCTCCCAGCTAGTAATAAACCAGTAGGTCAACCGATATCAAGCTCAGGTGCTTCCAAAGACTCCAAAAGCCGAAAGCCGTTTCCGGTGTGTTGTTAAACCGGTCACATTAATATGTGGCACACTTGGAACTTCTCATATACTCCATTGAACGTAAAGACATATGTAGAAAGAAACAGAGGCCCATAGCGTAATCCCGTAATCCAATAGGTAAATTTATTAAAAAAACTACTTACAATTTAAAAGACAAAAACAGGCATGTAGTATGTGCCGGTCATGGATCTAACCGCGGCGTCCCGCAAGTCTCCAGATCAGCATATGGATAAACAGCCGGCTTCGTTGGGGGGCGTGTGGATGTTTACGTCTGGGATCGCCAACGTTTCGTCATAAGAAAGACTTCTTCTGGGCGGAAGAGGTTATGCCATGATACATACCAGAGATTCTAATTGATACTCGCTTACTGGTGCAGTCCAGGATGTTTGGCCATCCTGGTTTGATGAATACAAAAATTGGCCTGGAGGTGCTTGATATGGATGCTATTGTGAGAAAAGGTTTGTTGTAAGGGCTTTTCATCTTCAGTTCTTAATATCTACCTGCATCAAAACAGCTATTGTTTTAAGCTCCTCCCTGTTAACCTAATTTGCAATACACTAAATAATACAAACATGGATGTCTGTGGCACTTTATCCATGTTACTTCAACAATAATAATTAAAGTGTTCACTACATTATAGCACTCTAATAAAACAATATAACTTATAGAACAATGTGTTACATTAACATTCAATGTATTACACCATGTAAAGTCTATAAAACAATCTGTGATATTCTCTTCACTCCACAACATACACTATATTGTCAAAAGTATTGGGACGCCTGCCTTTACACTCACTTTAACTTTATTGGCATTCCAGTCTTGGTCCGTAGGGTTCAATATTGAGTTGGCCCAATCTGTGCAGCTATAACAGCTTCAACTCTTCTAGGAAGGCTGTCTACAAGGCTTAGGAGTGTGTCTATGGGAATGTTTGACCATTCTTCCAGAAGCGCATTTGTGAGGTCAGGCACTGATGTTGAATGAGAAGGGCTGGCTCGCAGTCTCCGCTCTAATTCATCCCAAAGGTGTTCTATCTCTCAGGACTCCGTGCATCCCAGTCAAGTTCCTCCACCCCAAACTTGCTCATCCATGTATTTACGGACCTTGCTTTGTGCACTGGTCCAAATCATTTAGTGGAGAGGGGATTATGTTGTGGCATTGTTTTTCAGGGTGTAGGCTTGGACCCTTAGTTCCAGTGAAGGGAACTCTTAAGATTTTAGCAAACCAATACATTTTTAACAATTTCATTCTCCCAACTTTTTGGGAATAGCTTGGGGATGGCCCCTTCCTTTTCCAACATGACTGCACACCAGTACACAAAGCAAGGTCCATAAAGACATGGATGGTTTGGGGTGGAGGAACTTGACTGACCTGCAAAGAGTCCTGACCTCAACCCGGTAGGCCACATTTGGGATGAATTAAAGCGGAGACTGTGATCCAGGCCATCTCATTCAACATCAGTGCCTGACCTCACAAATGCACTTCTGGAAGAATGGTCAAACATTCCCATGGACACACTTCTAAACCTTGTGGACAGCCTTCCCAGAAGAGTTAAAGCTGTTAAAGCTGCAAAGGGTAGGCAAACTCAATATTTAACCCTACAGACTATGACTGGGATGTCATTAACGTTCATGTGCATGTAAAGGCAGACATCCCAAAACTTTTGACAATATAGTGTATATGAAGGTGCTCCCCACACGTGACCGTTTTCCATGAATCAAAAAGGCACTTACCCTTTTTAATACCTCCCCATTACAGAAAGATAACTTAGCTTTATAGGTATCCCCTTTGGTTTTTTTTATAACGACATTACACTTTTTCTCCTCCTTTCTTCCTCTCCACTAGCGAACGGTAGTAGTATTTCAACAATTCGCAATTCTTTTCACCCTTCCATACTGCACGTTCAAATAAGGTCTCATAAATGGTGTGGCCATACTTCTCCTTTAAAGATTCAGTACAGCCTGTTGCTTATTTTACAAGGAATGCCCATACAGATAAGAAAGGAAAAAGTACAGACTCTAGTTCTGGCTCACAGCCATATTGTTTTTGAGAACTCATCCAGGAGGAAAACAGTGCAGGGAGTAGGGATCATTACCTTGTTTCCATTCAAAGTAGGAGGAAATTGCTGTATAGTATAATGACTGGGTGTAAGAAAACTGCACACAATGTAGTGTGCCAGTTAATTCCCCATAAAAAGGCAAACAAGGATGTGATGGTCCATCAACAAAGCACGCTTTTCCACCTATATAGAATTTTCATTTGCACTAATTTGTGGAAAAATATAATAATCCAAATAGGTAAGAAGGTGGACCGAATTGTGGTAATATAATATGAGGGAGACATGGGAAAGAGACTGCAGAGGGGATTAAGGTGCAGTCCTACATAACCCATACTTCCCACTACTGAGCTTTCCATAGGTGCTCTGAAAAGAAGTACACACAAAAAACTTTCAGTAGTACAATTCTGTCTTTAACAATTGCAAATACAAGGCAAGAATTAAAATCAAGCAACATAAAGACAAAAATGCAGAAAAGGATGTTAGACTACTACACTTGTAAAAGTTCCTACTGCCATTAAGAATACATATATTTTGTAGTGCTACTGGATCTGCAAGTTTAGTAATGAAGGGACACAGATGTCTGGCTGGTGTAAAATGCTGGTTATGTTTCCAGCACAATTTCCTGGAGTGGAATGTGGCTTGTACATCACTAAATTGTCTGTCTCTTAAATTCCAGGCCAACCACATCACTGTCTGGGATGTGACTTTTTCTAGAAATAAATGCTTCTTTTTAAAGTTAACAAGAGTAGTGAGCACTGACCATTACCAACTCTTCAGATCTTACAGTACTTACTGAGCTAAAAAGCATCTGATTGTTCTACAGGGAATATACAGCACAGAGTGACAGGATGAGGTGAAGTGCTTGGAATCTTATGGATCTCCGCAACAGATGAGCAAACTGGGATTAAACCTTAAAAGCCATGATTCACTTGATAGTAAAGATTAAAAACATGCAGGGCCCTGTGCGTGATTTCAAAATGTGGACATGTAAGACAGCATTTTAACACTACAATCAATAATTTATACTAAAATTGTTAAAGTAAACTCGTCATTAGAGAAATAAAGAGGCTATCACTAATGGCCTCCTGATAATGCTATCTACCTGGCTGTATCTGTCTATTATAAATCTACAGTATGTCAAACTGGAACAAGCAGCAAATAAAAATGGAAAAAAGTCAGAAATCCTTACAGGTAGTGATATAGCATTTTTAAACTGTAATGTCGGGGGGCCTTGTGGCCCCTTTAATGCGTTGAATATTATCAATAATCTATGTAAAGCTGTTGATAGCAAATTGTCAATTTTTTTTTGATGGCCTTTTTTTTTTTTTACATGGTATTTCTATATCCATAATATGTAATGACTTATTGTCTTTTTTCCTGGATTGGAAAAAAATGTCTTAATGGCTAGACATATTGAGGGGGATTTACTAAAACTGGTGCAGTCAGAATATGGTGCAGCCGTTTATGGTAGCCAATCATCTTCTAACTTCAGCTTAATTAATTACACTTTGGCAATAAAACCTGGAAGCTGATTGGATCCCATGCAGATTTGCACCAGATTTTGCGCTCTCCAGTCTTAGTAAATAACCCCCATTGTATTTGAAAAGCTTTCCCACAAAAATGAATTTATAAAAATGAAAAAAATAATTTAAAAGTCAGCAATGGCAACCTACATATTTCTCTCATGAAAGGTTTTCTTGGCTGCTATTCCATAAATCCTAGGTTTTCAACTAGTAGTTCATGCACTCCAGGGACTACTTTGAGCTTTAGTTAAAAATAAACGCAATAGTTATAAAAGTGATTGTTTTTTAGAATCTTTACATAATAATTTGAGGTACAGTAAGTCCTCTACATATGAACATTCAATTTGCAAACTTTCAAAGATGCGAACATATGTTCGCATGACCAATCCTATAAAGCTGGGTACACAGCCCCAGCAGCCAAACGAAAAAAAAAAAATGACAGATTGCTGTACCAACACAAGCAATGTTGGTGCAGCGATCTCCCCTGCTGTGCCTTTGTGATCTGATAGGGGGGCTCCCCCTGCCAGAACACACCGTTCTTGTGCCTTTATCTGCAAGCTCTGATCTTTGCTGGACTTGCGAACAAGTTGAACTTACGAACAAGCTCCCAGAACGGAACTCGTTCGCAAGTAGGGGACTTACTGTGTAAACATCAAGTGTCATTTGCACTTACTTTGTGAGGAACAGGATGTAAATAAGCTATACAGAGACAGCCAACAGTGTAAGTGATGTATAGGACAGCTTACAGAAAAAGTGGCATACTGAACGATGTACAACAGAGGTGTTTAACCTGCAGCCCAAGACGGCGTTTACACATAGCAAACACATGCAGCTGAAGAAAAATTTGATAGTGTCTCTTTACTAAACTGTTAAAAGTTTTATCTTCCTAAAGAAATGTAGCACCCTCCTAGGTAGGCGCCAGACAGTGTATAGTTTTTGTGTTTCTCTCCTTACCAAGTGAACTGTCAGGCTAACAGGGAGCAGTGATTCATTGATAGGGTCTGCTCAATGTGATTAGATGCTATCCATGTTGTCTGCCAGTTTCACACTGGTCCAATAGGATGAGGCGTATTGGACAGTGAGAGGAAACCTGACAAATAGAAGCATGGGTGTAGATACAGCCCTGGCCATTGTCAGAAGAAAGTGCCTCAAGGCATGCTGGGCGACTGTATTTATAGAGAGCACGTGTGCAGGGGTCTTCGGCTGGAGAGCGGGGTCCCGGAGGGAGGGGGCTGCTGCCCCTCCTCTGTACAGGCTGCCATGCAGCCTCAGGTGGTCGAGCTGAGGACTGGAGTTACAGAAGCTGCAACCCTGATGTCTGGCAGAACTGACTGAGAAGGGGGATATACCTGGAAGGATCTGTTTCTGGTTGCAGATCTAGGTCTAGGGGCCTGTTTGGGGAGGGCCATCCCTTCATGCTAGTGAAGTCAGTGGATGGGTGCCAGTTAAAGAGGATACTAAGTAGTGTCCTGAAGAGTAAGTGTTTATTGAGTCTGCTGCCAGAGTGTGCAAAGGACTTTTCTTCCATACAAATCCTTTATGATTCAGCAGAGGGTCTGCTATCCAGTTCAATTAAGCGAGGCCAAGTGAGAGTTATCCTCTTTTGTGCATAGTTCAAGTTGGAGTATCCTACTGATCCCTTCTCCTATCCAATTTCTACCAATAAATACAAAACACAGAATCTCCTGGACTAATCATTGGACAATGAGTGGATGAGTGTGCAGCTGACTATGTAAAAATACTTAATCATCTGGCTGCAGGATAATCAGAGGGAAACCCAGAGATCTTCATACTTAGCAACCCCTATGGTGGCAGTGCTACAGAAAAATCTCTCAATCTTCACAATCATGCCTTATTCATGTCATCACTTTGCGGCAGCACCTAAATGTGTGAGCAACTATTTTCAAGGATGAAGCACACAAAGGGCAAAATTAGAACCAAAATATTTGAGAATTCATTGAGAATTGCTACTACAGCCATCAAACCAGATATTGATGGGTTAGCTTCCCAAAAAACAGTGCAAAATATCGCACTAGTTTTAGTTGCCCTCTTTTACTTTTAAAATAAAAAATATTTTTAAAAAAATGAAGTTTTATTTCTCAGATAGGTACATTATCTACAGTACATCAGTGATCGTTACCTTGTGATCTGTTTTTTTCTTTTTATGCTCATCGGCTATCCTTATTGATAGTGTGTTTTATGTGTGACCCAAGACCATTCCTCTTCTTTCAATGTGACCTAAGAAGGTTAAAAGGTTGGTCACCCCTGATGTACAGAGTTACACATACAGTAGATGCTTGTCCTATTCTTGTTTCTGAACTTCCAGTGCGGCAGTGATTAAAGCTGAACTGCAGGAATTCAGATTCTTTGTAAAAAGTGAAGGCACGCTATGAGTTAAGTTAAGGTGCATGGCACCTTCTGGACTTATCTCTATTATTATCATCTGACAGGTTTATAGAACTCCCCTAAGACAGCTATCACTGTCACTGTCCAGGAGCCCGACGCTGGACTTTCTGGTCGATGCAGCTGCTATACCCATCCCTCCCCTTCTCCTGCCCAGTCACAGGACCCTTTGTATTATGTGAACTCTCGTTCATCAAATACAAAGGCTTCTGTGAATGGGCATCAGAGGGGAGGGGCAAGCATAGCTGATCTGTGTGTTTTTCTCCTCTCATATCTCCAGCATATCCTCTGGCAGAGCTATAAACCTATCAGATGTAAAAAATAGAGATAGGTCTAGGAGGTGGCTTGCAGCTTGTTGTACTTAACTCATAGTGTGTCTTCACTTTTTACAAGGTGTCTGAATTCCTGGAATTCAACTTTAACAGCTTTGGATCTTCAGGCAAAACAGCAATACAGATGGTCTGATGGGACACACCGCCTTCTCTCTCCTCCATTGAGAAAAGTTATTTCAGTGAGTACACTGCTGTGAACATGCACAATGTGAATGGGGATAGTCTGATCAGTCACAGGATTCTCTCCCATTCACAGAGCTTGTTACAAGCTGTGTGTGAAAATTCCCCAAATGACCGTTTTGGAAAGTAGACACCCCAAAGGGATCTTAATTTTTGCCACATATTTAGAAGTAAAGAAGAAAAGAAAAATGCCAGTAGGGTTATTGTACAGGTCATATAAAAATGGAAGATGGAGATGAAGGGTTTAATGTTAAGGTAGGTAATGGCTTAATATAGAGGTTAGATCAGAGACAGGATTGAGCTGACATATGCAAGAGAGGGGGTGAATGACCGGGGATTATATTGTTGGCACTGTACTGGTTTGAACTGGTGGTTAGGAGGTTTTTTTTGCTCGGACACACTGACCATTGTGTCAGAGCAGACAGTGCTTTCCAATCACCAGCCAGTAAAGGAGACAATGTTGCCAACTGCAGCCTGTGTATACATTCTGTGATATTGTGATTGTTCACAGCAGTCAAGTGGTACAGGGCTATTCTCAATGGCTCTGTATCTTTTTCCTGTGATCCGCTGTGTAATCACAGGACTGTGCGCATGGAGTACGTACTGAAACCATAGTGGATTGGACTCTTTCTCGTATACATATAGTTGCAGTCTTCAAGAGGTTAATAATGAAGGTAAAAAATAAACAATGCCTTTTAGTGTTATTAATATGAATGATTACAAGCTGTTTGTTACAAAGGTAATGGACCATCTGTGTCTCCAGATAAATGCAGGTCCTAAAGGGAGCCATGGTACAGAATCCAAAGAACCCTTTAGTGTTTGTGTTCACCAAACAAAAAAAATAAAAAAAATCATAATTTAAGTATGATAACATAGTTTCAATTTAATTTTGTTATTATTAATTATTTTTAAACTTTGTACCCAATTTACTTTGCACATGATGGGCCCCTTTCCCATGGGCAAACCAATTGGGTCCGCCTGCGAGTTTTTTAGACTGTTTGGACCATCTATTAACCTCTATTGAGCGGCGGATGTAAACAGACATGTGCCCATTTACACTCGTCAACATCCGATCCAATCCCATTCGCTAAAAACAGACGGATGGGAGATCTGATCTAAACGTGCAGGTGATCCATTTACATCTGACCGCCCATAGAGGATAGCAGGCTGTGTCTGTGTCTGCACTGTGTATGCAGAGTGGAAACAGACCTGTCATCTGCCTGCTCAGCAGGGATCAGTGGACGGATTCCCTGCTGAGCAGGCGGATCCTCTGCCTGCGTGAAAGAGCTTTTAAGGGAAAGGTTTATACTTAGGAGATAAATACAGTATACACATTTGTGAGGCTATTTGGCACAAGCACTGATCAATGTGGTTTTAATCTAAATAAAAATGTATAGTGGTCTAAGTCTAAACAGCTGCTCTGGATTTTGTATTTAGACTTTATTTTTTAACATTATTCATTTTAGCAGTGCAGTATTTCCACAATACATCAGCTGCAACATGAACAGTTGCAGATAGTGACAAAGATTGGTTTTGAAGACAGTGAGACTTTGTATGGGCATTCTTTATTAATCATTGTACGTTTGACAGCACAGCTAACTCTTTATTAAATATGAATGTTAACGATAAAGTGTCTTATCTATGAGTAAGCTGGAGATAAGTGCCACCTGAAACAGTTTGTTTGCTTCACTTTGCAAAGAGTACCCAATCACATGCAAGGAAAATAAAAAAAATTGTGTTTTTGCTTGCACATGATTGGATGATGGAAGTCAGCAGAGCTTCTGCTCTTTTACTAACCTCCGGAGCAACTGCTCTTCCGGAGTACAACAGCACTTTGCAAAGTGTGCAATGGGGGTTATTTACTAAAGCTGGCTAGAGCTAAATCTGGTGCAACTCTGCATAGAAACCAGTCAGCTTCCAGGTTATATTTCCAATGCTTAATGGAACAAGCTGAAGTTAGAAGCTGATTGGCTACCATGATTCTGAACTATTACCAAAAAGTTCTGGCGCTACTCCAAGATGATGAAGTCCTGGAATGTCCCTTCACAGAGAATACACAAAAACCTGTAAAGTTAATGTGTTGATGATGTATGGGGATAGCAACACTGTTCGCCCAATCCCTGATGCAAGACAGCATAGAACATGTAATGGAAATTGAATATAGGAGATGGCGCTCAGTGTGCATATAGTAATAAACCCCAGTATGGACTTAGATGGATAGTCTCATGAACACTTTATTATGATGATCCAAAGGTAAAGCATAATGTGAATGAAACAAGATCAGTCCTACCGCCCCTTGTAACCTCTGGACATTCACACCGATGGTAATGGAATCCTGTAGGAGACCGGTGGCTAATGTTAAGAGCCGGTTGTCAGATGGGGTCGCAGGCAGGAGAGCTCGGTTGGTCTGATGTGCGGCCGCTTCCTCAGACCGGAGCTTCTGTGTCACACTCCCTCGGCACCTGACAAGAGCCTCGGGAGTCGCGCTTTGATGACGTCACTGCACGGGACCGAAGATCCACAGCCAGCCGGCTAGAGGAATACTAGGATGTCAGCACGGACGGGGGACTGGTTGAGTTTGTTTCTGAAGAGCCTCCCGATCGCGACAACAGTTGCTTCTGAAGAGCCTCCCGATCGCCACAACAGTTGTGGCGATCGGGAGGCTCTTCAGAAGCAAACTCAACCAGTCCCCCGTCCGTGCTGACATCCTAGTATTCCTCTAGCCGGCTGGCTGTGGATCTTCGGTCCCGTGCAGTGACGTCATCAAAGCGCGACTCCCAAGGCTCTTGTCAGGTGCCGAGGGAGTGTGACACAGAAGCTCCGGTCTGAGGAAGCGGCCGCACATCAGACCAACCGAGCTCTCCTGCCTGCGACCCCATCTGACAACCGGCTCTTAACATTAGCCACCGGTCTCCTACAGGATTCCATTACCATCGGTGTGAATGTCCAGAGGTTACAAGGGGCGGTAGGACTGATCTTGTTTCATTCACATTATGCTTTACCTTTGGATCATCATAATAAAGTGTTCATGAGACTATCCATCTAAGTCCATACTGGGGTTTATTACTATATGCACACTGAGCGCCATCTCCTATATTCAATTTCCATACCATGATTCTGAGTGCTCCCGTTTTAAGCAATCTCCCCCAGTGTATTTGTCTTTAGTAAATCAACCCCATAATGTGTTATCAGTCTGGCATAATACATAGTGTATATACTATAGATAGATAGATAGATAGATAGATAGATAGATAGATAGATAGATAGATAGATAGATAGATAGATAGATAGATAGATAGATAGATAGATAGATAGATAGATAGATAGATAGATAGAATGTATATCTTTGTATACCATTTTTGAATTTATTATTAACAATTTATTTTTCCGCTCAGAATGTTCTCTTTTTTATTTTCAATAAACATTTTCTTTTATGATTTAGCATATCCAAAACTTAAAGGGAATTTTTAGAAATTTACATGCCACAGAATTTTTTTTCTTTTACATTAAAACAAGCTTCTCATTTACATTTCTCATTTACATTCTTTGATCGTATAAAAGTGTCTGCATCACCTCTTTTCTTAGGCTTGACAGGGCTCACTCACTCTACTATATCAATCGAGGAGCAGCATTATTACTCTAGGAGAGTAGAAGTGCTATAAGACTACACAACATCTCACCCTCTTCTCATCTCCACAAAATGTGGGGAAATGTACGTACATTGCTGAGATGTTCTTTTTTTGTTGCTTTTTTTCCCCCGAAATTTAACAGTCCAAACAAACAAAACTGAGGGCTTCTTTAATTTGTTGAGTATTTTGCTTTCTAAAATTTAATTTTTGTAAGCTCTTTGTTCAGTATTTTTCCAAATACCAGTTCATTAGTTAGAAATTTGTGATTTTGGTTAACCATATGTTGCCAGATACCAACATTTGGTATGTTGTACGATGGATCAGAAATTACCAAATCTTCCTGAGCTTTACCCATTGGTTGGTTCAACCACCATTCAAGGTAACTGTCTGAATAAAAATAATTTACTAGAACAATTAGCCTTAGTGTCCATGTTTATTTTTGGACAGTTGAAATCACTGAATAGTTGGCATATTCGATAGTTCAAATAAGTACCCAGTTTCTGTTTTCTGCTTTTTCCGCATTTGAACTTCAGCAATGTAAATTTTGTTAAGTAACTGCTAAACTGTAATAAACATGTTAGGACTTATTTACACTGCAAAGTGCCATACACAGATGAGTGCATAGCAATGCCATTGCTCGTAAAGTGAGTATAAGTAGAGTAGGGCTTTACAAACTTATTGTAACTTTGCCAGGCATGGTCTGTAACAGCTACTCAAATTCATAACCTATTTCCTTTTTTACTTTGAGATATGCGATACTGACATGCCGCAGTTAATTGGAAGCAAATAAAGACAATTTTCCACAATTATCCAGATCACTGATCCATCGTTGAATAGGACTGCATTAAAAAAATAAAAACTCAACAAACGGCATGAACATTCTGTGGTTAATTATTATATCCTGCTAGCAATGACATAATGTATATCAATATAGTTACTTTGCCTTAGAACCTGTAGATATTGACAATTGTCCTTCATATTTAACTTTTTCCACACTACAAAGTAATTTACCCCCATTGTACACACATATTCTTTTGATTTTCAGGTCTCAAATACCAAAGTAAACAGAAAGCAATAAAAATGGCCAAGCCCAATGGTGTTTGCAGCGCACATTTCGTTTATTACCATTTGTCAACAGCGGGCATCAATAATGTCAGTGTCTGATTATTATTTAGGCAGATTTTCATAACATTTTACTATTTATGCACTTTATTTATTTACTTATAGATATATATATAGCGCCTTCAATTTACACAGCACTTTACATATACAGTATATTGTACTTTCACATCAGTCTCTGCCCTTCGGGATCTTACAAGCTAAAGTCCTTTAGGGGAAACCCCAAAACTCATGGGTTTTAGTAACATTTTGACTGTTGAAGCCAGATGGAAAAATAGACGTATTTATTTACAAGCATGTACGTAGAAATACATGTTTGGAGAGTAGCACAACACATCCTGTTGATTTCAAAAGTATGGCTCTCAATGGCTAAGGACTTGTAATTAGGGTTGAGCGGACACCTAGATGTCCGTGTTCGACGGGTTCGGCCGAACTTTAAAAAAAAGTCCGGGTCCGTGTCCCGGACTTTTACCGAACTTTTCCCGGACACCGAACCCCATTGAAGTCAATGGGGACCCGAACTTTAAGGCACTAAAATGGCTCTAAAACACCAAAGGAAAGGGCTAGAGTGCTGCAAATGGCAGCAAAACGTAATTAAGAGCATGGCAAGTGCTCTGCAAACAAATGTGGATAGGGAAATAACTTAAAACAACAAAAAAAAACAGAAAAATAAAACAATGTTCTTCTTCATCTCTGAAGGACGAGGCCCATATGGAGTAGGAGGGAGGTTGAGGTGGTGGTGGATGTGGCGGTGACATAGGCGTGCGCACAGGGTGTGCTGGGTGTGCCTGGGCACACCCTAATCACCTAGGGCACATAGCATTGCCAGTGAGGAGATGGGAAAGATCTCCCTGGGACCTGCTCTGCTCTATTTCTCCTTGCCTACAGGTACATGGCCCCGATACATTACTCTCCCTGCTGGCAAACACATGCATGTGTATTTCAACTTTGGGGTGCACACCTTAATGCAATAGGCTGCGCACACCTATGGGCGGTGTAGGTGGAAGCGGCGGTGGAGGAGGACCAGGGCCGGATTAACAGCATCATGGGCTTGGTGCTGAGGATTTTGAAGGGCCTTAGGGCCGTGCCTTGCCATGCACCCAGAGGAGGAAGGGTGCAGCCATGCATGCCTAATTCAACATGGGATGCTGTCTCTGAAGCCCATAAACACATCCATGCATCGCCAACTGTCCCTCCTTGTCCGGCCTTCACGCTGTGTGGGGAGGTTCTGAGGGTGCTGCCTGGGGAAGCGAGCATAGAAGCCAGACTTCTGTGTTTACAAGTGACAGAAGAGCGGTAACAGTGAATATGGCCAACCCGGGGCCTATATAAAAGGTAGGGGCCTGGAGCTGCAGCTCCAATAGACCCTACATTAATCTGGCCCTGAGGAGGAGGACGAGGTAGCCAACACTGCTTCTTTTCACAAATTTTAAATGAGGGTACACCCCAAAAGAGTGAGAAAGAGCAAAAATGGAACAATGGGTGGGTAAGGTCGGTATCCATTGCTATTCTGCATAAGGTACGGAAAAGTCCCGTGGGATCCATGCCTGGTTCATTTTAATGAACGTGAGCTTGTCCACATTGTCTCTGGACAGGCGGCTGCGCTTGTCTGTTATAACGCCCCCAGCCGTGCTAAATACCCGTTCAGATAATACACTGGCTGCAGGGCACGCCAGCACCTCCAAGGCGTAAAGGGCAAGCTCAGGCCATGTGCCCAATTTGGAGACCCAGAAGTTGAAGGGGGCAGACCCGTCATTCACTACATGTAGGCGTGTGCACACATACTGCTCCACCATGTTGGTAAAATGCTGCCTCCTGCTAAGACGTTCCATCTGAGCTGCTGGTGCTGCTGTTTGTTGTGGCGTGCTGACAAAGCTTTTCCACATTTCGGCCATGCTAACCCTGCCTTCTGAGGTGCTGGCGGTGCCCTGGTTGCGTTGGCGACCTCCTCCTCCTCCTCCTCTGCCTTGTGCTTCCACTGTGGCCCCGCTGTCAGATGGGAATGCCAGCAGCATGGCGTCTACCAGCGTGCGCTTGTACTCGCGCATCTTGCGATCGCGCTCCAGTGAGTGAATTAAGGACGGTACGTTGTCCTTGTAACGGGGATCCAGCAGCGTGGCCACCCAGTAATCAGCACAAGTTAGAATGTGGGCAACTCGGCGGTCGTTGTGGAGACACTGCAGCATGTAATCGCTCATGTGTGCCAGGCTGCCCAGAGGCGACGAAAGGCTGTCCTCTGTGGGAGGTGTATGGTCCGTGTCCTCTGTATCCCCCCAGCCACGCACCAGTGATGGCCATGAGCTGGCCTGGGTGCCACCCTGCTGTGAACATGGTTCCATCTCCTCCTCCAGCTCCTCCTCCTCCTCATCCTCCTCATCCTCCAGAACTGTGCCCCTGCTGGACAATTGCGTCCCTGGCGTTTGCGTGTGCAGGAACCCACCCTCGGAGCCCCTTGCGAATGACTGCCCTGAAAGCCTTGGAAATGTTACCTCTTCATCCTCCTCCTCCTCCTCATCCTGTGCCACATCCTCTTCCATCATCGCCCGAATTGTTTTTTCAAGGAGGCATAGAAGTGGGATAGTTAAGCTGAGAACGGCGTCATTGCCACTGGCCATGTTGGTGGAGTACTCAAAACAGCGCAACAAGGCACACAGGTCTCGCATGGAGGCCCAGTTATTGGTGGTGAAGTGGTGCTGTTCCGCAGAGCGACTCACGCGTGCGTGCTGCAGCTGAAACTCCACTATGGCCTGCTGCTGCTCGCACAGTCTTTCCAGCATGTGCAAGGTGGAGTTCCACCTTGTGGGCACGTCACATATGAGGCGGTGAGCGGGAAGGCCGAAGTTACGCTGCAGCGCTGCCAGGCGAGCAGCAGCAGGGTGAGAACGCCGAAAGTGCGCACAAACGGCCCGCACTTTCTGCAGCAGCTCTGACATATCGGGGTAGTTTTTAAGGAACCTCTGCACCACCAAATTCAGCACATGCGCCAGGCAAGGGATGTGCGTCAAACCGGCTAGGCCCAGAGCTGCTATGAGATTTCGCCCGTTATCGCACACCACCAGGCCGGGCTTGAGGCTCGCTGGCAGCAACCACTCATTTGTCTGCTGTTCCATGCTCCTCCACAACTCCTGCGCGGTGTGTGGTTTGTCCCCCAAACAGGCAAGTTGTAAAACTGCCTGCTGTCGTTTACCCCTGGCCGTGCTGAAGTTGGTGGTGAAGGTGTTACGCTGTCCGGATGAGGAGGCGGTAGAGGATGAGGAAGCGGAGTAGGAGGAGTTAGGAACAGGAGGCAAACTGAAGCGCCCTGCAATCCTCGGTGGTGGAAGGACATGCGCCAAATTGCTATCCGCCTCAGGCCCATCCGCCACTGCATTTACCCAGTGTGCCGTTAGGGAGATATAACGCCCCTGACCGTGCTTACTGGTCCACGTATCCGTAGTTAGGTGGACCTTGGCACAGATGGCGTTGCGCAGTGCACACCTGATTTTTTCCCCCACTTGGTTGTGCAGGGAAGGGATGGCTTGCCTGGAAAAGTAGTGGCGGCTGGGCACGACGTACTGTGGGACAGCCACCGACATAAGGTTTTTAAAACTGTGCGTCTCCACCAGACGGAATGACAGCATTTCAAAGGCCAATAATTTTGAAATGCTGGCATTCAGGGCCAGGGATCGCGGGTGGGTAGGGGGGTACTTCCTCTTCCTCTCAAGTGTTTGGGAGATGGAAAGCTGAACGCTTCCACGGGACATTGTGGAGATGGTTGTTGGTGACCCAGGTGGTGGTGTTGCTGACAGATCGTCTGTTTGCGGGGTGGCAGGTGCCGGTATCACTACAGATGTGGCTGGAGCGGCCGAGACTGCAGCAGAAGAGGAAGCAGGATGAGCCAGAGACGTTTCTTGGTTTTGAAGGTGTGTACTCCACTGCAGCTCGTGCTTTGCACTTAGATGCCTGATCATGCAGGTTGTGCTCAGGTTGAGAAGGTTCATGCCTCGCTTCAAGCTCTGATTGCACAGGGTGCAAACCACTCGTGTCCTGTCATCAGCACATTTTCTAAAGAACTTCCACGCTAGAGAACTCCTTTGAGCTGACTTTGGTGCGCTCGTTCCCTTGCTGCGTTGGGCAGTAGCGGGCGTAGTGTCTAGGGCACGGCCGCTCCGCTTCTGCACCCTGCTCCCTCTTCTGCTGTGCTGGTGGCTCTGTGCGACCACCGCCTCTTCCTCCAAACTACTCAGTTCACCTGCATGACGTTCATTCCATGTGGGGTCGAGGACCTCATCGTCCTCCACATCATCTTCCACCCAGTCTTCACCCCTGCCCTCCTTGTCGGTCTCCACAATGCTGAACGCCGCAGCAGTTGGCACCTGCGTTTCGTCATCATCGGAGACGTGCTGCGATGATCCTTGCATGTACTCATCTTGAGGAATAAGTGGTTGGGCATCGCTGCACTCAATCTCTTCCACTTCTGGGGCAGGGCTAGGTGGATGGCCCTGGGAAACCCTGCTGACAGAGTCCTCAAAAAGAATAAGAGACTGCTGTATGGCTTGGGGCTCAGACTGCTGGCCTGATTTGCAAGGGGGTGAGGTGAAAGACGGTTGGACATTGGCTGCAGGTGCCAACTCTGACCTTTCTGCAGTAGACTGGGTGGGAGACAATGTGAAGGAACTGGAGGCACTGTCAGCAGCAAACCAATCTACTATCGCCTCAACTTGTTCTGGCCTCATCACTTCTAGGGGCGTTTGATGCCCTACCAAATACTGATGCAGGTTCTGTCGCCTACTCACACTTGAGGAAGGTGTTTCACTTGTGCGTGTAGCTGGCACAGATCGACCATGTCCTCTCCTTGCAACAGGAGCTCTACCAGCAGCACCACGACCCAGGCCACGGCCCTTATTTGACGGTCTCCTCATATTTCTGTAATTTAAGATCTTGCCCTAGAAAGGTTTTTATTGAATAGCGGAATAGAAAATATGATCCAAAAAAAGTGTATGTATATCACACGTACACAACCACACTAGGCCCCAATTACTATTGTTTGTACCCCTAAAAGGCTAGATGAAGAGTAGGGGGAGTATGGAACAGGCAGCACCCTCAAACCTTCAGAAGTATGAGATGAACCCCAACAACTTGGAAAGGTGGATCTCTCTCACACGTACCGACACAGACTATCCCGCAATTCAATTGATCCTCAAAGGTTTTTATTGAATAGCGGAATAGGAAATATGATCAAAAAAAGTGTATGTATCTCGCACGTACAGAAACACACTAGGCCCCAATTACTATTGTTTGTACACCTAAAAGGATGGATGAGGAGGAGGAGGAGTATGGAACAGGCAGCACCCTCAAAGCTTCAGAAGTATGAGATGAACCCCAAAAACTTGGAAAGGTGGATCTCACACGTACCGACACAGACTATTCCGCAATTTAATTGATCCCCAAAGGTTTTTATTGAATAGCGGAATAGGAAATATGATCAAAAAATGTGTATGTATCTCACACGTACAGAAGCACACTAGGCCCCAATTACTATTGTTTGTACACCTAAAAGGATGGATGAGGAGGAGGAGGAGTATGGAACAGGCAGCACCCTCAAAGCTTCAGAAGTATGAGATGAACCCCAAAAACTTGGAAAGGTGGATCTCACACGTACCGACACAGACTATCCCGCAATTTAATTGATCCCCAAAGGTTTTTATTGAATAGCGGAATAGGAAATATGATCAAAAAAAGTGTATGTATCTCGCACGTACACAACCACACTAGGCCCCAATTACTATTGTTTGTACCCCTAAAAGGCTAGATGAGGAGTAGGGGGAGTATGGAACAGGCAGCACCCTCAAACCTTCAGAAGTATGAGATGAACCCCAACAACTTGGAAAGGTGGATCTCTCTCACACGTACCAACACAGACTATCCCCCAATTTAACTGATCCCCAAAGGTTTTTGATTAAATAGCGGAATAGAAAATATGATCCCAAAAAAGTGTATGTATATCACACGTACACAACCACACTAGGCCCCAATTACTATTGTTTGTACCCCTAAAAGGCTAGGAGTAGGGGGGAGTATGGAACAGGCAGCACCCTCAAACCTTCAGAAGTATGAGATGAACCCCAACAACTTGGAAAGGTGGATCTCTCTCACACGTACCAACACAGACTATCCCCCAATTTAACTGATCCCCAGAGGTTTTTGATTAAATAGCGGAATAGAAAATATGATCCCAAAAAAGTGTATGTATATCACACGTACACAACCACACTAGGCCCCAATTACTATTGTTTGTACCCCTAAAAGGCTAGGAGTAGGGGGAGTATGGAACAGGCAGCACCCTCAAACCTTCAGAAGTATGAGATGAACCCCAACAACTTGGAAAGGTGGATCTCTCTCACACGTACCAACACAGACTATCCCCCAATTTAACTGATCCCCAGAGGTTTTTGATTAAATAGCGGAATAGAAAATATGATCCCAAAAAAGTGTATGTATATCACACGTACACAACCACACTAGGCCCCAATTACTATTGTTTGTACCCCTAAAAGGCTAGGAGTAGGGGGAGTATGGAACAGGCAGCACCCTCAAACCTTCAGAAGTATGAGATGAACCCCAACAACTTGGAAAGGTGGATCTCTCTCACACGTACCAACACAGACTATCCCCCAATTTAACTGATCCCCAGAGGTTTTTGATTAAATAGCGGAATAGAAAATATGATCCCAAAAAAGTGTATGTATATCACACGTACACAACCACACTAGGCCCCAATTACTATTGTTTGTACCCCTAAAAGGCTAGGAGTAGGGGGAGTATGGAACAGGCAGCACCCTCAAACCTTCAGAAGTATGAGATGAACCCCAACAACTTGGAAAGGTGGATCTCTCTCACACGTACCAACACAGACTATCCCCCAATTTAACTGATCCCCAGAGGTTTTTGATTAAATAGCGGAATAGAAAATATGATCCCAAAAAAGTGTATGTATATCACACGTACACAACCACACTAGGCCCCAATTACTATTGTTTGTACCCCTAAAAGGCTAGGAGTAGGGGGAGTATGGAACAGGCAGCACCCTCAAACCTTCAGAAGTATGAGATGAACCCCAACAACTTGGAAAGGTGGATCTCTCTCACACGTACCAACACAGACTATCCCCCAATTTAACTGATCCCCAGAGGTTTTTGATTAAATAGCGGAATAGAAAATATGATCCCAAAAAAGTGTATGTATATCACACGTACACAACCACACTAGGCCCCAATTACTATTGTTTGTACCCCTAAAAGGCTAGGAGTAGGGGGGAGTATGGAACAGGCAGCACCCTCAAACCTTCAGAAGTATGAGATGAACCCCAACAACTTGGAAAGGTGGATCTCTCTCACACGTACCAACACAGACTATCCCCCAATTTAACTGATCCCCAGAGGTTTTTGATTAAATAGCGGAATAGAAAATATGATCCCAAAAAAGTGTATGTATATCACACGTACACAACCACACTAGGCCCCAATTACTATTGTTTGTACCCCTAAAAGGCTAGGAGTAGGGGGGAGTATGGAACAGGCAGCACCCTCAAACCTTCAGAAGTATGAGATGAACCCCAACAACTTGGAAAGGTGGATCTCTCTCACACGTACCAACACAGACTATCCCCCAATTTAACTGATCCCCAGAGGTTTTTGATTAAATAGCGGAATAGAAAATATGATCCCAAAAAAGTGTATGTATATCACACGTACACAACCACACTAGGCCCCAATTACTATTGTTTGTACCCCTAAAAGGCTAGGAGTAGGGGGAGTATGGAACAGGCAGCACCCTCAAACCTTCAGAAGTATGAGATGAACCCCAACAACTTGGAAAGGTGGATCTCTCTCACACGTACCAACACAGACTATCCCCCAATTTAACTGATCCCCAGAGGTTTTTGATTAAATAGCGGAATAGAAAATATGATCCCAAAAAAGTGTATGTATATCACACGTACACAACCACACTAGGCCCCAATTACTATTGTTTGTACCCCTAAAAGGCTAGGAGTAGGGGGAGTATGGAACAGGCAGCACCCTCAAACCTTCAGAAGTATGAGATGAACCCCAACAACTTGGAAAGGTGGATCTCTCTCACACGTACCAACACAGACTATCCCCCAATTTAACTGATCCCCAGAGGTTTTTGATTAAATAGCGGAATAGAAAATATGATCCCAAAAAAGTGTATGTATATCACACGTACACAACCACACTAGGCCCCAATTACTATTGTTTGTACCCCTAAAAGGCTAGGAGTAGGGGGGAGTATGGAACAGGCAGCACCCTCAAACCTTCAGAAGTATGAGATGAACCCCAACAACTTGGAAAGGTGGATCTCTCTCACACGTACCAACACAGACTATCCCCCAATTTAACTGATCCCCAGAGGTTTTTGATTAAATAGCGGAATAGAAAATATGATCCCAAAAAAGTGTATGTATATCACACGTACACAACCACACTAGGCCCCAATTACTATTGTTTGTACCCCTAAAAGGCTAGGAGTAGGGGGGAGTATGGAACAGGCAGCACCCTCAAACCTTCAGAAGTATGAGATGAACCCCAACAACTTGGAAAGGTGGATCTCTCTCACACGTACCAACACAGACTATCCCCCAATTTAACTGATCCCCAGAGGTTTTTGATTAAATAGCGGAATAGAAAATATGATCCCAAAAAAGTGTATGTATATCACACGTACACAACCACACTAGGCCCCAATTACTATTGTTTGTACCCCTAAAAGGCTAGGAGTAGGGGGAGTATGGAACAGGCAGCACCCTCAAACCTTCAGAAGTATGAGATGAACCCCAACAACTTGGAAAGGTGGATCTCTCTCACACGTACCAACACAGACTATCCCCCAATTTAACTGATCCCCAGAGGTTTTTGATTAAATAGCGGAATAGAAAATATGATCCCAAAAAAGTGTATGTATATCACACGTACACAACCACACTAGGCCCCAATTACTATTGTTTGTACCCCTAAAAGGCTAGGAGTAGGGGGAGTATGGAACAGGCAGCACCCTCAAACCTTCAGAAGTATGAGATGAACCCCAACAACTTGGAAAGGTGGATCTCTCTCACACGTACCAACACAGACTATCCCCCAATTTAACTGATCCCCAAAGGTTTTTGATTAAATAGCGGAATAGAAAATATGATCCCAAAAAAGTGTATGTATATCACACGTACACAACCACACTAGGCCCCAATTACTATTGTTTGTACCCCTAAAAGGCTAGGAGTAGGGGGAGTATGGAACAGGCAGCACCCTCAAACCTTCAGAAGTATGAGATGAACCCCAACAACTTGGAAAGGTGGATCTCTCTCACACGTACCAACACAGACTATCCCCCAATTTAACTGATCCCCAGAGGTTTTTGATTAAATAGCGGAATAGAAAATATGATCCCAAAAAAGTGTATGTATATCACACGTACACAACCACACTAGGCCCCAATTACTATTGTTTGTACCCCTAAAAGGCTAGGAGTAGGGGGAGTATGGAACAGGCAGCACCCTCAAACCTTCAGAAGTATGAGATGAACCCCAACAACTTGGAAAGGTGGATCTCTCTCACACGTACCAACACAGACTATCCCCCAATTTAACTGATCCCCAAAGGTTTTTGATTAAATAGCGGAATAGAAAATATGATCCCAAAAAAGTGTATGTATATCACACGTACACAACCACACTAGGCCCCAATTACTATTGTTTGTACCCCTAAAAGGCTAGGAGTAGGGGGGAGTATGGAACAGGCAGCACCCTCAAACCTTCAGAAGTATGAGATGAACCCCAACAACTTGGAAAGGTGGATCTCTCTCACACGTACCAACACAGACTATCCCCCAATTTAACTGATCCCCAAAGGTTTTTGATTAAATAGCGGAATAGAAAATATGATCCCAAAAAAGTGTATGTATATCACACGTACACAACCACACTAGGCCCCAATTACTATTGTTTGTACCCCTAAAAGGCTAGATGAGGAGTAGGGGGAGTATGGAACAGGCAGCACCCTCAAACCTTCAGTATGAGATTGTGTTCACTGTACCCCACAAAGATTGAGTTCACTGCACCCCACAATGATTGTGTTCACTGCACCCCACAAAGATTGTGTTCACTGCACCTCACAAAGATTCTGTTCACTGTACCCCCCAAAGATTGTGTTCACTGCACCCCACAAAGATTCTGTTCACTGTACCCCACAAAGATTGTGTTCACTGCACCCCAAAAAGATTGTGTTCACTGCACCCCAAAAAGGATGTTGTTCACTGCACCCCAAAAAGGATTTTGTTCACTGCACCCCAAAAAGGATGTTGTTCACTCCACCCCAAAAAGATTGTGTTCACTGCACCCCACAAAGATTGTGTTCACTGCACCCCAAAAAGATTGTGTTCACTGCACCCCAAAAATGATTTTGTTCACTGCACCCCAAAAAGGATTTTGTTCACTGCACCCCAAAAAGGATGTTGTTCACTCCACCCCAAAAAGATTGTGTTCACTGCACCCCAAAAAGATTGTGTTCACTGCACCCCACAAAGGATTTTGTTCACTGCACCCCAAAAAGATTGTGTTCACTGCACCCCAAAAAGGATGTTGTTCACTGCACCCCAAAAAGGATTTTGTTCACTGCACCCCAAAAAGATTGTGTTCACTGCACCCCACAAAGGATTTTGTTCACTGCACCCCACAAAGATTGTGTTCACTGCACACCAAAAAGGATTGTGTTCACTGCACCCCAAAAAGATTTTGTTCACTGCACCCCAAAAAGATTGTGTTCACTGCAGCCCAAAAAGATTGTGTTCACTGCAGCCCAAAAAGATTGTGTTCACTGCAGCCCAAAAAGATTGTGTTCACTGCAGCTCACACACAGAAAAATGGATGTGGATCACTGACACCTGCCTATCTCCAATCCCACACCACACAGCAATATCGATTGTAGTTTGTAGAACACAGTTTCCCTAAAATTCAGCAGACTCTGTCCCTAACAGGATTGAGAAGAGATCGTAGATCAGGATTGAGTGCAGATTCACCCCACCCCCCACACAGCAATATCGATTGTAGTTTGTAGAACACAGTTTCCCTAAAATTCAGCAGACTCTGTCCCTAACAGGATTGAGAAGAGATCGTAGATCAGGATTGAGTGCAGATTCACCCCACCCCCCACACAGCAATATCGATTGTAGTTTGTAGAACACAGTTTCCCTAAAATTCAGCAGACTCTGTCCCTAACAGGATTGAGAAGAGATCGTAGATCAGGATTGAGTGCAGATTCACCCCACCCCCCACACAGCAATATCGATTGTAGTTTGTAGAAGACACTGACCCTATATAATTCAGCAGACTCTATCCCTAAAATGCCTACAACTCGCCCTGCCTAAACACTCCGACCTGTCCCTCAATTCTATCCGGACACAAATGGTTTTTTCCTGCCTATCTTTCCCTAATCAGCAGCCAGCACGTTGATGTGTGCTCTGTCCCTGAATCTAAGCAGCATAATGACGCCGCTGCGGCTGCCTCGAACTTATAAAGACTTGGTCACATGCTTCAGACGGCCAATCACAGCTACTGAGACATTTGCAGGCATGGCTGGGATGGCTTAAGGCACACCAGTTAAACGATTGTTGATTGGCTGTTGAAAGCCCGCCATGAAAAGAGCGCCAAAGCATGCAAAACCCGGAAATAAAACGACCGAACACGGATTTTTACCCGAACATACAGTAAAGTGTCCGTGTCCGTGTTCGGGTACAAAAAATCCAATTATTCGGTACGAACACGAATAATACAGTCCGTGTTCGCTCAACACTACTTGTAATACAATTTATATGTTTTACAAAGAGTGGGACCTATCTAACTTTCTTTGAAGCAAAATCTTGATTGAAATGCGGAATAGTTGTTCACATAGGCTTGTCACTTCCAGTGGCTCTGTGGGAAAAGGCTGAGATAGCCATCATCACAGCTGGAGGTGTAAATAGCATTTTAACCACTTACCAACCGCTCGCCGCAGTTATACTGCGACAGGTCAGCTCTGTCCTGTACCTGTACGTCGCTTCGCGGGACAGCTAACAGGGATGCATGCCGACGGAGGTGTGCGCGCACACCCATTCGCCACAGAGGAAGCTGATCAGCAGGTACGGCAACCGCAATTGCTCCTCCTGGAGACAGAATGGCGGTCTGTCGTTATAAACCGCTGTTCTGTCAGTTATGAACATAGGGATCCTGTGTTCCTCCTATTTAGGAACACAGGTCTCTGTGTTAATGCAGAAAGCTCACCCCCCCCCCCCCACAGTTATAAAGCACCCCCTAGAGACACCCTTTGATCGCCCCTGGTATTTACCCCTTCCCTGCCAACGTCATTAGTACAGTAACAGTGCATATTTTTCGCACTGATTACTGTAGTAATGTCACTGGTCCCCCCAAAAGTGTCACAAATGTCAATTAGGTGTCCGATCTGTCTGCCGCAACATCGCAGACCCGCAAAAAATCGCTGATCACCGCCATTACTAGTAAAAAATAAACAAATAAATAAAAATGAGAAATCTTTACCCTAGTTTGTAGATGCGATAACGTTTGAGCAAACCAATCAACCTATACACTTATTAGGATTTTTTTACCAAAAATATGTGGCAAAATACAAATTGGCCTAAAATGATGAAAACATTTTATTTTTATTTAATTTTTTTATTATTGGGAATGTTATACAGCAGAAAGTAAAAAATATTGGGGTTCTTTTGTCACTCTTTTTTTGTTTATAGCGCAAAAAATAAAAATCGCAGAGGTGATCAAATACCACCAAAAGAAAGCTCTATTTGTGGGGGAAAAAAGGAGATTAATTTGATTTGGGTACAGTGTCGCACGACCACGCAATTGTCAGTTAAACTAACGCAGTGCCTTATCACATAAAATGGCCTGATCATTAAGGGGGTAAATCCTTCTGGTCCAAAATACAGCTGTTACACAATATGACTTCTAACAAAATATGCATCCAATAGATCTGCTTAATCATAACTACATGTTTGATAATCATAACTAAATGTTTGATAAATAAAATGGCTACTCCATTTACCCAATCAGTCCCTAACTCACATTCATACACATACTAGTGGCAAGTAAGACAGGAACCAATTAGCCCACTTCTCTATGTGGAAATTGGATGGAAACGGACTGCCTGTCTGTTTTCATCCAATCCAATCTGATTCTATCCGCCAGACAGATGGACAAAAGGGCCACCTTTCCTCTGGATTTTACAGGCAGGATCGGATCAGATAGCAGCGGGTGTCAGAGGACAAGTGTCCGCTGACATCCGCCGCTCAATGGGGGGACTGGAGGGTCCGTCTGTCAGTATTTCAGGCGGACCTGATCAGACCCTTTAGTCTCCCCTATGGAGCGGCGAAAAGCCAGTGTGAAAGGGTCCTATGTCAAATTCAGGTACTTACATGAGTTAAATTAAAAACATAACATTTAATGATTTAATAAAGAGTACTGACCTG
>NC_138773.1:181696424-182056424 GCF_965119305.1 Pelophylax lessonae | reverse complement strand
GTTGCAAGTTGCAAAAAAACTCACCATGCCTAAATACCTCAGAATGTCTGCTTTCCAAAAAGGGGTCATTTGGGGGGTATTTGTACTTTACTGGCTTGTTAAAGTCTCAAGAAATGAGATAGGCTGTCAGTACATCAGGTGTGATCAATTTTCAATGATTGGCACCATAGCTTGAAAACTCTACACCCTTCACAAAGACCAAATAATATATACTTATTTGGGTTATTTTTACCAAAAATATGTAGCAGCATAACTTTTGGCCAAAATTTATGAAGAAAAATTACTAAATTAGCAAAATTTAAAACCGAGATGAAGAAAAATGCATTTTTTTTACAATATGTTAGTTTTTTTTTTTTCATTTATAGCGCACCCCCCCCCCCCCCCCAATGATGATTACCCAATAATGACCACTAAAAGAAAGTTCTGTTTGTGTGAAATAAAGGACGAAAATTTCATATGGGTACAGTGTTACATGACTGAGTAATTGTCATTCCTGTGAGAGGACTGAAAGCTGAAAATTGGTCTGGTTAGGAAGAGGGTTTAAGTGCCCAGTGGGTAAGTGGTTAAACATTTATTTTCCTTTTCTTTGGCTCATAATATGTGAGATCCCTTTTGAATAATTGTCTTGAGGTCATCCCAGCGATAATTTGATGCTTTATGATAATTGCAGAGGAGTGGGGGAGGTGCAGCGCTTAAAACTGATCTGGCTTTATCCTTTATAATGCAACTTTGGATGCTGCCAGCTAGTTTCCAGACCCCTGATGATGATGGCTACATCAAAAAGCATTGGGTGGAGCTAGCAGTGAATCATGCCTGCCAGTGCTTACATGCTGTTCCTTAATTCCTTTCCTGTGTGAGCACCTTTTTACCTAATAAACATATTGGTTTTTAATGGTATTATACTATTTTGGCCTTCTCTGTGTCTTTCTTATGTATGGCGGTGTATGCTCATTGGGACTGAACTGGTTGCTTTCTTTGGGTCCTAGGAATTGGCATTGACATGTCAGGCTGAGTGAAAGACAAATACTTTATGGTTTGGATAACTTCAAATGGGAGAGTCATTTTTATCAACAATATCTCTAAAGAAATATGTGAGGACTATTCCTGTTTAATTATGAACATGTTGGCTTCTGTTCCATGTCCTTCAATGTCAGAGACAGGCTTTCCCTATTGTTTGTGTATTGAGATAATGTGTATTGTATTTCAGGAGCTCAAGGACGGAAAGTCTGTTAGTTAATTGGCTCAGGTTGATTGAATCACTGTCATCTGTTAGTTGCTGAGTGGAAATAGTATACTGTTTGTGTTGGTTGTTCTTTAGATATGTTAATTCTATTTCTGTATACAATTTCATCTGAATATGTGTGGGACAATCTGATCAGGAGGGAAAGGTCCATGCTGTATATATAGGAAGCCGTATACTAACGGAAGTACACAAGCACAGTGTGGGTTGAGGTTCCGTTACAGCATAGTTTTCTCATTATTTAAACTGTCTAGTATATGAATGATAAAGTGCTGCTTTTCCGTATACTTTTTGCTCTGAACACAATGTTTTCTTTTCTTTTTATTCTATGTTGTTAGTGCTCCCTGTCTGCTGGTCATTTCTTTACACAACTACTTGGATTTGCAGCATGTTTCACAGCTTCTCCTTTGCTGTTTACTATCAATTTCTAAAGACTACATATTCCATGGTAGAGACAAACAACACACAAAAGCAGCACTCTCAACAAAGGAGACTACCGACAAATCTGAAGTGGAGACTCCATTGGGTGCACAGGCTTAAAGAATCTCCATCCACTGTAACAAGTATTCAGAAGAAAAGGTAGCCGCCAGCTTCAAAATCCAGTAAAAGGAATAATCTTGATTGCTACAAATAGGTGGATAAAAAGAGCTTACATATAGTATTTCGGCACAAACCCTTGATCACAGCATATTTTTTCAAATGAAAGACAAACATATAGACGCTACACACCTCATTTGAGGGTAATTAGTGGTACTACAATGAAACAATTAATCATTTACATAAAATCAAGTCTAATCCGTGGACAGAGAAAAAGCAGCACTAGATAGTAATCGCATGGTATGTGACCCATTCTGGGAAAAGGAAGTATCAAAAAATGTGAAATGATATCACCCATCTAGAAAACATTTATGACAGGAAAAATAAGTCTTTTGTCTCTTGTTCTACAGGCAAGGAGAAAAACATTTGTGGCTTCATCAACTGCAGCACAAAATATGTAGTGTATAAGGTAGAATGTACCATATGTGCCCTACAGTATCTGAGCTGTACATATAGAGCCCTTAGGGGCAATGGCGCATCAAATTCTGACGAACGTTTCCAAACGTTTTAAATATGTGCATGCAGGGAAAAAGGACTCTTTTATTTTCAAAGGTCTTGAGAGGGTTAAAAAAACTTCCTCGGGGAAGGGATCTGTACTGCGACCCTGGACTGCTTTGTGTGCTGCTCAAGCTCGCTAAAGCGGGGTGTAAATCCCAAACATCTGCCACTGGGAGTGCCGCCAAGGGAGGGAGGGAGCTCCAGCTCCTATGATCACTGATAATGAAAGAAGGAAACGCACATCCGTGCTGTCCCTATGCTGGGTGTATGAATGGCAACCTCCACTATAGACTCCTCGAGAGGGAAGTCTGGTGGATTTTTTCCTTGAATACTAGAATTCCTCTTGGCATGAATTCCAGATGGGATATAGTTTTATTTTTGAAGTAATCTTCTATAGCCATAGTTTTCCGAGTATGTTTTAGTTTGAGGCATCTTTGTATCACAAATGAATGAGGTTTAGATAGATAATAACATAAAATAATGTTTTCTAGATGGGTGACAACATTTTACATTTTTAGATACTTCCTTTTCCCAGAAAGAGTCACATACCATATGATTACTACCTAGTGCTGCTTTTTCTCTGTCCACTGATTAGACTTGATTTTATGTAATTGATTCTTTGTTTTATTGTACGGTAGTACCCACCCTCAAATGAGGTGTGTAGTGTCTATATATGTTTGTCTTTCATTTGGAAAAATATGCTGTAATCAAGGCTTTGTGCCAAAACATGTAAGCTATTTGTATCCACCTATATGTAGTGTAGCACTACTCCCATGGGAGCTGCGGTGTGTGGATTCCCCTGGGTTACTATTAGCAACAGTAGGCCATTCTGACATGTTTCCAAGTGTTTTTACCTCAGACAAGGACCAGTCCAGTTTCTTTGGTTTTTGTGTTTTTATTTATAACTTGGATAGGAGAAGGGATGAGTGGGATACTCCAATAACTGAACAATGCACATAAAGGCAGGGACTGTACAAAAAATGCTGACTGACGCTGGTTAATGCTGACTGACGCTGGTTAATGCTGACTGATGCTGGTTAATGCTGACTGACGCTGGTTAATGTTGACTGACGCTGGTTAACGCTGTTTGAGCTAGTCACGGCTAGGCCGCTTACTGTATTTCACCTTTGACTGTGAAACAGTCCTATTAACTTCCTAAGGCACTCCTTTCCTGAGGTAGCTGACTTTAATAGTAGAGTGCACTGCTGAGCAACTTCAGGGCCCTTCCTGGTGCCCCCTTTAACCCCTAATCTTCAGGGCTTTACAACTTGGCACCCCCTTTACAGTAACACTCTGGGTTAGCTGGCTCCTTGATCCCCTTGACCTCTCTGGAGTGGTCCCCTCTCTTAAGCAGACCTCTGGGCAGATGCTTAAGTATTCATGATACTGTACTTCTAGAAGTATTCTGCCCAGCAGCTCCACTTGGTCAGCACACTGGATCCTCTGCAGCACAGCTCAACCCCTGGTCCCTAGGCCGACTGCCTGGACCACCTTCCTCAGCAACAGAAGGAGAGACAGCCGTCCCCCTCCTCCTGGGACCTGGATTCCTGCCCAAAGACACCCTGTTACATGCTCCCTTTCTATTTATGTGCAATCCCAGGATGCATTGCCGGAATGCCCTCCCACTGGAACTGACATAAAACAGAGTGTGCCACTGGCTAGGTTTCCTCCACTGTCCAATAGGGTCCCTTGTTGGCTGCAGTGGGGACACTCCCTCAGACCCAGTGAATCACACTTAGAAACAAGTGACAGGCTAAACTGGTAGATCAGACCCTCCTGATAAGCAGAACAGAGTCACAGATATGTTTTATCTAGCACCTACCTAGGAGGGGATTCCTGTACTGACCCCACCTCCTGAAACTCCTCCTCTCAGCATCCCTATAGTCCAGGCAAGCTCTGTTACATGTGTGACACAGCAGTGCCTGCTCACAGGGCATATTAACCACTTCTGGAAGCTGGAAGCTTTTCCCCCTTAATGACCAGGCCATTTTTTGCAATACAGCACTTTGTTACTTTAACTGACAATTGCACAGTCGTGCGACACTGTACCCAAATAAAATTGATGTCCTTTTTTTCCCACAAATAGAGCTTTCTTTTGGTGGTATTTGATCACCTCTGCTGTTTCTACCTTTTGCGCTATAAACAAAAAAAGAGCGACAATTCTGAAAAAAAAAAAACAATATTTTTTACTTTCTGCTATAAAACATTCCCAATAAAGAAAATTTTAAAATCAAATATTTTTATAATTTTAGGCCAATATGTAGTCTGCTACATATTTTTGGTAAAAAAAAAAAAAATACCAATAAGTGTATATTGATTGGTTTGCGCAAAAGTTAATGCGTCTACAAACTAGGAAAAAGATTTATTTCATTTTTATTTATTTTTTTACTAGTAATGGTGGCGATTTGTAGCAGGACTGCGACATTGCGGCGCACAGATCGGACACCTAACTGACATTTTTGACACTTTTGGGGGGACCAGTGACATTACTACAGTAATCAGTGCAAAAAATATACACTGTTACTGTACTAATGACACTGGCAGGGAAGAGAATAACACCAGAGCCAATGAAAGAGTTAAATGTGTCCCTAGGGGGTGCTTTCTAACTGTGTGAGTGATGGGCTTGCTGAATGAACACAGAGACCTGTGTTCCTAAATAAGAGGAACACAGGAGCCCTGTGTTCATTACTGACAGAACAGCGGTCTGCCATGTTTACTACGCCATGTTTACTACGGCAGACGCCATGTTTACTACGGCAGACCGATGTTTTGTCTCCATGGGGAGCGATCGTGGGTGCCCCGTGGAAATTGCGGCCGCCAGACCCGCTGATTGGCTCCCCCTGTAGCCAATCGGTGCACACGGGCCCCCACTAGCGATCCAGCAAAATAATGTACAGTTATGTCGTTTCGCGGGACAGAGCTGACTTGCTGCAGTATATGTACTGCCGGCGATCGGCAAGTGGTTAAATACGTGTCACAGAAGTAAATGTGTCGGGATTTTCACAAAGTAAGTATACAAACTTCAAGATTGTTCAGAATAATAGGAGTAGACTAGAACTAATTGAAATAAAATGTGGAAATGAATATATGATTTTACATTTTCAATAAGCTTTAAGAGATGGCTAAAAAAATAATCCTATATTGAAATGTATCAATCCATAGTTGTAATGGCTACATTATTTTTATTTCTTCAAGCTTAGGACATTTTCAGAAAGTACACAATATACCGATTGATCTTGTCAGAAATGCAGTGTCACATCCTGTGAGGTGAACTTAAAGCATAATGTTATTTCTCTTCTGTAAATTACCAATCTTCCCATCCCTGTGTGATGAACAATGGCAGACCTGGGCCGCAATCGTTATATTCTTGAACCCTGATAAATATACCAGTATTCTAGTGGCTCGGTATTTTCAGTGATTGGTTGTTTTGCTAAAGTTGGAAACTCCCCTGTTTGGGAATCTTTGTTGGAACTTTTACTTTGCTTTTTTCATTTAAATAAAAGTTGGCTGACATGCCCTTAAAACTTCACTTCGTACTGATGTGGACTCCCTTAAAAAAACGCATCTAGCACTGAGCTAACCAACACACCTGATATATATTGTTATACAAGAATTACTGTACACTTCTTGTACCCTAATAAAAATATTGATATACTATAATGTGTGGTTATATGCATGAACCATGATAAATATACCTGTGTCCTGTAACATGTTATCATATGCATTTTTACCACAATGAATATAGCTGCATTCTATAAATGTATTTATTAGCTTTTACCCTGATGAATGTACCTGTATACTGTAATATGTGGTTTTATGCGTGTGTCCTGGTTAATATCCTTGTATACTGTAACATGTGATTGTATTCATGTACCTCGATAAATATGAAAGGAGATAAGTGGTGCTAGCCTGTAATCCCACCCTCAATCTTCACAATATACAGTGGGTACGGAAAGTATTCAGACCCCCTTAAATTTTTCACTCTTTGTTATATTGCAGCCATTTGCTAAAATCATTTAGGTTCATTCTTCTTCCTCATGAATGTACACATAGCACCCCATACTGACAGAAAAACACAGAATTGTTGACATTGTTGCAGATTTATTAAAAAAGAAAAACTGAAATATCACATGGTCCTAAGTATTCAGACCCTTTGCTGTGACACTCATATATTTAACTCAGGTGCTTTCCATTTCTTCTGATCATCCTTGAGATGGTTCTACACCTTCATTTGAGTCCAGCTGTGTTTGATTATACTGATTGGACTTGATTAGGAAAGCCACACACCTGTCTATATAAGACCTTCCAGATCACAATGCATGTCAAAGCAAATGAGAATCATGAGGTCAAAGGAACTGCCTAAAGAGCTCAGAGACAGAATTGTGACAAGGCACAGATCTGGCCAAGGTTACAAAAAGATTTCTGCTGCACTTAAGGTTCCTAAGAGCACAGTGGCCTCCATAATCCTCAAATGGAAGACGTTTGGGACGACCAGAACCCTTCCTAGAGCTGGCCGTCCGGCCAAACTGAGCTATCGGGGGAGAAGAGCCTTGGTGAGAGGTAAAGAAGAACCCAAAGATCACTGTGGCTGAGCTCCAGAGATGCAGTCAGGAGATGGGAGAAAGTTGTAGAAAGTCAACCATCACTGCAGCCCTCCACCAGTCGGGGCTTTATGGCAGAGTGGCCTGACGGAAGCCTCTCCTCAGTGTAAGACACATGAAAGCCCGCATGGAGTTTGCTAAAAAACACCTGAAGGACTCCAAGATGGTGAGAAATAAGATTCTCTGGTCTGATGAGACCAAAATAGAACTTTTTGGCCTTAATTCTAAGCGGTATGTGTGGAGAAAACCAGGCACTGCTCATCACCTGTCCAATACAGTCCCAACAGTGAAGCATGGTGGTGGCAGCATCATGCTGTGGGGGTGTTTTTCAGCTGCAGGGACAGGACGACTGGTTGCAATCGAGGGAAAGATGAATGCGGCCAAGTACAGGGATATCCTGGACAAAAACCTTCTCCAGAGTGCTCTGGACCTCAGACTGGGCCGAAGGTTTACCTTCGCACAAGACAATGACCCTAAGCACACAGCTAAAATAACGAAGGAGTGGCTTCACAACAACTCTGTGACTGTTCTTGAATGGCCCAGCCAGAGCCCTGACTTAAACCCAATTGAGCATCTCTGGAGAGACCTAAAAATGGCTGTCCACCAACGTTTACCATCCAACCTGACAGAACTGGAGAGGATCTGCAAGGAGGAATGGCAGAGGATCCCCAAATCCAGGTGTGAAAGACTTGTTGCATCTTTCCCAAAAAGACTCCTGGCTGTATTAGATCAAAAGGGGGCTTCTACTAAATACCGAGCAAAGGATCTGAATACTTAGGACCATGTGATATTTCAGTTTTTCTTTTTTAATAAATCTGCAACAATGTCAACAAGTCTGTGTTTTTCTGTCAGTATGGGGTGCTATGTGTACATTCATGAGGAAGAAGAATGAACTTAAATGATTTTAGCAAATGGCTGCAATATAACAAAGAGTGAAAAATTTAAGGGGGTCTGAATACTTTCCGTACCCACTGTACATGCACAATATTAGGTACTATATGTGTAATCACCTTTTAACATATCAAAATAATATTATTGTTGTAAGTGCGCTAAATCTTATTCAGTACCTAAATTATCACTAGCAAAATCTGTATATTTCAATTCATTACAATGTACAAATTCATAACTCCTAGTACATATACATCAGCAAAGTAAAGTGCAATAAACATAGGAAAATTATATGTGCAAAGTTCAGTTTAAATAGAGAAAAGTGCAAGTGCAAAAAAAGGTAATTAGTCCATTTAGAAAAAAACTTCTTAAATGATCAGGAAAAATCCAAATGTGGGTAAAACAGAAAGAAATACTTGAAAATGTGCTCCAGAATGACACCCAGTGTGATCCATCACAATCCAGCCTCTATTGACTTACCAGATGAAATGGCTGGGTAAGTGCAAAAAGGAAATTAGAAAAAACTTCATAAATGATCGGGAAAAATCCTTATTTCAAAAATCCAAATGTGGGTAAAAAAGAAAGAAATACTTTGAAAAAAAATGCTCCAGAATGACACCCAGTGTGATCTGTCACCATCCAACCTCTATTGACTCACCAGATGAAATAAAGCAAGAGAATAAACATAAAGTTGGGACATTATATGAGGTGTGACCAGCAAATATAAAATATAAATGATACAAAAAATTAGAAAAAAGAAAATAAAGAGTAAGATGGTATTTTATTAAATCTGTAGACCACTAATGAAGATCCATAGACTAATGTTATTTAAAAGCATGTAACCCAAAAACTGGGAATGAACACGAATGACATAATATAAATACAATTTTTGTCAAAAAATCATAACAATGATACATGGTAGTACAATGTTATCATGATAATAAATACTGGTAAAGTACATAATAATAGGGTCAGAAATACAGAAATTTGCATATTATAAGCTTGTAGTAATGGAATTGCCTGTATTGAACTCAACTCAAAGCGTTTCGTGAAAAACATTTCACTTCATCAGGAGTAGGCATAATTCAAGTATCTAAAAGAGATATACAGTGCCTTGCGAAAGTATCCCCCCCCCGAATTGGATATTTCAAACTTTGTTAACAAATAAAAAACTGAAAAATTGGGCGTGCAAAATTATTCAGACCCTTTACTTTCAGTGCAGCAAACTCTCTCCAGAAGTTCAGTGAGGATCTCTGAATGATCCAATGTTGACCTAAATGACTAATGATGATAAATAGAATCCACCTGTGTGTAATCAAGTCTCCGTATAAATGCACCTGCACTGTGATAGTCTCAGAGGTCAATTTAAAGCGCAGAGAGCATCATGAAGAACAAGGAACACACCAGGCAGGTCCGAGATACTGTTGTGGAGAAGTTTAAAGCTGGATTTGGATACAAAATGATCTCCCAAGCTTTAAACCTCCCAAGGAGCACTGTGCAAGCGATAATATTGAAATGGAAGGAGTATCAGACCACTGCAAATCTACGAAGACCTGGCCATCCCTCTAAACTTTCAGCTCATACAAGGAGAAGACTGATCAGAGATGCAGTCAAGAGGCCCATGATCACTCTGGATGAACTGCAGAGATCTACAGCTGAGGTGGGAGACTCTGTCCATGGAACAACAATCAGTCGTATACTGCACAAATCTGGCCTTTATGGAAGAGTGGCAAGAAGAAAGTCATTTCTTAAAGATATCCATAAAAAGTGCTGTTTAAAGTTTGCCACAAGCCACCTGGGAGACACACCAAACATGTGGAAGAAGGTGCTCTGGTCAGATGAAACCAAAATCAAACTTTTTGGCAACAATGCAAAACGTTATGTTTGGCGTAAAAGCAACACAGGTGTGACCAGCAAATATAAAATATAAATGATACAAAAAATGAGAAAAAAGAAAATAAAGAGTAAGATGGTATATTTATTAAATCTGTAGACCACTAATGCAGATCCATAGACTAATGTTAGATAAAAGCACGTAACCCATAAACTGGGAGCGTATCCTACTCTGGCCTCTGTGCAGGTACATTTTCTTCTTTGCTTATTTTCCAGATATCTCACTTCTACACCTATCACTTACTATCATTTCATATGGCTATGTCAGCCATCACTGTTATTCAGTCACCTACATCTCCCTTTGCAGTATATTTTTTACATACCTTTGCACTCTCATTTTTCCCTCCTCTTTATTTTTCTCAGGTGTCTTCTGATGTCTTCACATTTTATACGGCATTCCCTTTCACGTTACTTTCATGGTGTCAATGTATGCCATCCATTCCTTTCTTTTCACCCATATTGGTTTACTCACCTTTCATGAGGTTGTCTTATGCATTGCCATACACATAGTACTTGCTTCACTCTTTCGGATTTGGTTCTCCGGGATCTCATTCACTTCTGTAGCATCTTATTATACTTATGCAGTTTCTGCTACCTTAATAGATATATGCTCCTATGATGAGTGGAGGTTTGGTGATCCCCTACTGGAGAGCCTCATTACACATTGTTGCTTCCATGTGCCTGCCTGATGCGGGTGGGCTCCCTCAGTTCCCAGGCTGGACATATCCCCAGATAATTCATTACCCCAACAACAGCTTATACCCTATTGTAAGTTACATCTTTGATAGGTTATTGAGGCCTAGGTGCCTTGGATATATTGGTGCTCATGTATATATATCTCTTTTAGATACTTGAATTATGCCTACTCCTGATGAAGTGAAATGTTTTTCACGAAACGCGTTGAGTTGAGTTAAATACAAGCAATTCCATTACTACAAGCTTATAATATGCAAATTTCTGTATTTCTGACCCTATTATTATGTACTTAACCAGTATTTATTATCATGATAACATTGTACTACCATGTATCATTGTTATGATTTTATGACAAAAATTGTATTTATATTATGTCATTCATGTTCATTCCCAGTTTTTGGGTTACATGCTTTTATATAACATTAGTCTATGGATCTTCATTAGTGGTCTACAGATTTAATAAACATACCATCTTACTCTTTATTTTCTTTTTTCTCATTTTTTTGTAATCATTTATATTTGCTGGTCACACCTCATATAAAGTCCCAACTTTATGTTTGTTCTCTTGCTTTAAAGCATATAAGGATGGAGACTCCGTTGGTCAAGAGCCTCATATAAAGTCCCAATTTTCTTCTCCCCCGTGTTCTACTCACCAGATGAAATGGCTGGGTAAATTATAAACCAGCAATTGCACTTTTTGTACAGTATATAGCTCTCCAAAGGGTTAAATCTCCAGCTCCCATTCTTGTCTCTTGTATTCATAGACTCACATGTATGTCATGGCCACTCATAAATTAAGACAAAGGGAGGAAGGCTTCTATGAGGCTTCTGCTCCGCGAGGCCATTGAATGACGAAACGCGTATGGCTGGGCTAGGACGCTGATGTCACTGCTCTTGAATTGATCGTGCTTCTAGGCTTGGGTTTTGCAGCCATAGAGCCTTCATCCTTTTGTTTTAACTTATGAGTGGCTGTGATCTACATGTGAGTCTTTGAATACAAGAGGAAAGGAGTGGGAGCCAATACCCTGGAGATTTAACCGTTTGGAGAGCTATATACAAAAAGCGCAACTGCTGGTTTATAATTAAACCAGCCATTTCATCTGGTGACTCATTACAGTTTGGATGGTGACGGATCACAATGGGTGTCATTTTGGAGAATTTCCTTCTTATTTACACACATTTGGATTATTGAAATAAGGACTTTTCTGGATCATTTATGAAGTTTTTTCTAAATGGACTAATTACTTTTTGCACCTGCACTTTTCTCTATTTAAACTGAACTTTGCACATATAACTTTTCTGCTTATTGCACTTTACTTCGCTGATAGTGTTTGCACCTGATGTATATCCACTAGGAGTTATGAATTTATACATTGTAAGTGTAGCAGGATTCCCAGCCATTTTGCTGGATGAGGGTCTGCCTGGGTTACCGCTAGTATCAACAGCACATTTAAACATGTTCTCCAAGTGTGAGCACTGAGACAAGGAACAGTCCAGTATCTTTGGGTTTTTTGTATTTATTTTGAACTTGGATAGAAGACGGTATGAGTGGGATACTCCTCTGGCTCAACTATACACAATTTGAGTGGGACAACTGAAAAACGCTGTTGGCGCTGACTTGACGCTGGCTAAATAACGGTCAACGCCGGTTCACACTTGTTAACACTGACTTGCTATCTGTTAACGCTGAACTGACTTCTGACACCTTCATATGGCACAAAGTCCTAATTAAAGATTCCTTGACCCCTCTTTACTGAGGTAGCTACTTGTAAGACTGCTGCATTGCTTAACACTTCAGGGTCCGCACCGGCACCCTCTTCCACACACACTTATCTTCAGGGCTTAATCACCTACCTAGGACGGTGCTACATAAGGAATTAATATATACAGATTTTGCTAGTGATAATTTAAGTTCTGGTTAAGATTTAGCGCACTTACAACAATAATTATTATTTTTAATATGTTAATTTGTTATGTTTATTATGTTATGTTATACATAGTACATTAGTACTGAAAGAGGAACTAAAGTTTACTCATATCATTTGTAATAAAACATCTTTGCCATTCTGAAGCTTCCCTCCAGCCACTTTGCATATTTGTTTTATATGTACTGTGATTCTGCACTTGCCAAATATGCTACAGAAATTTTCCTCCACTAAGTCTGGCTGCTGCCATTTTAACTGTGGGCAGCTAAAGACACACACACATATATATATATATATATATATATATATATATATATATATATATATATAGACACGCACACATATTCACAGACAGACACTCACCACTGCTTACCTGCACATTTCTCCTCTCTTTATAAATACTCATGCTCTCTGCAGTGTCCTGTTATCTCCACCCTCATCCAGCCCTCTCCAGCTCTGCAGCTCTCATTGGCTGTCCTATGACTCACCCCTCCTCAGGAGAGTTAAAGAGAGAGCTGTGCATTATGTCATTAGCCTAGGTTCTTAGGGTCTTACATTTATTGAGTATCTATAAGTATTCAGAAACTATAAGTGCTGGTTCACATTTGTGCGATCACAGAGATCGCATGTAATTCGGAGCGCACTGCTCCTAAAATTACATGCGATCTCTGTACGGTGCAAATTCAGCCATACATTTTGTATGGCTGAATTTGCACCGCAATCGCACTAAAACACGCACAGGACCCTTTTTTTGGTCCGCAGCAGGATCGGATCGCATGGTGGTTCACACTAATGCGATCCGATTCTGTGCGAACTTTTGCTGCGATATGCTCTCTGATCTGGGGGTGTCGTTAACTTTTAATTGACACCCCCAGCGTATCGCATATGGCAGTGTGAACTGCCAGGGGTGCAGATGCGATGCGGGAACAAGCTGTTTATTGGCAACGTTCCCGCATCGCAGAAATGTGAACCGACACTTACTGTCTAAAAATTCTTAGAATCAGCCATGGCGCCTTCTCTTTAGGAACATCTAAAAAGTACTGTAATATATATATATATCTTTTTTTATTTAGGTATAATGTGTGAATGGGAACAACAAACATATAGTGTTACTAATCAAAAGAAATAATAATAACCCCCACGCTTTTAAATAAACTAGAAAAAAATTATTTAATCAAAATAAAAATAAGAAACAAATCCTTAAAGTGGAAGCTGATTTTAAACAAAGGGCCGACAGGCAGGGTATCAGTGACAGAAGAGACCCTATTAGTCTCTTCTGCCATAAATGATTCCTTCTGCCTGTCAGCTGTCATGTTCACTGAGCCGCGCATGGGCAGCTCAGTGAACATTTACGGCCCCGATCCATGCCGCGACAATGTGATGTCATCCCGGAACCCGGGACCCGGAAGATAGACTCGGAGAAGGTGGAAGCACCAGGGGCCCAGCTGATCAATCCTACCGCAGTGCTGGAGGACACCATATGACAGGTAAGTCTGCCATAATGTACTAATATGCTTTGCAAACTAGCATATTATAGCATAATCCACCTGGGGAGGCCCTACATTTTTTTTTTTAATAACAGACTTTACTTTTGTTTTAACCGAAAGCAACTGCCACCCAACTGTTATCATCACTACACTGTATATAGAGACGAAGCCAAATATTCCTGACACACTCTCAGCTTAATTGATCATAAAGTGGCATGTGCAATAAATTATTAAAAATCTCACAAAAACATTAATCAAAGAACATAATCCATAGGATCATATATATTGTACTTGTGTGTTAAAACATACATTTTGCATCTCAGATTTGTGCACAAAGATCAAAAAACAGTAAATAAATGTGTAGTCCATAAAGATTTTCTATATACCATACAATCTCTTTGCAATCTTTGTGCAATCACTATATAAAAATCCAGAAGATTTCCTTAAATACGTGTGCTTTCTTCACATAAAAACACACCACCGCAGTGCCCTTCGCAATCCCTTCTGGGTATCTCCTCACCTGATACTGTGGACCCCAGGGTATATAAATGGGGTCACATGTGCTTTTTGATACAATGGCTCGGATTTTCATCCACTTCAAATGCTGGACCTCAGATCACGATCCCTCAGAAGCAGTGCAGGTCAGCCAGAAAAGGTAATCACAGACATCCAATAGTGCAGACCATTTCATAAAAATGTACTCCTACAAATAGGTATTGCACTTACATTTATTCCATAACAAACAGGCATAGCATAAAACTGGTGAAAGCCGTTCTCAAAGAGAGCATATAGATCATGCCCAGCATAATGACGTCACTGCCAACCTAACACGTTGTGCCCTGATTGGCTTCTTAAAGGATGCTTTTTTTTTTTGCACAGACTGTATGGTGTATGGGATTTCTTTATGGACTACACATTTATTTACTGTTTTTTGATATTTGTGCACAATTCTGAGATGTAATATGTATGATTTAAGACACATGTATATATAATTCTATGGATAACATTCTTTGGTTGATGTATTTGTGAGATTTTTTATTGCACGTCACTTTATGATCAACTAAGCTGAGAGCGCTTCACAAATATTTGATTTAGTTTAAACATATAGTATGGTTTTCTCAAATTTGACTGCAAAAGTGTAAATACCCTTTAAAACACATCCAATATTACCAATATGAAAGCATTATATGTAGTCAGAGACAGATAGGGAAAACAAAAATGAATATATAAAACAGGGGCAGACTGGCAACTGTTAGCCCAGGGGGCAAGTACAAACCAGAGGCCCATGGTGCAGTGACTCGGCCCCCCTCCCACTCTTCCTCTTCCCGTCCTCCGCCTGATCCCCATTCCAGGCTGAAGCCCTGCTCCAGGTACTCTCTACTCATCGGCTGAATCCAGGTTCCCAACCTGGACAACAGGAGTTGTTGGGGGGAGCTGGGACAGCTCGGTTGGGGCTGGCCAGGAGAGGAGAATCTCAAGTAGGGCATGGAACCGGCCTCAGACACAGTTTAGACCATCCATGCTGGGGAGGGAGGCCTGAGCTCTGTCCTTGTCTTCATCCTGCACTCAGTAGGTCAGTGGCAGAGACTTTTTACTTCTCTTCACCAGGAATCCTTTAGGCATGTTGATGACAGAAGTGGTGCAGCATTTTTACAAGAAATCAGAGTGGCCCAGGGGGGCAATTGAATCCCTGCCCCAGTCCTCCCCTGATATAAAATACCCAACAGAGTATGAGTAACACCACTGCTATCTGCAGTATAAAGTAAGAGTAAAGTTAAAGCAATGGTTTGGATAGATCTGAGAACTCAGTAAGAAGATCTCTTCATTGGCTCACACATTCTTTTAAACGAAGAGGAGGGTAATTATGTCTGCCAGAGTCTTTATAAAACAATCTCATTTTTAGGTGGCCTTACTCTTCTATGACAAATACAGTATCTACAGTATACTGTGATTACAAAAAGCAATATTTTAAGGTGAAACATGTGGCAGTAAATAGTTCACCATTATTAATTCAATAATGCTTTATACCCAATTCTACTTAAGTTAGAACTTTGCAGTTGTAAAATGTACTTTCAAGTGCCTTGAAGTTATTTAAATAAGAACATTCCATTCTCATGTGATTTTTTTTATAAGCTTTTTTTACCACAAATATCCCAACAATCTTAGTAGCTGCGAAAAGACTGGAAACATTACTTATTGGCTCTATTACCACAGTAGCTACAGCTTATGTTTGGCATTAAAAAAAAAAAAAAAAACCTAGACTGTACTGTTATTTAAAGTGTAACTCCACTTTTGTTGGGAAAAAAAAAACATTCCCTTCTGGGTGATCTATGTACATTACAATGATTTTAAAAAGCTTTGTTGCAGATTCCTACCCTTAGGTTTTCTGAAGAAATTCCTGTGTTTTTGTCTGTGTCCATATGGAATCTAATGGGAGAGGTTTCTTAATTATCAATCTGCTGTGCACCTGCAGGGCACCATTGAGGAAATCTGCTGGGCCTGCATCCCTTTAGACCTTATTTCCTATTGGAATTATCTCACCAAAAATGACATTTTTGTTGCAGGGGATGCCTGAAATCTGACTTGTATCTTAGTGCAGACTTCTGGGAAAATCAGTGAACCAATCACACAAGCAGGAAATTATGTGTGTACAGAAAGCCTCCAGGTAGCCATATTGCATTGCATTTTCAGGAAATTACAGAGCTGCAGCTTGAAAAGTTCATTTTTATTAACACTTAATTACAATACGACTTGTGTTGCAATTATATCCACTAAATTATTTTTTTCTTTATTTGCTATTTTTATTCCCCACGAAATTGAAGTTACCCTTTAAGTCATAATGATGCAAAAGAGTCTTGTATGTGGCATCAATTACCAATTTTCCTTCATGGTGTCATGTGACTCATGAGTGTTACAAGGTCTCAGGTGTGAATGGGGAGCAGGTGTGTTAAATTTGTTGTTATCGCTCTCACTTTCTCATACTGGTCACTGGAAGTTCAACATGGCACCTCATGGGAAAGAACTCTCTGAGGATCTGAAAAAAAGAATTGCTGATCTACATAAATATGGCCTAGGCTATAAGAAGATTGCCAAGACCCTGAAACTGAGCAGAGGTTTAACAGGACAGGTTCCACCCAGAACAGGCCTTGCCATGGTCGAACAAAGAAGTTGAGTGCACGTGCTCAGCGTCATATGCAGAGGTTATCTTTGGGAAATAGAGTGTTGCCAGCATTGCTTCAGAGGTTTAAGGGGTGGGGGGGGGGTCAGCTTGTCAGTGCTCAGACCATTGCCATACACTGCATCAAATTGGTCTACATGGCTGTCGTCCCAGAAGGAAGCCTCTTCTAAAGATAATGCACAAGAAAGCCAGCTAACAGTTTGGTGAAGCCAAGCAGACTAAGGACATGGATTACTGGAACCATGTCCTGTGGTCTGATAAGAATAAGCTAAACCTATTTGGTTCAGATAGTGTCATGCGTGTGTGGGGGTAACCAGGTGAGGAGGAGTACAAAGACAAGTGTGTCTTGCCTACAGTCAAGCATGGTGGTGTGAATGTCATGGTCTGGGGATGCATGATTGCTCCTGGCACTGGGGAGCTACAGTTCATTGAGGGAACCATGAATGCCAACATGTACTGTGACATACTGAAGCAGAGCATGATCCCCTCCCTTCAGAGACTGGGCCGCAGGGCAGTATTCCAACATGATAATGACCCCAAACACACCTCCAAGACGACCACTGCCTTGCTAAAGAAGCTGATGATAAAGGTGATGGACTGGCCAAGCATGTCTCCAGACCTAAACCCTATTGAGCATCTGTGGGGCATCTTCAAATGGAAGGTGGAGGAGCGCAAGGTCTCTAATATCCACCAGCTCCGTGATGTTGTCATGGAGGAGTAGAAGAGGACTCCAGTGGCAATCTGTGAAGCTCTGGTGAACTCCATGCCCAAGAGGGTTAAGGCAGTGCTGGAAAATAATGGTGGCCACACAAAATATTGACACTTTGGGCCCAATTTTTACATTTTCACTTAGGGGTTTACTCACTTTTGTTGCCAGCGGTTTAGACATTAATGGCTGTGTTGAGTTATTTTGAGGGGACAGCACATTTACACTGTTATACAAGCTGTACACTCACTACTTTACATTGTAGCAAAGTGTAATTTCTTTATTGTTGTCACATGAAAAGATATAAAATATTTACAAAAAAGTGTGAGGGGTTTACTAACTTTTATGAGATACTGTAGTTATTTTTTACATGTTAATTTTGCACCTAGTTTTTTGGATCTCATATTGAGTTTGGATTTATTTGAAAGTTTACGATATATTGGAGTGTGAACACAAATTATTTGTTTGTTTTTACTCCAAAGTATATGTGGGAATTTTTGGAACAGTGCAGCACTTCTTTGTTATATTTTTTTGCTACATAATATGTTTGTTGAATCACTTTATTGACACAAAATTTTGTCATGCACTTTATTAAGATACAAATATGTTTTAGTTTTCTAATATTAGCACTTTAATGATTCCAAAGATTTTAGATTATGAAATATTGTTTGCACACCTGTATACAGCGCTGTCACCTTTAAAGAGGTTGTAAACCCTCTTGTATAACTTTTACCTATAGGTAAGCCTATATTAAGGCTTACCTATAGGTGCTATAAATATCTCCCAAACTTGCACCGTTTAGGAGATATTTACAGCGCAAACTGCCGATGACGTCATCGGCGCAGGCGCTCTGAGGGAACGGCCGCCCGTGCCGTTCCTTCAGAGCTCAGTGCCGTGAACGGCGGCTCCCGCGCGCATGCGCGGGAGTGATGTAATCGCGCCTCCGGCCAATCAGATGGCCGGAGGACGCGAACCCGGAAGGGGGACGGCAGGACATGTCGCCGTCCTGTCGCTGAGGTGGCGGCACGGCAGGGGCTTCGTTTTAAGGTAAGTACTACATAATGAGCTAGTATGCGATGCATACTAGCTCATTATGCCTTTCTCTTTACAGGGCTTTTTTTTTCTCTGATTTTTTTTTGGACTTTACTTCCTCTTTAAAGTTTGTATCTGTGATTAACTATTCCTCAATAGGATAGCAGCAGCATCAGGTTAACATTATTTTATCATCTAGGTGCAGTCATCTTTTGCATCCTTTACAAAGGTTATAGCATCTACAAAATTTTCAATTATTTTTATTCGTTTTACTAGTAATGGCGGCGATTAGGAACTTATAGTGGGACTGCGACATTGCAGCGGACAAATTGGACACTAAGACCCCTGTCACTTTTGACACCTTTTTGGGGACCAAGGACACTAATACAGTAATCAGTGCTATAAAATATGCAATGTCACTGTTCTAATGACACTGACAAGGAATGGGGTTAACATAAGGGGCAGTCAAAGGGTTAAATGTATCCCTAGGGGGTGCTTTCTAACTGTGTGGGGGATGCTTTAACTGTGGGAAGACAGAGATCCATGTTCCTGCTTAGCAGAAACACAGGATCTCCATCTTTCCTTGTCACAGAATGGTGATCTGCCTTGTTTACACAGACACACTGCCGTTCTGCCCCTCTTGGGAACATTCGGCTGGTTCCAGCAGGCATAGGGTCCGCCGGATCTGCTGATTGGCTCCCTCTGTGTTTGATTACAGCATCGGGGGGGGGGGGCGTGCAGCTAGCTCCCGCAGACCCAGAAGCACAAAATCACGTACTGTACCTGTACGTTGTTTCAAGCAGAAGAGCCGCCACCCTGCAGTATATGTACGTGGGGCAGTCAGCAAAAAGTTAAAGCTGAAATTTAAGTATGGCGTTTTTTACAGAATTACAGAATATAAGTATGCATGTGTCATACCTGTGGAATTCCCATAGAAGCTGGAAATCACTGTAGTAGTTGTCGCTAGTTTCCAGGTCCCGTGCCAAGTGGCTGCCTTGTTGCTTACTAACCGCAAAGCATTCTCTGACTGGAAGAGGTCGAGATAGTGATATCACCTCTCCGCCTCTCCACCTCCTCCAATCAGAGAACAATCTGCATTCATTGGGAAAATACTAAGTGTTTCCTGGATGGTGCCCATGTAGAGCATTGTTCACAATGCATCAGGGAAGGTGCTTGGTACAGGACCCTGAAGCTAGCAGAGATTACTGTAGTAGCAATATCTTCTGCATTAATGTCCAGCTTTCATAGGGTTCCCACAGGTCTGGTACATACATACAGTACTTACATTGGTCCAAGGTGGACCAATGTAATTATGTAATATTTGGCATACCTAAACCTCAGCTTTAAAAAAAAATGATGGATTTGTGAGCCGTTTGTGAAGGCAAACAAGCAGAAAATATGTGGGGGTGAAAAAAAGGTAGCTATGAACAAGAGCATGCTTGTGAATGTGTAACGAAAAGAAGGTCAAAATTTGACATATGATAGTTCAGGATGGTAGATAAAAAGTTCCTCTTGATATCTTTTGCCCTCTTACTTTATTTCATGTTTTTCTGTTCTGATTCTCTCATTAACCTCTTACCGCAAACCGACGTAGCCCTACGTCGGCGGCAAGAAGTGGCTGCACCAGGGTGATGCCTGCAGCTAAAGGCATCATCCTGGTACCTTTTTTTAGAGCCGGCGGTCGGCTTTAAGGCGGGAGCCGCTCGATCATTACCCCAGTGAGCGGGAGGAGACACCCCCCCTCCCGCGGCTTTGCCCGGGTCTCCTGTCCCACTGGGAGACCCGAGCAACGAGTCGGCGCCTCTGCCGGCTGGTTGGTGTCCCAATCAAAGCCGGATTTGGCTTTGATCGGGTCTCTGATGACATAACTCGGAAGCGGCGTCCATGACATCATGTCCAGGTTACTCAGCTGCTAAAGGCACCAAATTTAAAAAGTGACAGTATTCAAAAATGCAGTTTTCTGCATTTTGAATACATGGAAGTGTAGTGGAGGGGGTCTGGGGTCTTTCAGACCCATGATCCCTCCATAAAGAGAACCTGCCACTGCCTATTGCTGTCACAAGGGATGTTTACATTGCTTGTGACAGCAATAAAAGTGATCTTTTTTTTTTTTTAAATCCTGTGCTAAAATTAAAAAAAAATAAATAAAATAAAAAAATTTTAACCGCCCCTGTCGCTGTGAGCTCGCGCACAAAAGAAAACATATACAGAAGTCGCGCCCGCAAATTAAATCGCTGTTCAAACCACACATGTGAGGTATCGCCACGATTGCCAGGGCGAGAACAATAATTTAAAAAAGAGCTACTCTGTAACTCTAAACTGGTAACCGTTAAAAATGTTTAAAGCATCGCCTATGGAGATTTTTATTCAACGTAGTTTGTCGACATACTGTGGGTGTGCGCAATTTTAAACCGTGACATGTTGGGTATCTATTTACTCGGCATGACATCGTCTTTCACAATATACAAAAAAAGGGCTAACTTTACTTCGTTTTTTTTAATATACAAAAAAATGGCAAATACCGCATGACAAAAAATATTGCAACGACTGCCATTTTATTCTCCAGAGTCTTTGCTAATAAAAATATGCATAATGTTTGGCGGTTCTAAGTAATTTTCTAGCAAAAAATACTGATTTTAACTTGTAAACAGCATGTGTCAGAAATGGGCTTGGTCCTTAAGTGGTTAATTTACCTTTTGGTATTTTATCTTTCATTAATCCAATACAGAACGTTTGAAAAAGAAAATGAGCAGAATACACGTAAGATATAGCTAAGAAACAGTCCATCTGTTTTTACCATCAAAGTGATTATGTCTGTTAGATCATCACCCTTTCCTGGTACATTTTAGCAATGAGTCATTTAAAAAAAGAAATTCCAGAGCAATGAAAGTATGTGTGCTGTCTGTAAATGAGCTATATGTCTACAAATGAGTTCATTACTTGCCTGTCCAGTGTATTTTGTGTCTACTATTTAAGATTTACACCTCTAAAACTAATCACAGATTGTTTATTTTCCCCCCTCCAAATACTGTGGCCTAAAGCTAATTAAGCCAATTAAAGCAGAAGTAAACCCATGTATTTGATAGTTTCAAAAAACTGTTAACATTCCTGGCATGCTGGAAATGCTAACTGTCACATTGGTTGTGCTCTCAACTAAACTGTCAAACAATCCAATGGCTGGTGTCATAAAGGATCACATGTGCAGCACATGGCAATTGCAGATTAACCACTTAAGGACCGCCCCACACAGATATACTGCGGCAGGGTGGCCCTCCTGCGCGGACCGGCGTACCTGTACGTCAGCCCGGGGCGTGTGCACGTGCTGCAGGCGACACGCTCCCACTGTGATTGGACACTATCAGCGGCTCAGGCAGACGCAATGTCCGCCAGGACCCGCTGATCATTTGGGGCAGAGGCAGAATGCCAGTCTGCATATGTAAACAAGGCAGACTGCCATTCTGTCAGAGAGGAAGATGGAGATCTTGTGTTTCTGCTAAGCAGAAACATGGATCTCTGTCTTCCTCCAGTTAGGCCATCGCACTCCCTAGGAGCTCACTTAACCCTTTGATCGCCCCTGATGTTAACCCCTTCCCAGCCAGTGTCATTAGTACAGTGACAGTGCATTTTTTTTATCACTGTATTGGTATCACTGATCCCCAAAAGTGTCAGATTTGTCAACCACAATGTCCAAGTCGTGTTAAAAATCCCCACCATTACTAGTAAAAAGAAATTAAAAAATTAAAAATTCCATAAATCGTTACCATAGTTTGAAGACACTATAACTTTTGTGCAAACCAATCAATATACACTTATTGGGATTTTTTTTTTACCAATAATATGTAACAGAATACATTTTGGCCTAAATTGATTTTTTTTTTGGATATGTCTTATTGCTTAAAGTAAAAAATATTGTTTATTTTCAGAACTGTTGGTCTTTTTTTTTGTTTATAGCGCAAAAAATAAAAACTGCAGACGTGATCAAATACCACCAAAAGAAAGCTCTACTTGTGGGAAAAAAAAAAAACATACATTTTATTCCCTTCCAGGGATGAAATGGTTAAAAAGAGGCCAAGATGGCAGCTTCCTTGGCTGAAAACGATAGGAGGGTTTACTTCCACTTTACTTAAACCGGAGATAAGAAAATGCGCAAAAAAAGTGGAGGCTTTGCCAGTAAAAAATCATTTCGTTTTCTGACATAGTTAAACATAAATTTTGATTGATTATTGGATTGGTAATTTTTGTGTTCAATTTCTTTTTTTTTACAGTTTTAATAAAGAAGCTCCAATGTGTTAAAGGAAATGAATGTTGCATTAAAAACGCTGTTTTTTTTTGCATTTTACAGCGTTTTTGCATTCGGTTTTTATGCATTTTTTTGTGTTTTGTGTTCCTCCTTTACTCCTACAAAAGTTTACGGCTCAAAAATGCGCATAAATGCCAAACATATGTGTTTTTCTGCTTCTTTCTGCGTTTTTCAGAGTTAGAGCAGTTTTACAGCTAAAAAACTGTTCAAACTCACTAATTCTAGCGTTTTTTTCCAGCCAGAAAACCCCACTGCCAAAAAACACATAGACACATAGGATAATATGCTGGGGAGTTTACTGACTGTAGGAAAAAAAATGTCGGAAGCCAAAAACAGCAGCTGTAAAAATGTCCAGTGTGCAAGAAGCCTATAGGCATACTTCACCTTTTCCAAAAACAAACTGCCTATACAGATAAGGGATGTCTTTAGATAAAAACAAGCTGTGTAGCTTTGACTAAAGTTGAAAAATCCCCTTGCTAAAGTATAGGCCACTTACATAACTCATAAAGCCTGACTGGAAAACTTCTAGGACGTTGCTAAGGATGTTACTAAGGGAAGCCTAGGCCTAGGCCTAGCCTAACTTCTTAGCTCTTTAACCACTTGTCGACTGCCAGCAGTACATATACTGCGGCAGGTCGGCTCTGTCCTGTGAAACGATTTACCTGTCTATACCTGATGCTGAATATAACTACCTAAGAATAGATATTTCTCTTTCGTTCATTGATGGACACAGCTCTTCATCTTCTTAACTGTAGGGTTATACTGCCCCCTACAAGAGTATAACCCTACGGTCAAGAAGATGAATAGTTGTGTCTGTCAATGAACATCAGAGAAATGGATTTTACGGGAAGACAAAATTCCCATTTTCTCTTTCATTCGTTGACAGATACAGCTCTTCATCTTCTTGACCATAGGGTTATACTCCTGTAGGGGGCAGTATAACCCTACAGTCAAGAAAATGAAGAGCTGTGTCTGTCAATGAACTTTAGAGAAATGGATTTTACGGTAAGACAAAATCCCATTTTTTTCTAAGATAACCAGCTAGAAGAGGTAGGCATATCTTCCAACTTTTTGAGAAGGGAACGAGGGACACCTATGAGCAAACGTATGTAGGCATAGAACACACTCCTTGCCATCCCCCCCAAAGGAGAATTATACAAAAAATGATTAGTTAAACCCACAAGTTTTTTTTTTTTTTTTTACCACTACTATTCCTTTGTACTGGCTTTTGAAATTTACAAATGTAGCAATTTAGAAATTGGATGAAAGGTTTAGCACTAGGAAACACTTTTTTAAAGATACAAAAAGTGCATTTTATATACAGCTACATAGTTTAGACCAAAATTAGGGACAGATGAGGAGGAAAGTGGGACTTTGTTCCAAATCAGGGACAGTGCCTCGAAATCAGGGACATTGGGGAGCTATGGGTAGGGGCTATATGGCTTTTCCAATAGCGGTTTATGCCTGTGCTTAGTGGTGCAGGAACTTGGGTTGCAGAAGTAACAACTGCTGAAAATACAACGTGGTATCAAGGAAAAGGTCCATAAAAAAATAGCTCAGAATTCAACCATAATGGAAAATATGTACACATATGGAAAATATACTTATTGTTGGGAGGAAAGTGAAATGGAGTATAAATACAAACCAGGTGTTGACTGACGATTATTTTCAAGCAATTTTATCCAGTATGTAAGAAATCCATCCAGTCAGGAGATGACTGCTTATTAGTTACTGTGGGTCCTGCACTTTGCACATTTTATTGTTCATTATACAGTCTTTCAACGTACAGTAATGGGACAGTAGTCAGGATCTTTGATATACCCTTAAAACTAGAATAAAAACTTATATAAATGCTTCTAATTTATAAAAAATACAAGGACTCAAGACTTGGCTTAAAAATTGGCCGCGGCCGTTTATTACTGGTTAAGCTTCAATAAATAATCAATAAAATTTTTATTAAAATCCAGACAACCCAGCCATTAGAGCTCAGGCTGCATCAATAAATAAAGCAATTTTTCTTCAAAACAAACTCCCATACTCAACAAACTTGTCCACCCTTGCATAGTTGCAAGAGTGACGTTCCACATAACAAACAGCCGCGACATAAGGGGAGGGGGGGTTGGGAAACTCCAATGTTGAGTGCTGTGAGGTGAATGAGCCCCTCAGGTAATGCCAGCTCCTTATATAACCTATTGGAATGTTCTAGAAATTCCTGAGGTGCCTTCCCACTTTCCTCACTAACTGACCTATCACCTGACAGACTGCCTAAACTCCACCCTTTACTACAATATCTCTAGGCAGGTTCCCTGAGGTAAATTCTACCTGCTATCTTCCCGCCTAAAACTGACTGGAAATATTCTGACCTGCCACTTATCCCATGAGAAAAAGGGGGGCATATGAAATGCCCCTTTTTCTTTCATGGGACAGTAGTCAGGATCTTTGATATACCCTTAAAACTAGAATAAAAACTTATATAAATGCTTCTAATTTATAAAAAATACAAGGACTCAAGACTTGGCTTAAAAATTGGCCGCGGCCGTTTATTACTGGTTAAGCTTCAATAAATAATCAATAAAATTTTTATTAAAATCCAGACAACCCAGCCATTAGAGCTCAGGCTGCATCAATAAATAAAGCAATTTTTCTTCAAAACAAACTCCCAACCGACAGAAGAGGGAAGCACTAACCTCTTCTGTCACCACCCACCACCGCGGCCATTTCAATACATGAGCCCAAGTCATTATTAAAGATGTCCAATCCTATATTGGACAAATGCACTCCATCAAACCTATACAAACCATCCGAACCATTCTCCAACTCTGTATGTCTATAAGTCAGCACCCCAATTCTTCCTAATAACTTAACTAAAGCCCTATTTATCCTCTTTCTTATCTTCTCAAAGGGGCGCAGAGAAGGCGAGGAAAACCACCGCAGCCTCTGCACTATCTCCGAAAAGACCACAACCGTATGTGGGGATGACAAGCTAAACTGAAAAAGGTCATTCCTGATTTGGAAAACCAAATCAAGAGTCCTAACCTGTCCTATGTCGTTCCCCCCCAGATGTACTCCCAATACATCTGGAGAGGGAAGAAACTGGGAAAGCCTACTAATTTCAAACAAAAAATCATCCCAAACCATTCCTCTCCTACCGCACCAGAAAACCCGATAATCTTGAGGATCCAGGCCCAAATTCTTGGTGTATACTCGCAGTTTCGCCCACTGTTGCGCCCAAAAAATAAAAGAATGGCCGACAATCCAAACCACTCTTTGTCCACCTAGGAAAAATAAGAACAAACAAAATTAGGGTCGAACATACAATTTGTAACAGTCCGACTTCCACCTCCCCATTTTTTGAATCACTGTTTTATCTAAGCCTACTCTGGCGGCTTCAGTCGCCGCCCCAATCCTAAATGAATGGGAAGTAAACCTGTGCTCTTGTAGACCCAACTCCCTAATGCAAAGCTTAAAAACTTGCTCGAACTGGTATTTTGTTAAAACTAAACCAGATGCATGAACAAAAAATGCACTCCAATCCCCTGGGGGCCTACTACTACTGTAATTAACCAAAGACTGAACCGGACAGTATGAACAATCCCGAACCTCATTTATTCTAATCCAACCCCTCTTCCCAGCTGATCCGTTTTGGAAACCCCCAGAAAAATTCTCGCCTCCCTTTGGGAGATTTGTACACCATCCTGCTTAAGACCAACAATTTCCGAAATCCGCAAGGCAGCAAAAAATGCAAGACAAAATGCCGTCTTAAATAGGAGTGCCTCAAATCCTGAATAGCAAACCTTAGCCGCTACCTCACATAAATTGCCCAAAATTTGCGGTGTAAGTGGCAAACGTCCATCCTTCTGAAAAGTTGTTTTTCTATATCCTTTCACCGCCTGCTTAACAGAAAAAATGAAGCACATGAAGGTAAGTTATTCAATTTAAAAAAGAAAGATATACCAGCCAATATGTTTTGTATGTGACCACAAGAATATTGTGCCTGCATCAGACCATCTAAAAATAATAAAATCAAGCCTTCAGAAAAAGCAGCCCGCTCTTTTCCAACATTACTTAAAAAAGTCAACCAAATTTTTGATCTGAGCAGGAATATGACTTATATCAGAATCCACAAAGTGTGCGGGCAAGGAACCCCCTTCTCGGTCTGCTCCTGGAAGCAATCGAAAAATTCCTGCATCTGTAAACGAGACAATGCATCCGCCACATCATTGTCCTTGCCAGCCACATGCGTTGCTTTTAACCATACATTCAAATGACGCAAAAGGACAATAATGGGCGGAGACTTGGAAGACAGACAATTTAGAGCGTACATAACACCTTTATTATCGGTTCTAACCATTAGCCTTTTGTTCCTAAACTCCTCCCCCCATATTTCTAAAGCTACTAAGATTGTGAAGAGTTCCAGCAATACAATGTTTTTTTACCAAACCTTTTTCTATCCAACTAGGAGGCCAGACCCCAGCGCACCAATGTGTGCGCCAAACTGCCGCAAATCCAGCTGATCCAGCTGCATCCGTAAACAGTAGGAAGTCTTTATCCAAAACAAATTCCTCCTGCAAAAAGGTCCTGCTATTAAAATGAACTAAAAATTGGGCCCAGACTAACAAATCCTCCCTTAACTCCGATGTCACTTCTAAATGGGAAAAAGGTGATTTGAGACCTAAAATTGATCTATAAAGGCGTCTGGAAAATGCTTTGCCAATGGGCATCACTCTAGAAGTGAATGCCAGCATGCCCAATAAAGACTGCATTTCCCTTAAACAAACTTTCTTTTTTCTCACTATTGCCATAAGCAAAGTTCTTAACCGAAGAACCTTTGCTGGTGGCAACCGGAATTCCATTTCACAGGTGTCTATTGTTATCCCCAAAAATTCCACGGAAGTGGAGGGGCCTACAGTTTTTTCAACGCTAGCGGGACACCAAAAACCTTGCATATCTGAACAAAAGTATGCAAAAAACTTCCTGCATTCATCCGTCTCCTTCCTTCCCATAAACAAAAATCGTCTAGGTAGTGTATCATATTCCCAGAACCGGAAACATAACAAACCACCCACTGCAAAAAAGAAGCAAAGGCCTCAAAGTATCTGCAAGATATGGAACATCCCAGAGGCAGACAGCGGTCAAAGAAAAATTCACCATTTAAACAAAAACCCAGGGAAGGAAAGCAAGAAGGATGAATAGGTAAAAGCCGAAAGGCCGACTGTATGTCTGCCTTGGCCAAAAGGGCACGTGCCCTAATCTTCACAAAATTACTATAGCATCCTCAAATGACGCATAATGCACTGAAGAAAATTCCTCAGAAATGTGATCATTTAAGGATCCCCCTTTTGGGTAAGATAAATGGTGAATTAACCGATCCTGGTTCTTTTTTGGGCACAATACCCAGCGGTGAAATTCTGAAATCCATAAAAGGGGGGAACTGAAAGGACCAGACATCCTGCCCTCCCTGATCTCCTTCACCAACTTACTGACAACAATGTTCAAATGCCTATCAACTGATTTTAAATTAGCAACAACTAAACAACCAGAACCTGGGAAAGAAGGAAAAAGAAAACCATCCTTAAAACCCTCAGACAACATTAGAGCGTCTCCCTGTCTGGAAAAATTCTGAGGAACGGTTGCATGCTTTCCAATCTCACTGGGGATCGTGCCTTTTGGAACCACAGATTGTTGTTGATTAGTGCTGGCCATTTTTTTGAAACATTTGACCACTGAATGTGCTCCTGCGCAAAACGCACATTCATGCTTATATCTGCACGCGGTGGCCCATTTGCACTGTCCCTCATTGAAATTGAAGCATACACCTTTGCGAAAGGAAGTGCTGTTACTGTTGGAAACTGGCTGTTTTGTAAAAGCAGGCTTCTGTGGAAGGAATAAATTAAGCCAAAGGCCAATGTCCTTTACACCCCACCTCAGGCTCTTATGAATTGACAGCTTCTGTCTGAAAGCTTCATCATAAGCATACCATGCACTGCTACCAAAATTTTTGTAAGCCTCCAAAATTATTTAAAAATGTTGAAATAAACCAGAGCTTTTCTCTGGAGACTTCTCACATAGAACCAAAGCATATATGCAAAAAGATTGAAGCCAGTTATTAAATGATTATAACACTGGCCTCCTTCTGTCCTCCTCCTTATCTTCTTTTTTATCTGCTTTAAATATGAACTCTTTTGAGGAAGGAAGAAGAGACAGGATATCTATAAATTCTCCTCTCCAAATTTTCTCTTTTATCGCTAGCGGTAGGTGATATCCCAAAGGAGACATTTCACAAGGAAGTGCCTCCTTCAGACATGTCTCCGGGACATTCTGAGCCCTAATAAAAGAAGATGCCCAGCTTCAAAAGAAGGCGCTGTACCTACCAGCTCAGACTGACTGCAGTTACTAGTTAAACCACAAGATGGAGCTCAAGCTTCACTGATCACAGGGCCCTGCCTAGACTGTAAACACTAACATCCTTAGTCAGTTCAGCTAAAAGCTTCACAATGTTTGACAGGATAGGCATAGCAGCATACTCACCCTGTCCTGGAAGTGGATGTCCTTCATCTGCAGGCACTGCCCCGATGACCGGAATGGAGCGACCTCCCATCCGGCTCTCTGCATCTCGGTTCACTTCCTCATCCGCTGCTCCTCCTCAGGCTGGCCGCTGCGCTGAAGGTGAGGCGCTCTCCCGCCGTTCCACCGATCGTCCACCGTTGCTGGGGCCCGGTCTGTCTTCATCCACCGCCTGCTGCTCCTCGCACCTGCGAACTGGGCCGCGCCCGGCACCGCCAGCCGGCAATGGCCGCACCGGCGACTGCGAATGACGCCATCTTGGGGTTCGCTTCCTCTTTCCCTGACCTCCGGAGGTGACGTCCAAATGTGCAGGAGAGTTCTCTACAGCAACCGGAGCGACAGCTGAGATGTCAGAGGATTCAAAACTGCGGTCTGAGAAAATCCTGTGTCCGGGTCCAGTTCAGGTAAAGGCTGACATTCCCGTGGTAAATTTAAACATCTCCTAACCCAGTCCTCTCCACCTTCCTCTCCAGCCCTTTCAAAAAGTTGGCGGAGCAGACTCATCCTCAAAAAAAAAAAAAAAAGAACCACTGAAGCTACACACTGAAACTCCAATGTTGAGTGCTGTGAGGTGAATGAGCCCCTCAGGTAATGCCAGCTCCTTATATAACCTATTGGAATGTTCTAGAAATTCCTGAGGTGCCTTCCCACTTTCCTCACTAACTGACCTATCACCTGACAGACTGCCTAAACTCCACCCTTTACTACAATATCTCTAGGCAGGTTCCCTGTGGTAAATTCTACCTGCTATCTTCACGCCTAAAACTGACTGGAAATATTCTGACCTGCCACTTATCCCATGAGAAAAAGGGGGTCATATGAAATGCCCCTTTTTCTTTCATTCTTTGCTTAGTGTCTTTGCGTCTAGACATAATCCATAATTAAGGAAATTCAAAATGGATGTAATGCGACTTTTTTGGCACTACTTGCGCCTAATTGAGACAAGCACTTGTGCCAGTCTCGGTAACATTACCGACACATGCGGCAAATCCAGGTAGTTCTTAATACCACCACTTTAATACTATATATCACTGTGGTAGCATCAAATTCTTATATTACTGCCACTTCTTGCTTTAAGAGACTGGTGGTAATTAAGACCAACTCTGATCTTGCATACAGAGGTACCCCAGTATTCATAAATGTGAGTGTTGTATTCTCTGCCTTATTTGGCTATCAGCCAGGAGATTCCCCAGGCGAAAGCTTAATGTATGAAAATCCATACATATAAATATGTATATCAAATGCAAATAACCAAATAATATTGGAAACGTGAATAAGTCTCTCAAACAAGAAAACTTGAAAATCTTAAACTTCAAATCATATGAAATTAAAACCTGATGAATTGGTGACGAAGTAGGATCAAGACTCCAAAAGCCTTCAACCAAAGTCATACTGTGCATCTGATTGGCCCCTTACCGGGAATGCAATGAAAAAGTGACTTTAATCGTGGTGAGGTAAACCGTAAAAAAGGACTGATAGTGCATTATCCTTAATACATTTTATTGAAAAAAAGGCAGACACTTACATCAATGGAGCTCCATTCCCAGCCGACGACTCGTAAGTGGAAACGCATTGGAGGGAGCAAGCCGCGCCGTCACTTGTCGCGGATTGTTCTGCAGGCGGCCGCGATCTTTTAAAGAGCCACTGTCCCGCGTTTATATGTCTCCATTGATGTAAGTGTCTGCCTTTTTTTCAATAAAATGTATTAAGGATAATGCACTCAGTCCTTTTTTCCTTTATTTGGGAATTGCTTAATTGGTATTTCTGCCACCAAGCCATCCTAAGATCCATAAACAAGGGGAACGGATAGGTCCTGGAGAAACACATGCAGAGAGAATTACCCATGTATCTCCATTCACGGATCTTCCATCCATCAGTTTAAAGCTCATACCTCCCTATCATCTGGTAAGAGTACATCATTATCACTGGGTGTCACTGGTTTACCTCACTACGATTAAAGTCACTTTTTCATTGCATTACGGTAAGGGGCCAATCACTTCCACAGTATGATTTGATCCACATTTTAGTTGAAGGCTTTTGGAGTCTTGATCCTACTTTGTCACCAATTCATCACGTTTTAATGTCATATGATTTGAAGTTGAAGATTTTCATGTTTTCTTGTTTGAGAGACTTTTATTCACGCTTCCAATATTCGTTGGTTATTTACATTTGATATACATATTTATATGTATGGATTTTCATATTGTTTTTTATACACAATTGTTTTAGAAGCGCACTCTCCTTTCTATTTTCAATATTCATTTATCCTTCAGTGCTGCCTCTATTTTTATTTTTGTTTTAAGGTTAGAGCACCCTTTTTCCCTTCAATTGAAAGCTTAATGTAAACAATAAGGCGGGGATACAGCTGAGGACATTACCCAAATATGGGCTAACCCATATTTGGGAAATGACTTGCCACTGTTTGGGAACTGAGGGGTTAGTTCCCCATCAGGTCCGTGCCACTTTTTAGTAACAGTGCACAGCAGTGGGCAGATTCGGAAGCCGTTATTGGACCGCAGAGCAGCTATGAATCTGCACACTGTTGTGCAATATCAATCAAAAGTGGAACGGGTCTGTTGGAGAACTAGTCTCTCAGTTCCTAATCAGACCCTATCCATCCCTAGTATAGAAATCCTTGGCCAAATGCCTGTCAGTATGAAGAGCGTGGAGTGTGGGAGTTAACTGGGGAGGGAGTGTGCAGTGTGAATACTCCTTCCCCAGTGCATAAACAGACAGATTCACAAATTCATACAATGTCTGAATGGGTTTACATACTTTCTATTCAGTTTCCGGGGCAGGAAGCAAAGTGAAATCCTTCCAGTGGAACACGGACAGCAATAAGTACTAAACACCTTTTGTTTGCTGTATTATGTGTATTGATTTTGTTCCAGTTGTATGTAAGCACATAAGCCCTAGCTCTCTGTCTGCCTGTGTAAAATATGTCAAGGATTAAAAAAAAAAAAAAAAATCTGTTTTAGAAAATCGTTATCAAGAAAAAAATATGTGGACATGCAGCAGTTTATCAGTTAGGTAAAGTAACATTCTAAATTTTGTCGTTGTCCCTGCGCTACAGTGTGTCTATCAATATATTTATATAGACTGCTGCTGCGGTGAAAGACATGGCGTCCTGAAGTGCAAAATTATATTTAAACCCAGCGCTGTCTTAATCGTATTAAAAATATAATAATGGCTTTAAATTAAGCTCCTCGTGCTAAAATGATTATCAACTTAAAAAAAATTAGCAAATTGTGTCAAAAATAGATATTATATCAACAGGGCTGGCCCAAGACATTGTGCTGCCGGGGTACAAGAATAAAATGCTTCCCCCACATCCAATATTTTTATATAAATATAAAACATATTATACAAGGTTATCTTATTCCACTGGATCACTCTTGTGTCTGCCGCGGCCACCGCCCTAGAAGGTCCAGCCTGCCATGCGTGAGATGGAGTGTGCTGATGTCTGCTGTCATTGCGTACACCACGATCACGTGAGGGACATGCCCTGGAGGAGACGCTCCGCCTCCTCATATCTCATAATCAGTTTGCACTACGGGCGGCAGCATGAGATGGGGAAATGCTGCCCGTAACGTGCTGCAAACTGATGACACACAAAACTGCTGGGAAAAAATCTTGGGAGTCAAGAGAGCTGCCCTCTCAAAGTATCGCCTGGATCCAATGGGCCCAGCGGGACCCATGGTAGGGCTGGCCCGGTATATCAATGCAAACACATACAATAAATCCAAACTTGTGTTGATAATGTGTAGTGATCAGCAATAAAGTGCTGTGTTCCCCTCCTCATGTGCCCTCTCTCACCGACTCCCAATGGGTATAGCACCTATTGGATATACAACAATCCTCGGGATGTCTGTGCTGAGCAGTTCACTATTCCTCCGGACTTTCCAACAGGATGATGGGTTTCTCAAGTCTGTTTTATGCAAAGAAAATCAGGGAATATCCACGATATAATACAGTTTTTATTAAAAGATATAGTTAAAAAAAACAGGTATTCCACTCACATGTAATACTCTTGTATAAAAGCAAACAACGCTGGCTGGGAACACAACTTCCGCGGTTTGCGTTTCAGCCAGATGTGATGTCACTAGAAGTTCTGCCTAATGCATTTCACTCCTTCCTGGAAGCGTCATCAGAGGTTAGGAACACCGGTGGTGTGTGGATGTTTTATTAGAGTAACTCCTCCCACTAGTTCATCAGTTAGGTAAAGTAACATGCTTCAGCTCATTCAGTGTGTACATAGCTATGTGAAACAAATATCTGAAGTATCTGGACAATGAACGTTCATAGATGTTCATGTACAAAAAAAAAGGCAATGGTCATGGGACTTTAAATGAGGCAAGTTGCTATAGAATTACATATAGTACACAAAGTCATCAATAAATTAGAAAATCATATTGAAACATTCCATAATCAAAAAAGTACATGATAACAGTTTCCATAGTAATAAAAAAATGTATTAAAAATAAATGAAGAGCTGACAAATAGAATTCATGATGGAGTAAATTAATATTATTCTAGTACATGATAGTATATACATTAAAAATAAGATTGACACAAGTTGTAGTGATATCTTGGTATCCTAAGACCCTTCTCATTCCATGGAGTGTTGTGCATTTTATCAGGAGTTTTGATGCAAGAAGGTATCTTTACGTAAAGGTAAGTATAAGAGAACAGCCAGGTATAAAGATGGTAATGAATCAATCCCTACAAAGGGAGAGGAAGAAAGGTAATAATGGCAAAGAGCCCCAATACTTACATCTTAGCTCAAAGAGTGAACCCAGCATCTAGAAGGAGAGATAAGTGTGGGACATTTTTTTTTCCTTGGATGTGGCGAGAGAGTCTTTCCAGGTTAAGGGGACAGCTGGAGGATGGGCCAGGTTATTTATTTATTTTTAATACAAGTTTTTATTACAATGGAAACTGTTATGTACTATTTTGATTAAGGAATGTTTCAATATTATCTTCTAATACAATTTTCACTTTATGTATTTCTATAAAGACTTGCCTCATTTAAAGTCCCATAACCATTGCCATTTTTTGTATGTACAATTAGGGATGGAGGCATGCCCCGGCGGATGCCTCAGGTAACAACTTTCTTAGTTTCCTATGCATAGATGCTATAGAGCAGCTTTTCTTAACTAGGGTTTCTTTTGAAGTTGCTAGGGGTTCCTAGAGTTGTGGATGGTTGACTACTTATCCGATGGTATCTCCCTAGTTAAAGGGCCTCTTCTCTTTGGCAGAGCCAGTGGCATGACACTAAAGAAAGGGTTTTCAAACTATGGCCCTCCAGTTGTTCAGGATAGTGAGAGTTTTACAATGCCTCATGGGATGTGTAGTTCTGCAACAGCTGGAGGGCCAAAGTTTGAGGATCCCTGCACTAAAGCCTAGTACACATGGGCAAAATGACAGGTGTCTTCGGCCGGTTCAATAAAAACTGGCCAACATTCAGCCAGTGTGCATGAAATGGAAAAGGTCTGCTGATCAGTGCTCTCAGCCAATGGCTGACAGCGCTGACTGGAGTATTCTGGCGGGGGGCCATCCCCTTCAGAACACAAAAGCACAGCGGAGGAGATTGCTGTACTAACAGACTGTTTGTACAGTTTCTTTGACCTGAGCTGTCAGTTTTTTTTTTTCATTCAACCCTTTGGATTAATAGAAAAAAAAAGAAAACTAGTAGTGTGTACGAGGCCTAAAAATCTTTTTAGCAGGCTGAAAGGATGAAATTCTGACCATCGCTGCAAGGGTTACATTCTTCCCACTGACCATCATTGTAAGAGGCACTTTTCCACTTACTCCCAATTAATTAGTTTTAACAGGGGTTCCTCAAGATTAAAAAAATATTTTATGGGTGCCCCTGGCATAAAAAGGTTAGGAAAGGCTGCTCTTTTTTCTATTCCTGATTTTGGCAGAATATTATAAAGAGTAGGATATGCATTTCCATTATTTTATTGCTTTTTTTCTGAAATATTACATTTTTTTTACACGTAACAGGTTCACTGGGAACATTTCCCGCATTTGAACTTTCTTTGTAGGTTGAAAAATAAATAATAATTCAGCTTTTTAGGATTGCCTGCATATACTTCATTTTATACAACTGATCAGAGAAAATATGTTTCTTCAAACAAATTTTCTCCAGCTGTGTATGTAGCAGCTTCCCTGAGACCGGCAGAGCACCTGAACTGACAAACATGATTACATTTCAGTCCATGAGAATGAGTCATGGATCCTGCCTGTTCATGCTGGTTAAAAACCCCAGTGGAAATCACACACCACATTTCTCACTTTGTACTGGCTGCATGCCAAATGACTTGCCAAGTCAACCATTTTATTCCAAAGAGAGTGTAACTTGTCTTATAAAGACCCTTTATGAATCTTGTGAGAACAGTTGTCTGCAATTTCCAAACACTAAACACAAAATATGATTTATGATTAAGCTTTGTTGTGGCAATAAGAAGATACAAGAAAAAAGTATATAGTTATTATGACAGTAGGGGAATCCGATAAACTTTATGTCAATGTGGCTTCAGCACAAGTTAACTTAGTAAACAGTTGGGTTATGTATATATGAATACCAGTTGTATATGTTTTAAATCTCCTGCAGTGGATAAGCTGTCTTTATTTTCATGAGTGGATAAGGACAGTTGTGAGGAGCCATTGAAGTGAATCGGTCATTAGTAATAAAGGTTAAAGCTTATCAGATGCTCAAACGTTCCATTCCAAGTGGTCGTTGAGTGGTCAAGTGCTTTAAACCATTAAGTTAAATATACCATTTAGACCCAAGCTCCAGGGTAACACAGCAACTAGGAATGTCCACTGAATGTCCCCTTAGCTTAGCATTCAAAAACATATTGTTAAAATAATCAGGAACAAATATACTTAAAGCAGAGTTCCAGCCTCAAAATCGATAAAATCGATTTGTGATTTTTTTTTTTTGGTCACTTACCGTATTTTAGGAGAAAATATACTCACCTTCCTTCCCCTTCCTTTTTCTGCGGCCGCGCCGTCACTTCCAGTTTGCGATGATTCCTGGGAGCTGAACGTCATCGCTCCCAGGAATCAATGCGCCTACACCGGCCCCGCTCGTCACTTCCGGTACAGGTGCGGCATTCACTGCTAAACAGCTTCTGGGCATGCCCAGAAGCTGTGCAGGGATGCCGCGCCTGCACCGGAAGTGACGAGTGGGGCCGGTGCAGTGGATTGTGGGACTCCGACGTCATGGAAGAGGACACGAAGAGGGACGCTGCGGCTTCAGCTGCCACACCTGAGATGGCAGCGCTGGAGAAGAAATTTTCAAGGTAAGTATTTCTTCTTACAGGTAAGTGCGACCCGGGACAGTTCAGTTCATTATGGAATGTACTAGCCCTGACTGTCCCGGGGGTATTTTTAGCTCAAATTGACCCCCGAGGCCGGAACTCAGCTTTAAAGAAGAATTCCAGGCATCTGTATATTATACATAGTTACATTGGTCCAGCATGGACCAATGTAAGTATCTATGTATATACCATACCTGGGTGTTGCCCCTGGAAGCTGGAAATCACTCTAGCAGACACCTCTACTCCAGTGATCTCCAGATGCGTTGTGAATACAGGAGTTCTGCTGCCCACCAGCTGCGCCATTAAGAGAATGCTTTGCATTTTCTGAGTTAATGCAAAGCAATCTCTGATTGAATGAAGTAGAGACCAACCTCCCTACCTCATCCTCATCAGACAGCTTTAATAATGAAAAACCTCTATCTGAATCCGAATTGCGTTTTTTTTTTTTCCAATCAGGTCATTCCCCACCCTGCAGCACATGTAAAGCAAAGGGGCTTGATGCTAATGACATCAGTGATTTTATATAGACACATGCCCACATTTAATCAATGCCATTGTGGTCATTTTTTGATAAATGTCACTATCTGTTGACCCTGCCAGAAAATTTTCTGTGCACTCTGCCTCTGCTGCACTGTTATCAGTTAGCAGAAGTGATGAGCCAAAAACCCCCGGGTGCGGTTTTCACCAGAACACCGCAAAGAAAGGATAAGTTTGTTCGAACAAACAAACCCCATTGAAGTCTATGGGACTCGAACCTCGAAAAATCAAACGGCCTAATTTTGAAGGCTTAAATGCAAGTTATTGACCCAAAAAAGTGTATGGGGGTCCGGGTCCTGACCTGGGGAACATGTAACAATGAAAAAAAAGTTTTTAAAGGAGCACTAATTTACTAATTTTAATGAGGCTTAAAGTGAAACTATAATAGTGAAAAATTCCTTCAAATATCGTGCCTGGGGGGTCCCCTGAATGTGTCTGTAAAGTAGTGCATCTCTACGATGTATGTAGCCTGCTGCAGCAATACTGACATTTCTAAAGCATAAAAGGTCATATACAAATATACATACAAATTTCAAATCGCATGTACTTGTCATACGGTGCAGAAAAATTGGGCCTTGTTTGTTGGTGGTGCCTGAACACCGTAACTCCTCGCACTTACTCTTGCTGGGCGCAGGAATGGGCCCTGCTGCTAAAAAATCCATACAAATTTGAAATTGCATGTGCTATACAAGTGCCAAAAATTGGGCCTTTGCTGTTGGTGGTGCCTGAACACCGTAACCAAGGCCTCACAGTTACTCTTGCTGGGTGCAGGAACGGGACCTGCTGGTAGGAATTCCATACAAATTTGAAACTGCATGTGCTATACAAGTGGTGTTGGTGGTGCCTGAACACCGTAAACCCCCAGTTAGCAGGGCACATGGACAGGGCCTGCTGTTAAAAATGACATACAACATTAAAATTGTATGCACCTGTCATACAAGTGCAGAAAAATTAGGCCTTGGGGGTTGGTAGTGGCCTAAACCAAATACATTGTTGGAAGCTAGCCGAATAAAGGTAGAGGAATAGGATAGGCAGCATATGCAGTCTTCAAGGGAGGGTAGACCCCTAGCAAATTCAATCAGTTACATCAGCATCAGGGGCCTGATTGCTCTCGTTGATCCAGAACTGGTTCATTTTGATGAAAGTCAGCTGGTCAACAGAGTCTGTGGACAGACGCACTCTTTTGTCCGTCACAAAACCTCCAGCAGCACTGAACATCCGTTTGGAAAGCACGCTGGAAGCAGGACAAGCCAGTAGCTCCATTGCATATTGAGCAAGTTCTGGCCAGTGGCCCATCCTCAAAACCCAGTAAGCCAGTGGATGCGCAGCTGGAAAGGTCTCCAAGTCTGCTCTTGCGCCTAGATAATCATGCACCATATGATGGAGATGATGCCGATGGTTGCTTAAACCTAATAGCCCTGGGTGCTGCTGAGGACAAAAGAACTGTTTAAAAGGCATCGGACAACCGGCCTCCTTCTCCACCGCTCTTTCTATGGCTGAACGATGCCTCAGAAACACGTCCGGAGAATGTTGACCTCCCCGTGTTTGGAAAGATGGTACAGAAAATGTTTTTCAAGGCCTCCTCAAGATGTTTCATCCTATGCTCCCTCTGTGAAGGCAGGATGAGCTCTGCAACTTTACCCTTGTAACGTGGATCAAGAAGGGTTGCCAACCAGTAATTATCCCTCTCCTTGATAGCACAAATCCTCTGGTCCTTTTGCAGGCTTTGCAGAATCAAGGAGCCCATGCAATGTAAGTTGGAGGAGGCTTCTGAGTCCTCTGGGTCACTAAGGATTAACATTCCTGCCGCTGTTCTGCCTTAAGTGCCCTGTCCATAATTCCATGCAGCGTGTGCTCCAGCAGCTAGACTTGCGGGATAGTGTCACTGATGCATGCATCGTACCGGCTCACCATCCTTGTGGCCTCCTCAAATGGCATGCATCCTTAATCAAAAGCCACTGGCATGGTAAAAAAAAACCCAAGCTTCCCTGACCCTGTCCTTGTGCCATACTCACACAGGTACTTATTGATGGCCCTCTGCTGCATGTGCAGTCATCGCAGCATTGCGAACATTGAGTTCCACCTGGTGAGCATGTCACAAATGAGGCGGTTGGTGGGCAGGTTGAATTCCGGTTGAATGTCAGATAAGCGAGCACTGGCATTGAACGAATGGCGGAAATGGCCACAGACTTTCCTGGCCTACCTCAGGAGATCTTGGAAGCCCGGGTATCTGCTCAAGAAACGCTGCACCACCAGCTTCAGAACATGTACCAAGCATGGAACATGTGTCAAGTGTCCCTGTCGGAGGGCGGAGAGAAGGTTGGTGCCATTATCGCATACAACCATTCCTGACTCAAGTTGTCAAGACGTCAACCATCTCTGAGCCTGCCCCTGCAGAGCTGACAGAATCTCTGCATGGGTGTGACTCCTATCTCCTAGACAGACCAACTGAAGCACAGCATGGCATCTTTTAGCCTGACTGCTTGCATAGCCCCTTGAATGCTTAGGGAGCACTGCTGCTGCAGAGGAGAATTGAGCAGAAGAGGACATGGAGGAGGAGAAGGTGATGGAGTAGCCAGATGTGGCAGAACCAGTACCAGCATTTTGGAGACGTGGTGGCAAAACAAGCTGCAACACAGAATCCTGTCCTGCATCCTTCCCAGCTGCCAGCAGAGTTACCCAGTGCGCCGTGAAAGAAATGTAACGTCCCTGTCCATGCCTGCAGGACCAAGAGTCAGCAGTAATGTGCACCTTCCTGCTGACCGCTTTGTCCAACGAGGCCAAAACACTACCTTCCACATGACTGTAGAGAGCCAGAATGGTCTTACGCAAAAAGAAATGCCTTTTTGGGACCTGCCACTGTGGTGCAGCACATTCCACAAATTTGCGAAAGGGAGCCGAGTCTACCAGATGAAAAGGCAGCAACTGTCATGCTAGCAATTTGGCCAAGCTAGCATTAAGACGCTGAGCATGTGGATGGCTGGGACAGTATTTCTCTCTATGGTTCAAATACTGGGGTAGTGAAATTTGCCTACTGCTCAAATCAAGCGGTGGTGTACTGCAAGCAGATTGGGTGCAAGTCTCTGTGCCACTCATTGCTATGCCATCATCCCTCCCAATGCTGGTATTTGAGACGGCATGAGGTATAGTAGGGTTACAGATCGCAGATGAGGAGCAAGATGATGTATGCTTGTTTTGATCTGGTGCCTCTTTCAGGTGTTGTTGCCAATGGACTGCATGGCAGGTCATCATATGCCTTGTCAATCATGTGGTGCCCAAGCGGTTGGTGTTCAGGCCACGCTTGATCCGGTTCAGACAGATGTTATAAACAGCAACGCTGCGGTCTACTGCACAGATGCTGAAAAAAGCCCACACTAATTAACTTTTTGGAGTCCACATTGATTTTGCAGCACCCTGCACCTGTGGAGCTCTGTGCTGTGATGCAATAGGTTGGCTACTGCTATGGCGGCCCCTGGAGCACATCCTGCCTCGTTGGAGTTGTGCATTCTCCTCATCCTCCCCCTCCTGCTCCTCCTCCTCCTCTATCCTGTCAGGCACCCAAGTACAGTCAGTGACCTCATCATCCCCTCCCTCCTAGTCACTGGAGCATACTTGGCAATATGCTTCAGCTGTGGCAACATGACTGCTGGTTTCTTGTCTGTTATTGTCACCCCCTCCCTCTAGGCTCACGTTATTCTCTTCATCAACCTGAGAAACCAACATCACAGCTTTCAAATTGCTACGCATCCTCCAGGAGCATGTCACTGACACTATGATTGAATAGTTCAGGTGACTCCTCCGTGCATGATGGTTGGGCGAGTGAAGGAGTAGCTGTGGAGAAGGAGCCTGTGGAATGGGCCGCTTTGGCAGCTGCGGTGGAAGGCAAACTACTGGGAGCATGGGTGTCAGAGGAAGAGGAGGATGAGGACGGCTTATTGATCCACTCCACCAACTCTTCCACATGTTGTGGATGAATAGCACAGGCAGCACCGTAAATAAAGGATAGGCGTGCCCCGCCTGCAGAGGATGCACTATGTTGACTGTGACCACCACTTTTCACAATGGACACAGAGGCTGCTTGCCCTCTTTTTGTGGCCTGTGAGCGTTGGCCTCTCCTTGTCTGCCTTTCAGACATTATGTTGATACAGATCAATATAGGGTATATGCAACTGACCAATAGATACTCAATGACCTGATATGATGTAATTGATAGCCCTATAGATGAGCTGTGGTGGTTATAGATGTACACAAGTGACCGATTAACAATACTCTCACTGATATCTGATGTAATCTATAATCCTATAGATGGATGATCTGTGATGCTTATAGAATGTTTCACAACTGACCAATGAATACTCTGATTGATATCTGAAGTGATCTATAATCAAATAGGTCTGTGAATATTATAGAATGTTCCACGACTGACCAATGAAAAAGAAAGAAGAACAAAGGCGCCAAGTCATAAATGGGAATAGACAAATGAGAATTTATTGCAGCAACTTACATGTTAAAAACAGATCATCCAGAGGACAACTCATGGGATGTAAATCGGTAGTTCCCGCAATGGGACCAGTGGAAAATAGTCAGATCATAGGGCCAACATGACAGTCCTGTGCTGTGCAGCGATGAACAGTTCCAGGTGCCGGCCAATGCTGCAGGTAGCATGGGCTCCCTGGATGGGCAGCCTCGCAGGTGTCCGTTGTGCAGCAGTGCCGGTGGAGATGGTAACCCGGAATCGGAAGTGGTGTGTGTAACCTGTCGGTTCCTCCACGGAAGCCGACAAGAATCAAAAGGGCAAGACAGAATGGGGAGGGCGGGCCGCAACGTCGTTTCGGAGGTCCCCCTCCTTCATCAGGCAGGCCCGTCCCTCCACTCGAGGACACTGATATGGGATACACAGACAAAGGGACCCATTAAGCTAAAGATGATTGGAATTAGCCTCAATGGGAATTATTACAAGCAAAATGAAATAAAATTAAAAGAGAGAGCCCTTTCAGTGGAATACAAAAAAAGTTATTGCACAAGCATAACACTTAAGGATATATTAAGAAACAAAACACAGAGCGCTACGAAGACCTCCAGCATATGAAGGGTGGATGAACAGAACTAATAAGCAGCTGAATCCAGGGAGGGGGGGGAGGGGAGGGAAGGGAAAAAAAAAAAAAAAAACACAGGCAATAAAAAAGGTTGTAGCTGCAAATAGACATAGGCATAAAATGGTACCATACAATAGGGGACAATGGGATACCATAAATAGGTTGATGATCCTAAAAGGGATAAAGTCCGTGGGCACTGAGCTGCTCTTCCACAGATGAGGAGGAAGAATCTGTATAGACAAAAAGAAGAGGGGAGAAGCGCTCTAAGTGCAGACAATTTATTGCAGATAACAAGGCAGGTGATATACACTCACTAGACATGAAGACTGAAAAGCTGTATGTGTCAAAGCAATCCTGCAGCCATCCTCTGGAGGGTGTCCTCTGGTCACAGGAAGCCGTATGCAGTACTGTCACTGGCGGTGGGAGGGAAGAAAGCCGGCTGTCTCCCACAACATCAGCGGTGAGCGGTCAAGCGGCTCGGATCTGCGGTTCCGTGTTGCGAGTGATGGATGGAGGCACTCTCACCCACAGGGATGGTGGGATCTGTCCGATGTGTTACGGCATGCACGACGCGTTTCTGAGCATGCGCGGGTCCTCTGCACCCGGCGCGCTCTTTCATCAGCACCTGATGAAAGAGCGCGCCGGGTGCAGAGGACCCGCGCATGCTCAGAAACGCGTCGTGCATGCCGTAACACATCGGACAGATCCCACCATCCCTGTGGGTGAGAGTGCCTCCATCCATCACTCGCAACACGGAACCGCAGATCCGAGCCGCTTGACCGCTCACCGCTGATGTTGTGGGAGACAGCCGGCTTTCTTCCCTCCCACCGCCAGTGACAGTACTGCATACGGCTTCCTGTGACCAGAGGACACCCTCCAGAGGATGGCTGCAGGATTGCTTTGACACATACAGCTTTTCAGTCTTCATGTCTAGTGAGTGTATATCACCTGCCTTGTTATCTGCAATAAATTGTCTGCACTTAGAAGGATATATTAAGAGGCACTATATATCTCTATATTATACGAATACCATGAGTATGAATCAATAAATTAAAATCAAAAGAGACATAAATATTACATGTTGAAAGAAGGGGAAACCACACACCTGTATAAAACAGGTGTGGGGTTTCCTGTCACCTGTCCTTCAACTCTGTATAAGCGATTTTGCGATGTTGAATTTAAAATGTATATAAGAATTTATAAAAACTCCATGAATAAAAACTATGGTAAAATACATATAGGTAGCACCTTAAATTGTGACAGCCCTAAATATGTGTGTGGGGGACAAATGGCCACCACAACATAAGATATGCCAAAGGAGGCATAAACAACTATGCTGCAATGGAAATGCTAGCGAAGGATCCTATGGGAAACAATTCTTATAGAAGAAATTGATTAGGAATGTCAGAATTACATCATCATCAATGTCTAAAAATGCTCATTATAAGATCGTATTAATTTCAAGCTCTTCATTTAACCCCCCAGGGGCCAAGGAGTTAAGAGTAAAATTCCAGAAGGTTTCCCTCCCCCCACCGAATCACAGGGGGGAGGGTCTCAATGACCCAAACGCGTAATCCCTCAGTGGACCGATTGTGGTGGAGACGAAAGTGTCTAGGGACATTATGCTCCAGGGAACCCTTTTCAATCAGTCTCCTGTGGTCTCCAAAACGGGCACGCACCGTGCGAATAGTGCGTCCCACGTAAAGAAGACCACAGGGACACCTGACCAAGGAATACTCAAAATGATATCTGAAGTGATCTATAATCAAATAGGTCGGTGAATATTATAGAATGTTGCAGAAACTGACCAATGAACAATACTCTGACTGGTATCTGAACTGATCTATAATCAAATAGGTCTGTGAATATTATAAAATGTTCCAGAAACTGACCGATGAACAATACTCTGACTGGTATCTGAACTGATCTATAATCAAATAGGTCTGTGAATATTATAGAATGTTCCAGAAACTGACCGATGAACAAATCTCTCCCTACCTCACACAGTAACCTGGCCCTCCCTACACTGCTACTCACTCACTGGCGCTATACTGTCTGATATGATGTAAAGAAAGAAATCTCTCCCTACCTCACACACCTACCTGGCCCTCCCTACACTGCTAGGATTGTCTCTCTGCACTGTCTGACTCAAAAAAAACGACTCTCTCCCTGCCTTAATCGTGTGCCTGTCCCTGTCTCATCCCCCGCACAGTGACACTACACGCTGCGGCTGCGCAAGCAGCCTTTATGTAGTGTGGGGCGTGTACTTGGCCCCTGAGCCATGATTGGCTAAAAGCAGCCTGCCTTTAGTCCAATCAGAGCAGAGATCATTTGATTGGCCAAAGCATGAGGTCAGGGTGCATGCTATGGCCAATCACATAACGCGCTGCACGTGTGGCGTGCGTGCAGTGCATTATGGGAAACTTGAATTTCCTGCGTAGAAGCACATTTGTTCCTCGTTCGACGAACGATTGAATTAGCGATGTTCGAGTCTAACTTACCTTCGACTGGAACTCGAAGCTCATCCCTAGTTAGCAGTGTTATCAACCCTCCCCACTGCTCCCTGTAGACTATAGAGCACCTTTAAAACAGAAAGAAAGGAGGGCGCAAATGCCTTATGCATTACCCTAGACACCTTTAAAATGTTTTATTTACAAAAGCAAAATACACATCTCTGTGGTTGGACAGCTGACACGTTTAAGGAGGCACTCTCCCTTCCTTGAGCCCTGAGGAAGGGAGCTTGCCTCCTGAAATGTGTCAGCTGTCCAGCCACAAAAATGTGTCTTCCTCGATACTGGAGCTGCATTTTATATGAGTTTTATCCTTTTATGTTTGGGAGTATGCTTTTGTAAATAAACATTTTTAAGATGTCTAAGGTAATGCACTAGGCGTTTGCACCCTCCTTTCATTCTGTTTTTAGTGATTTGGAGTTTTCCCGCTCAAAGAGAGCACCTACGCTAACAATACCATCTTAACAGTGTGAGCACTGAGGCTTGACAGTCTTATAGAACACCTTTGCCTATGTTATAGAGATAAAGAGAGGGAAAGTTGTTCTGTAGCCAACATTTCCTGTATTAGGGTGCCAAAGCTACCCCTCCATAGATACAGTACAGTTAGTGAGCCTTGCAAAAAAAAAGTGTTATTGGAAAGATCACCAGGTGAAAATAAAGTAAAGAAGAACCTGAAAAAACAAATGCAGCCACCACATCTAAAGAATGCAGCTTTATATATATTTAGAAACACTTCAAGCTGAAAGAGGTTAGAGAGAATATGATCATTGAGTTTTATACCATATGCCGCTTTAGGGAATACCCTTTCAGATATGATTAATGTCTGTATGTGGCAAAGCTGTCAGTTCTTTCATTTTTAGCAATAATTCAAGTTTTACATTTTTGTTCCTGGAATTTTTGATGTGTGGAAATGTCCATAAATGTAAAGCTGACAAATTATACTATAAAATAAGTATTTTTCATTTTTCATTGTTAGATGTATTTGTATTTATCTGATCATATTCATTGGCTTTTTTACTTGTGATATTTCCTTATGAGCTGAATTTTGAATACAACAAGAAACCCTTATTTTCAAATGTAATTTAAAGCTTCCTGTTAGTCATTTTTTCATCTTTCCATCTGTTAAATCCTTTGCCCTTGTTGTTTTAACTTTAGATCGTAAAACATTTTATTTCTGCCAGTAAATACCGTATACAGTCCACTTCCTCTTTCTTGTCTGGTAAAAAGCCTAGGCTAATGACATCATGCACAGGTATCTCTCTCACTCTCATGAGAGTTTGCCAGCAAGCGAGGAGGGATGAGTCATAGGAGAACCAATGAGAGCTGCAAAGCTCTGTGTGTCTGTGTAAATCCAGGAAGTGAACAGACAGACGTTTCAGATGCACACAAATAAAATGGCTGCAGCCAGACTTCGTGGAGGGAGATTTTTGCAGCATATTTGGCCAATACGGAATCACAGTATATTTAAAATAATATGCAAAGTGGTTGGAGGGAAGCTTCATAATGACAAATATGTTTTTATTACAAATTATGTGAGCAGACTGCAGTTTCTCCTTAATCTACCATAATAGGTATGCAGTACCAACACATTAGTAATTTAGAGCCCTGTGTGTTAGGATGGCAAAGAATGGTCCTAGGTACTTGTGCTTATGGAGTAAAGTTCAATTTTAAAATGTTAATTAAAAAGAACTAAACTCTAAAGTGAACATTTCCTAATTAATTGAGGATAAACAGCAGCCTGTAAAATGTACTCTGCCATATATTCCTTTTAAGCAGCAGCAGTGTACCTGGTAATAATAGTTAACAAACTGTGCAGCACTATAGGGCTCATTAACACACCAAATTGCTACGTGCAAATAAATAATGTGAACGAAAAGCAAATTACCATATATGCCAGCGTATAAGACGACTTTTTAACCTTGAAACATCCCCCAAAAATCAGGGGGTCATCTTATACGCCGAGTATAAAATGTGAACCTTAGAGAACTCCAGGTTTAGGAGTACCAAGCTGGCCCAAAACGAACGTTCCTAATCTGTTAGCCCGCTGGATGTGCGGTATTACTGTATGTACCATAGCTTCGGCTACATACAGTATACCGCGCTGTGCCAATCGTGGCAAGCAATGTATTCTATTAATAAATACAAAGCCGGCTCAGATTGGCTGAGTCAGAGGTTGTAACATTATCAGCCCGCCTCTCTGAATCCACCAATCTGAGGGTAAAGAAGCCCCCCCCCCCCCCCAAAAAAAAAAAGCAGAAGTGCCTTTTTTTCTGATGCATCATTAACTTTCACAAAATATCACCCAAATCTTTCACCTTTCGCTCCATCACCTCTTCCCATCCTCTTCCAGAGAGCCGGTGATCCCCCTTACTCAGGGAGATAAATACACGCTAAATTGGACCTTAGATCCAATAGCTTTAGCTCAGATGTTATCACACATGGCTCTAAATGATAAGCATGGAGATATGGTGAGCAAACAATCCAAGAAATTGCTTTAGCAAAAGCTTGTGCATGCTCAGTGAGCGGGGTATATGTAAAGCATAAAGCTCCACATAGCGCAATACTGGACAATTCATAATGTTTATTGAAAAGGTAATAGTGTACTTACAGCATGTTTGAATGTGATATTGTCGCTTTTAGATGTATCTCCTTAAAAACCAATCCGTTTCCAAAAGTTAAGATGGCCGAACATCGGTCTCAAATGCACAGTAGCATGTGTATGTAACTCTCTGACGCGTTTCATCAGAGGTGACATCATCACGTTATATGTATAGTGCCACACTTTGTTTATTTATTGATGTTAAGACCTGAACCCATAGTCAGCAGAAGATCACAATGTCAGAAAGAGCCTACTGTCAAAGTTCCTGAAAGAAATGGGCATTAATCAGCATACATAATTACTATATTTTAAAAGACTTTCAGTGAGTAATAGGTGAAAACACAAAACAAATCGGAAAAGTGGTACTAAAGTCTAAAATAAAAACTTTAAGCAGATGGGCTCTTTATTGCAGAAGATTCATGCAATGTCTCTTTTGCAATAAAATAAATCTAGCTGCCTGCTTACAGTCCTATGTAGAATGTATACTGAGCTGTGCATGCACAGCTCGGTTTAGATTCTGGCCCAGTGCCTGTGTGCCAGCATGACTGCACTTCCCCTGATTTTTGGGCACATTTTTTTTTCATTTCAAAAATGTAATAACCTTCTAAATCATTTTTAATTACTTATCAAACATGTAACAATCATTTATTCAAAAAAAATAATTTTAATACTCTGTACATTCATGCCACTGATTTTGCAGAACATTCTGAAAGTTCTGAAGAGAAACCCCATACTGGCTGCTCACTTTTTCACTGTCATAATTCATATAGGTCCAACTATGCAGAACAGAGAGAGGGGGGTGTTTCTGTTCTGACTCATTCAGCTATGAGTGTAATGTGGACTCCTGCTAGTCAGATCTTTTTACAACACAGGCTATTCACAGAACAGCAGTAAAGTCAGCCTAGTGAAAATGCAAAGTGCAGCCCAGAGCCCCCTCTTTATTTACCTGGCTAAAGAGTTGAAACATTTTTTAAGAATTTTATTTTTTAGTCCTGAGTAAAAAAAAAATATAGAGAACATTATACATTTGCTTTAAAGGTTGTAGTAATGAATTGTAAATCTTTTGATTAATTACAATGTTAAGTGAAGCTGCTTAGCATTTAAAATGATGTCAGATTGTGCGTTGACTCATTTGGATGTGATATACCACAATTCAGAACTGCAGGCATACTGTCTAATAATTTCCTAAAGCAAGCAACAGCTGTCATGACCAACAGCAAGTACTGAATATATACATTGTGACAGATGTATATTAGCAAATATTTCCCTGCAGGGATAATTCTTGTCTAGTAAATGGTGGTCCTCCTTCAAAGAGGTATCACCCAGTTTTCCTATTTAACTGCCATTATCTGTAAAAGCTGCCGATTCTCTCTAAAATATTTTTGGTGGGGGGTCCAATTAGTCACAGTTGGTGTACAAATGTAGATAGGGTGGGGGAAAATATAAAAATAAAGGACAAGGTGGCATGATCCTTACAACATGCAGAGGAAATACTAATGGTTCATTTTAAAACAAGAATCTTAAAATGAGTTGCAAAGGCAGGTTTTTTTAACTTAATAAAATGGAATTAAACTTAATGCAATTAACTTAAATGCATTAAGGAGAAAAAAAAAGCCTTCTGTGTGCAGCAGCCTCCCCAGCACCCCCTAATACTTACCTGAGCCCCCTCTCTGTCCAGCAATGTCCACGAGTCACTTGGCTGTCCGGGACTCTCACTCTTGATTGGCTGAGACACAGCCACAGCGCCATTGGTTCCCGTGGCTGTCAATTAAAGTCAGTTAGCCAAAATTGACTTACTAATGGTGACAACGGTGGATGGCTGTCTATTGTGCATTGACATGTTTGCTCTGAATGGTCAGAAAGAAAGGGGGTGTAATAGCTGAAGTGATGTCACAGGACATGTGACACACTGCAGCTTAGCCATGCCCCCACTCCAGTATTGCGTTGTACGTAATAAACACAGTCATGTGGCCTAGAAGATTAAAGTTAAAAAGTCGTACAAATACGGTAACACTATTTTTAAGCATTTTGTACATAAATCTGTCACTGGTGGTGTTCCCTATCCTGTCACTGGTGGTGTTCCCTATCCATACAAGGGAGGACAGATATCTGGGTTTAGAAGCCCTTTAAAACAAGCATGTACTGGGATAAATATGTAGGATGCCATTGTTTATCAATGCTTCCAAAATGTGACTTGCATGGCTGTCATTCTGGTCTAATGGTTTTAATACTTGAAGTTATTCATTTGAAACAAGTATTCAGATTAGGAATTGTAGCTTTAACATTGATTTAGTTGTTCCAGGTCAGTGGTTTAAAAGTATTAAAGACATTGGATTGGCCTAAGAATCAGACAACTAACAAAAAAGTTATCACAACCTACATACTTCATGCAATTAAGGTTCCTTTAGGTTCCACTTTTCTACCTGAGCCATTTTATTTTTCATTTTTACATATGTTAAAATGCACATTTTAGTCCCGCTGATCAGTCCCCCCCCCCCCTTCCCAGACATTATATAGCTTCTGAAATCAAGAAGAATGAAATGGTTGTACTTGCAATCTTCACATGTAATCATATGATATTAGTGCAAATTGATCAAACAAAAAACTTAGTGATAAATGCAGTTAATTTTAGTGCAGAAAAACACAATATATTATCCAAGTGTTTTATGAAATATAAAAGATGAGGTTGCAACTAGTAAGCTGGCCAGCTTGACAAAGGAGTGCGACTGCCAGGACACACGCAGTGTGCATGCTTGGGAACGCGTTGCATTGGGCCCATTGACATCATCACACCTACGCTGCACTTCACGCACGCTTCCACCCTTGCTCTGGATTACTTCCACTATACGCCTGCCTTCCAGGAATCGGAACAGATTGTCATAGCTGCTGCTGGCATCTTGGATGATAGATACCACTGATGGCTTCTTCCTGAATACCTCTTTTATATGCCTGCTTTGCACTTATGCCACGTGAGTTGCCAATTGCCTGATTTGTGGAATAAACATAATTGTACATCTACACTTAGAGGCACTTATTTTTCTCTGTCTGCATAGCTCAACTGGAAACCATGTCAGGTCCCCTTTAGAATCGGACACTTGTGCAAGACTGTCTCTTTCCTCTTTCATCGCCCCCTATGGATTTTTTTCATTGTTTAATATAGACTTTTTTGTACTTTCGGACTAATAAGCAATGATTCTGATCCAATAAATAATAGCTCTGTTCTTACTCTCATTGTTTCACTATAGACCCCTGTGTTTGCTGTTCTGCACAAAAGAATAGCTAGCTTCTCAACTGTTCCCTCTGAGATTAGGTGACTGGCTTTCTCCAAATGTGTTACCTATGGTTTTGCAATGCTCAGAGGAAAAGTACCCAGTTACTGCATCTGACACCCAGGAACGACCTTTAAGGTTGCTGATCAGCACTGGACTCTGTGCAATGATATATTGCCTTGCGGACGGTAGGGTGCTATACAGTTTCTGGGCAGTGATCCCCAGGTAGAAGTTTGGGTTCCTGAAGGACCTTGTGGTGTTTCCTGCCATGATGAGGGAAGATTGGACCCCCCCAGGGGGTCCTGTGGCAAGAATGGTCAGTGCCCTGGTGTAGTCACTGGGGGGGCCAAGGAATTTTATTTTTGTGGCCCAAAAAGTTTTGATTTTTCTTTTATTTATTTATTCACTGTAAATGTCCCTGAGTGCTACATAGCAGTAGCGGAGTTTAGGGGCAGTCCAGGAGGCTCATGGCACCAAATGCATGAGTTAAAGAGTTTTTCTCTGCCCCTGCATTCACACTAGACTGCAGAGCTGCAGGCATGAGATGTACAGCAGGTGATGTTACTCGTGAGAAGAGGAGCTGCCTGGCAGTGGCCATATTAGGTCCCCATGTGAGGAGGCAGAATGGGCTGGCTAAGGTACCACAGAGGGGGGCTGTGGGGGACTACAGGTTGCTGCAGTACGAGGGCCTTCTGTGGGACTACAGGTCTCAGCAGAGTGATTCCTGTGTTGGACTACGGGTTGCAGCAAGTATAAAAGGGGTCAGTCCTTTTGGGGGCAGTGAGGTACTTGCAGGAACACAATGGATCTAATCTTCTGGGGTAACCATTGCACTGGTGTTTAGAAGCCTTGCGCCCTCTTGGATAACTCGGACCACTGATCAGCAGGTCATGTCTCATCAGCAGGAAGAAGGGGGTGCAGTGGATGAGCAGTCCCAAAAAACTTCAGGTAGGGAGAAACCTGGACGTAGCCCCCATGCAATCAGAGTGTTCCCTGAAGATTTGACTCCCTCCACCTATCTGGTATTTCCTCTGCTTCTAGGACCTTTCTCCAGTACTTTTGTGTCAAGGGAGTAATTCTCATCTGCTATCACCGGTTTACATTAGCAGCTTTGAAGAAGTCTTCCTGGCTTGGACAGCCTTGGTTACAAGAAGAGTCATTCCCCATCTCCTCTCCCCTCCCTGTTAACAGAGGAGGAACCCGTGGAGGACAAGGTTGAGGGAAAAAGAATGCTCTGGTAGATGGTCACGCAGAAGAATTTTCACTCAAGAAATCTACTCCTGAAGAACCCCAGGGCTGGCGTCTATCTCAGACCCAAAAGGACCTTGTGAGTTTTCTCACAGAAGTTTTCTAGACTAACTTAGAGTTAATGCTTACCACACACTATACTCCAAAAAGGTTACAAGAGTTGAAATATGACACAACATCCTCAATCCTTTCCTGTACATCCTCATTTAAAGGATGTTTTGTACATGGACTGGGCTCAATCTGACAAGGTATTCATTCCACAAAAAAAGGTTTGTTCAGCAATACCTTCCTGGTCACTTCTGGTGCACAATGATGTCAGCAAATGGCTCTTCCCAAAGCGTTTTGACGTAAAGGGCATCTTCCAGGTACCTGATAACTTTAAGAAGTTGGAAAGGCGCCATAGATACTGATTAATATTGGCCATGCTATGTTTGACTTTTTTTTTTTTTGAGGGCTTTAATGCCTATTTGGTAAACCTTCATCTTGCCACTATTTAGTGGAGGCTTCAGATTCACTTTGGCACTATTCTTGGAATATTTTCTTGATCAAATTCAGTGGACTTTCTTTGTTGAGTTATTTGGGGACTTTTTTCATAACAAGTGTTTTATATTTTTTTAATGGTGCTAGATTTTTTTATGAACTAGATTTTTTTTTTTATATTAATGTTTTTTTCTATGAATTGGATATTTTTTTATATACTTATTTTGAATTAATCAATTTGTTGTTCTTTAGCGCAACACGGTTGATCTATGCACTTTGTTACTTAGGGTGATATTCCCTAGTGTGTTTGCAGCTCATTCAATCATTATGTTATATTCTGTACACGAGTGCAGTTTTCTTAGCATTTTATTCAGCAATGACCCATGGAGAGTACGTTCACTAAAAAATGGAATATACTTTTGGTGGATCTTGCAGTTTCTTATCTCAACAAGACCCTCACGTGTCCAGTGGATAAGGTCCTGTTATTTAAGGATCAGACAAACATCTAGAGGCTTTTTTCTAGGCCTCATTTGCTCTGGTGGTGGCAGATATACAGAAGTTTTCTTTAAAGGCCCAAAGGTTAGAATATCTTGGCCTGACGCTGGGTACCATCAAGGTGAGAGTGATCCTCTCTCCTGACAAATGTCTTGCTCTGAGGACTTGCTTAAGATACTGATCAATCTCTTTATTCACCTTTGCATGAAGGTTCAGTTAAAGATTGTTGTCTCCTTCGAGGCAGTGCCCTTTGCCCATTTTCATTCCAGGCCTCCCTTGGTGGCATGGGAGAAGACACAGTTGTTGGAGTTCCCACTGGCAGTACTCTCCAGCAAAAGACTCTCTCTGGATTGTTGGATCTCCTCAATGATGAGGAGATGGGAAAAAATTGTTTCTTCCTCTATCTAGGAGGGTTCTGATGACAGATGCAAGTCTGGTGGGCTAGAGCAGAGCTCTGGATAATCTCTCAGTCCAGTCACCACCGGAGAGGTCATTACCCATCAACATCTTGAAATTGAGGGTGATTCACCTTGCCCTACCAAATTGGCTAGTGCAGCTGTAGGTCCTTCCTCTAAGGATTTAGTCAGACAAGGTCATGGCAGTGGTATACATAAATCATTAGGAAGGCATCAGAAGTTGGGCGGAAGAAGTGGAACCCATCCTGTGAAAGTTATGTTCCCACATTGATAGATATATATGTTGGCTTTAATCGCCAACAGTACCTGCGCAAATGGCAAATTTAATTAAAATGACAATAAAGCTAAAAATGAAATAAATTGTGTACCGTGTGAATTCTATGCAGAATTAATGAATCATAAAGTGCAACATATAATCCCACATTGTCTGGGGATTCTGATCTCCTGGCCTGGCCCAGGAGAACGTGGTAATCTGACATCATAAACGTGTTGGTGGGAGAGCCTTGGACCCTTCTGGATCGACCCATCCTACTCTTGCATAGTCTAATTTTCCATCCTTCTTTACAGTTGTTGGCTTTGTCATGGCTGTTGTAGCCATGGTCCTAAAAAACAGGGGACTCTCTGGTTTTCTCATCGCTACCCTCCTGAAGGCTAGGAAGACAACTTCTAGGAAGAATTACAGCAGGACTTGGAAGATCCTATTTTGCCTGGTGTAAGGCTCAGGATTTCATCATTGTAAATACATCATGGGCCAAATCCTGCTGTTTCTCCAGTCCAAAGTTGATTTGGGACTGGCCTTTAGTACAATCAGGAGTCAATTTTCAGCCTTGGTGGGGTTTTTTTTCAGAGACTGATTGTTAACATTCTGTGGTGTGTAGCTTTGTGCAAGGAGTTCCACTGTTTAAGCCTCCATTGACTCCATGAGACCTCAACTTGGTTTGGAATTGAGATTTCTGCAATGCAGAAAGTACCATCTGGGATATTTGTTTAGTCCTTCCGACTTGAAAGGTTATTTTTGCCATTACTTCAGCTCCCACAGTGTCAGAATTGGCTGCTCTTTTCTGTAAGGAACCATTCATGTTGCTCCACTGTGACTGATTAAGTAATTTTACAGCCTCAGCTATCCATTTTACCTTACGTGGTTTCTTCATTCCATCTCAACTAGTACATTATGTTGCCATTCCTCTAAGCCTCAGATGCCGGGGGGAAAGGCTCCTTACACCTAGTATTAATTCATGCTTTCAGATGTTACGTGAAGTCGACTGCTGCAATTCGTCAGTCATATTCCCTCTTTTTGCTTCCTGAAGGTCCAAGGAAGGGTCATGCAGTTTCCAAATTTGCCATCTCTAGATGGATCCATCAGCTTATTTCTCAATCTTATGGTGTAAATGTTGCCCCATTTTTGGTAATGTCTCATTCTACCAGAAAGTAAAGAAAAAGGAAAAAGAAGTTGCAAATATGGCTCCAACAAGAGTATGGTGTATAAAAGATTAAATACTTTATTGAGGCAAAAAATGTGTGAATATGAAAAACAACAATCAAAAATACATGTTAAAAAGGTGTGCTTATGGACACTGGGATAAAACCATTAAGGGTCCTGTCTCATGGTAACCGCTGCGTAAGCTACACTTAAACTCCGCCCACCACCCCTCCCGTGCTGAATGGATGGATAGTGTAGGGATCTGCCACTGGGAGTATGGATATACCAAATAGAATAAAGTTCCAGGGAGCTCCAAAAATAGGATGAACTTCCAATAGTGGATGATAAGAATTTTATGACATGGCTTGATGCAGGTGAGTTTGGCTGGGGTGATGAAGATACAGCCCTTGTTGAAAAACTCAATAAGTAATTTTCATACCCACAGTTGACATAAATAACAGCTATCGCTCGACCACTGTGGACTCTGGCATATGGACATATAGTTCATTTAGAAACACCTCCACTTAGAAATAATCAAGTATGGACAAGAGTGGCAGAAGCACGGCAAGGCACAGCAACAGTATGCAGATTCAAAGCAAAGCAGAGAAAGCAGCATGAAGCGACAGACAGCGGTGAAAGTGCAGGTAGGCTGGCAAGATAGATTATTCACAGTCCAGGTCACTATCCGGTCGGTGTAAACGGATAACCGATCATCACTTGTGGCGATGTGTATTTCAGTCTGAAATTGGTGATATTGGAGCCACAGGGAAATTGTCGGGGCTTGGGACTGGTACAGCCAGCAGTTAGGAGATAGGTAACCGGCAATAAGGCAGTTGACAAACCGGTATAATCATGTATATGTAGTAACCGGTTACTAACCGTAAAAGTCCTGTAGGCTAGTGTTCCGTTTAGGTAGTTAAGGACCATAGAGTGTCGGTCCTACCGTAGTGCCGGGTCCTGCTTCCAGTGATGAGGATTACCGAGGTGTCCGCCAGTGGATGTGGGACCATAGAGTGTTGGTCCTACCGTGGTGCCGAATGCTGCTTCCAGTGGTGGGGGTACCGAGGTGTCCACCAGTAGATGTGGGAGCTTCCTGTTGGTCAATGTGGGTTGGCGCCAAACAGCTGACAAGCGCTGGAGCGATCTTTTCCAACAGCATGAGGTTCAGGGTAGCGAGCGGAGTCAGTGGCGTAGGAAGCATATGTGCCTCTTGGGCTATTTGTCATCAGGCTTTGGTTGCTCAAGTTTGTAAAGCTGTCACCTGGTCTTTAGTTCATTTTTTTTACAATATTTTTACCACGTGGATGTAAGAGCCACTGAGGATGCTACCTTTGGTTGCCATGCTTTGCAGGCTGCTGTGAGGTTCTAACCTATTCTGTTTTAGTTGTTTGTTTCCTGTTAGCTTGTTGCCGTATTGTCCTCCCCTCATTTTTAGTGCTTTAGGATATACTTTTCCCTATGATGTTTTCTAAGAAAAGGATTTTACAGATACACCACAAATCCCATCATCTCAAATTGTCTTTTTCATCAGTTATTGTCTAAAACAAATCACACGGCTCTGTAATTTAATTTAAAAATACATTTTTATTGTATACTATTACTGGTAACTATGCAATAGATTTAATTTCAACTAATAAAAGTTTAGTGACCCATAATAAACTTTTTATGTGCTTTGAAGGTGTATCAAGCTGGGTTTCTTTTCTATTAACCCAGTCCCTGCTGCAGCCCCATTAATTCATTGTCAAAATACCAAGACATTTTACTAGATTCATTGTTATATTTGATAATATATGAGATTTCTGATCATGATTAATATTTTATTAATACAAAAATAAAATGTGATTATGAAGTTAGGCTAGAAGATTTCCTTAATGATGATAACTGTTAAACTCTGCATTCAATATAGCGCACCCCTGAACTCTGCACTTTGTATGCAGAGCACCCCTGAACTCTGCACTATGAATGTAGTGCATCCCCGAACTCTGCACTCTGTGCCTAATACACTTCTGGTATAAAATGCCTCTTTAAGACCCTGCCACTATTAGTGAAATTTGACCATACCCACTATTTGATGGAGGGTGTGTGCGTGGGGGGGGGGGAGGGGGGTTTTGGGGGGTTGTGGTTGAGTTCCTGCACCTTTTTTCTGAGAATGAATGCCATGCTACTGAGCGAATATATAAAAAATGCAATTTTTGACCTCTAATAAAAATTAGTTTTCTGGCTATCATGCGGATCTAATGGTTTTAACACTTTCCATGTAGGCAGATTAGGCTTTCTGACATGACACTGGCCTTCTGAAATGACCACATCCCATCAAAACATCTATAGGGGAAACACAGAGGCTCACTGAGGAACCTTTTTGCTGATATACAAGTAAAAAGTCACTTATACCCACTTTGCTATCATCCAGCACTAAGGACAGTAGACAAAGTCAATAAGACAAACCGTGTTGGGCAGAGCCAGAACCCTGTGGCATTATCACACATGCTGAGGTCGTAGGTTATAAGTGCATTATTACTTGTAGTTTATTCATTTTAGTATGGAAAGTTGCATAATGAGCCTCTGTGTTTCTCCTTTTTTATGATGTTATGATTGAGTGTGGTATAAAAAGCGAGTAATGGTCACCATTTACTTTAGCAACCACCGACTCTCACTGACAGCCCTAAACCCAGCAGCCTAAATGATTATCTTTTGAGCTTCTGATACTTCTGTCTCTTGGACAGCAACGGATAGACACAGTGGAAATTCTTCTTTTGCTGCTGCTGTGTTCTCCTTCTGCAGTGTAGACATGGTTAAACTTAATATTTATTAATGCAGAATTGCACCAGCCATGTTTGCAATGTTTGTTTATGGACTGTTTCTATTGCAGGAGGCATCCATCCTGGTTGAGTCTAATTTGATCCTGGAGGTAATTGGCTGTTGCAAAAGAGCAAGGAGAAGTGGTTGACAGGCTGGTGAGGAAAGGGGAGACGACTGTCTGCAAGCAAGCAGGTGTGTGGGGAAAATACTGGGCTGCTGCTGCTGGCTAAACAGAGCTCTGCCATAGCTGACCTCAATTGGAAGAGACTGCTCATAATGCAGTTTGAGGTGTGATCTGGCTGTCTGGTGTGTTCAGACTGTACTAGAGTGCACTCCCACCATTTGTAAGAAAGAAGAAGAGTGACTGTTTCAGTAGAAGTGAGGGAGAGAGATCACAGCAACTTGTATTCCTGGAGCTCAAAGGCTTTGTAGAGCTTTGAGTAGCAAAAAGCCTCCAATCCTAGGTTCACATCTTACCTGGCAGCTGCGGCTCTGGCTTCTGTCTCAGAAGACTGTGGTGCTGTGACTGAGCAACAACTGTGAACATCCTAACGGTGTGTGGTAGTTTGTGTGGTGAGAAAAGTTGCTGTGTGATAATTTGTGCCCTCACCAACTCGACTCAACCACTTGCCGACTGGGCCATAGCTGAATGACAGCCACAGCACAGTCGGCTTATTCTGGAAAGGCTTACAATGATGTCCTCCCAGAATCGTGCTTCCTACGCATCCCCTGGATCATGGCAAAGGGCCTATGACAGCGGCCCTTTACCACGTCAAACTGGTGCATCTTGTCAACAAACCGGCGCATGTTGTCAACAAACCGCCCATGTCTGGTCAGTTCTCTCCTCTTCTCACACTCTATACAAAGCGATCAGTACTGCGTGTGAGGACAGGAGGAAGACTACAGCACTGCTCACCCCTGCCTGATCCATGCTCCAATCATGCCAAAATCTTGCCTCAATCGTGCCTAAATCATGCCTCACTAATACCAATACATGCCTCAATTATGCCCATCTGTGCCTCAATCATGGCAATCGCCTTCACAAAGACCAAATAATATATACTTATTTGGGTAATGTTTACAAAAGATATGCAGCAGTATAACTTTTGGCCAAAATTTATGAAGAAATATTACTAAATTTTAAAACTGAAACAAAGAAAAATGCATTTTTTTTACAAAATTTTCAGTCTTCTTTCATTTATAGAGCAAAAAAAATGTAGCAATATTTCCAGGCATTGGGCCTGATGTGGGTCTGCCATGGTCACCGGTAACCCCAACAGCACATTTAAGCTGATTATCCAAGTGTGAGATCTGAGTCAAAGAACAGTCCCGCATCTTTGGTTTGTTTTGTTTATTTTATATGGGGAATGGGAGAAGGGAATGAGTGGGATATTCCTCTGGTTCAACTAGGTACAAATTGGGACATTTGAGAAAAAATGCCTTTCAGCGCTGACTGGATGCCGACCAATGCTTGCTGGCGCTTGAAATCACTGACTTGCTTTACTGTATTGAAAACTGACTTCTGACACTCTGGTTAGCTCAAAAGTCCTTGACTGTACTAAAGACTAACTTTTGACGCTCTGGTTAGCTCAAAAGTCTTTGACACTGCTCCCTCCAGTCCTTCCTGACTGAGGTAGCTTCTTGTAATGCTGCTGCAACTCTTAACACTGTACACACTGCACTATACACTCTGCACTGTGCACTTCAGGGCCCAAGCACTGGCACCCCCTTTGCTCTTCAGGGTCAACACTGGCACCCTCTTTACTTTGCTCCTGCACCAGCTAGCTAGCTCCTGGATCCCTCTGACCTTTTCCGGAGTGGTTCCCTCTCACTAGGCAGACCCCTCAGGGGCAGTTTGCATTACTCACGACTGGGAATGCTTTCCTTAAACTCATCTCCTCTCATCTCCGCTGATCCTCGGCCCACCGGATCCTCTCTGCAACTCAGCTCAGCCCTGTATCCCCTCAGGCAAGCTGCCTGGGATACCCAAACCTTCCTGTCAGGAGGAGAGACAGCCGTACCCTCCCTCCTGGGACTCTGCTTCCCGCCAAAGACGCTGCATCATGTGCTCCCCTCAAACTTATACCCACTCCCAGAATGCTGTGCGGCAGAATCTGCCTTTTTTGGGGTAGATACAAGCCTGGGTGTGCCATTGGCCGGGTTTCCTCCACTGCCCAATGAGAGCCCTCATTGAGCACAATGGGGAGACTCCCCAGTCTCAACAGCCACACCTGGGAGCCATGACAACCTAGCTGAAAATCATGGCCCTGCTGATAAGCAGACAAGGCCTACTACACTTTACCTAGAACCTACCTTGTAGGGTGCTACAAAAAACAAAACAGTGATGATTAAATACCACCAAAAGAAAGCACTATTTGTGTGAAAAAAAGGACAAAAATGTCATATGGGTACAGAGTTGCATGACTGTAATTGTCATTCCAAATGTGTGAGCACTGAAAGCTGAAAATTGGTCTGGTTAGGAAGGGGGTATAAGTGTCCAGTGGGTAAGTGGTTCTAAACCCTTACATATACCCAGTGAAGTGACTATCCCCTGTTATTACACAGAGATTAAACAAATCCCCCTGCATAAGTTGTAGTTCTTTATCTGCAGTTTTCTCTTCTCCACAATAATTCAAATTGCAGATTTTATAAAGCTTGTCTGAGCTTTCAGAAAAAGAGGGCAGGGAGCTGAAGTCACACCCTGCAGAGCTTGGTGAGGAGAGCTCTGAGAGCTGATTGGAGGGAAAAATACACACACCCCGTCCCCACAGCACACAGGAACAGTGCTGAGACTGTAAATCAGCTGGAGGTCCCTCCCCTGTCCTAATGGCTCACCAGGTGAAAATAAAGTGGAAAATACATGAAAATGAAAAATATTTAATGCACCCATCACATCTAAGGACTGGTAGGCTGCAATGTGTTAAATGTTTAGTCTTGAATCTAAATATACTTCAATGCTTAGTTATTGTTTTTATTTTGGATTATGAATATCACATTGCTTGATTCAACCCTTACATTTACTGTCATTTTTTTTTGTTTTTTTTGACTGGCAATTTATTCTTCATTTTGATTTTGCTGGGAACAATCCAAAACAGATGCGTAAATTAACAATAGAGCACTTCAGGTAGGATAAAATTAATATTTGAGAATGGCTAATCTCAAAACTCCAACCTTAATCCCACAGAAATTCTGTGATATGACCTGAAACAGGCCATTCAAGCAAGACATATAAAAGATATTACTTGAACTGAAGTCCTTTTGTATTTAGCTATAGGCCAAAATACTTCTTAACCTCAGGTCTGATTAGCTGTAAAAGAAATGCCTTCAGTTGTGGTTCCTGACAATAAAGAATGCTTCATAGTTACTAAGTGTAAAAGTTCATTTACTTTTCCACCAAACAGCTAGATTATTAAATCATTTTTAATAAATCTAGGGCAAAATGCTGTGTGTGTAGTTTGTTAAATAGGCTTTCAGATCTCATTTTAAAATCTCCTTTTAGTAACCACCCATTTTATCAACTGTATCTGTATGCTTAAATTAAATAATTCACACATTAAAGCGGAATTTTACTCTCTCAATCAACATTGACTATTTGTAATCCCTATTTGTAATCCCTATGCTGCTAGTATTAGTAAATAGATAGGAAATTATATCATATTTATATTTTCTTTTTTTTTTTTTACATTTCTTTGGTTACTTCCTGGTTTCCTGCCAAGGCACATTATGTCATACACCCCTGGGTTATTGATGAGGGGAGGAGGGGGTTTTCTCAGCTAAGCACACCCTCCTGCCAGCATTCCTGAGCTAAGGGCAGATGGGTTCCAGAAAGTAAATGATACAGGAATCATCTATCCTTATTCATGATGGCCACGGTGAGAAAGGCTAGGTGGATGTTTTTCATAGTGATTTATCAGCAAAGTAAAGCATGGAGACATGGATTAATGGGTGCGTTTACTTTGAATATTACCACTTAAGCCCCGGAGGATTTGGCTGCCCAAAGACCAGGCCCTATTTTGCGACTCGGCACTGCGTAACTTTAATGGACAATTGCGCGGTCGTGCAACGCTGTACCTAAATGAAATTGACGTCCTTTTTTCCCCACAAACAGAGCTTTCTTTTGGTGGTATTTGATCACCTGTGCGATTTTTACTTTTTGCGCTATAAACAAAAAAAGAGCGACAATTTTGAAAAAATAACAATATTTTTCAAAATTTTTTATATGAAATTCACAAAAAAAAATGTAAACATCAAAATATTTTAACATTTTAGGCCAATTTGTTTTCTGCTACATATGTTTGGTAAAAATTGCAATAAGCCTATTTTGATTGGTTTGCGCAAAAATCATTGCGTTTACTAACTAAGGGAAAGATTTTTGTCATTTTTATTGTTTTTTTTTAACGAGTAATCGCGGTGATCTGCGATTTTTTTTGCGGGACTGTGACATTGCGGCGGACAGATCGGACCCTTTTGGGGGTACCAGTGACATTACTACAGTAATCAGTGCTATACATATGCACTGTTACTGTAAAAATGACACTGGCAGGGAAGGGGTTAACTTTATTGGTGATGCAGGGGTTAAGTGTGTCCCTAGGGGCGTGCTTCTAACTGTAAAGGGGTGTGGCTAGTGATGTAACCACAGAGACATACGATCCTACATAGCCGGATCGTAATCTCTGCAGTTAGATCAGGGAGAATGACAGGCGGCTTTGTTTACATTAGCTGCTTGCCTTTCTCCCTCTCCACCGGGAGATCGCGAGTGACCGGCGGACATCAGGTCCGGCGGTCAAACGCATGGACATGTTAAGAAACAAGCGGGAGTGCGCCTCCGGCGGCAAGCGCTCGCCCCCTAGAGGCTCTCAGGCTAGCGACGTAGTACTACGTCACTTTGCCTGTACGGGGCTGACTGCCGCAGTAGATATACTGTGGGCGGTCGGCAAGTGGTTAAAAATTAATTTAAACTTTTTTTGATTTGTGGTGCTCAGATGCACTGTAGTTCTGCTTTAACCAATTGCCAACTGGGCCATTGCCAAAAGACTGCTTCAGCGTAGTCGGCTAGTTTTGGGAGGGCGTACATGGATGTCCTCCAGAACTCGCTGTTCCTGCGCGCCTCCTGGGGCACGCACATGGAAGGATCCGTGCTCGCACGGCGCATCACGGATCAAGATAAAGGGCCAATGACAGCGGCCCTTTACCGCATGATCGCTCCGTCCAATGATGGAGTGATCACTTAACAACACAACAAACTGGCGCATGTCTGGTTCATTTCTCTCTTCTCCTCACCTAAAACGCTGTACACAGCAATCGGTACAGTGTGCGAGGAGAGGAGAGAAACTGCAGCTGCAGCCATCCTCTGCCTCCATACCTCCATATCTCAACTGTGCTCATCCATGCCTCATCCATGCCACATCCATGCCTCATCCGTGCCACATCCATGCCACATCTGTACCCACCCATGCCACCTCAGTGCTCATCTGTGCTCATCCATGACACATCAGTGCTCACCCATGCCACGCCAGTGCTCACCCATGCCACGTCCATACCACGTCAGTACTCATCCGTGCCACATCAGTGCTCATCCATGCCACATCCGTGCCACTACAGTGCTTATTAGTGCCTTACAAAATTGTAATGGGAAGTCAGGAAATGACGGTGCTCCCTGCATGTTGGGCCTCTGTATGTGGCCAGGCTGTGTAAAAGTGTCACACATGTGGTATCGCCATACTCCAGAGGAGTGGCAGAAGGAAAAAAAAAAAGCATTTTCATTTTCTTTCCACATTTTCCAAAAACTTGTGGGGAAAAAAAGACATTTTCAAAAGACTCATTATGCCTCCTAGATTATGTGTTAGGGTGTTTGCTTTCCAAAACGGGGTAATTATATGGGCTTTTCCATTGTCCTGGTGCTCCAGGGCCTTCAAAAGTGTGATAGGTTGTCAGGAAATGATGTGTGTAATTTTTGCTCCTAGAACACCTGAAGGTGCTACTTGGATTTTGGGCTTCCGTCTGTGGTCAGGCTGTGGAAAATGTGGTATTACTATACTCAGGAGGAGTAGCAGAATGTATTTTGGGGTGTAGTTGCAAGTATGCCAATAAGGTGTGTGAGAAATAACTTTGTAATATAACCATTTTGTAAAAAAAATTAAAAATAAAATCTTCATTTTGCAAAGAATTGTGGAAAAAAATTACAACTTAAAAAAAAACCACCATGCCTCTTACTAAATACCTTGGAATGGCTACTTTCCAAAAAAGGGGTCATTTGGGGGGTACTTGTACTTTTTTGGCTTGTTAGGGTCTCAAGACCGTCAGTACATCAGGTGTGATCAATTTTCAATGACTGTTACCATAGCTTGTAGACTCTATAACCTTCAAAGACCAAAAAATTATACTTATTTGGGTTATTTTTACTAAAGATATGTAGCAGTATACATTTTTGGCCAAAATGTATGAAGAAAAATTACAAAGTTTGCAAAATTTTAAAACCAAAACGAAGAAAAATGCATTTTTTTTACAAAATTTTCGGTCTTTTTTCATTTATAGCGCAAAAAATAAAAAACTCAATGATGATTAAATACCCCCAAAAGAAAGCTCTGTTTGTGTGGGGAAAAAAAAAAGGATGAAAATTTCACATGGGTACAGTGTTGCATGACTGAGTAATTGTCATTCAAAATGTGCAAAAGTCCGGGACACGGACCCGGACTTTTTTTTTAAGTTCGGCCGAACCCGCCAAACACGGACATCCAGGTGTCCGCTCAACTTTACTAACGGACTGAACATAGACTTGGATTTAAACTGTTTTTTAAGTTATTACTAATGGGGTTTTTCCCTTCTAGTACAGCTTTTAACAGTCCATATGAGTCCTTTTCCTCCTGTTTTATCTCTCCTATTTTATCGTGCCACTGCTATTGCCTGTTTAGAAATGACATTATATGCAAGACATGGAGTATTATTTAGGGGCTCTAGTTTGTATCCTATATTTTATCATTTTTCTTTTCAATATATATGGATTATTGTTTTTATGATATATATTTTATATTGATTTTATGAGCTCATATCTAGTTTTTAAGATGGGCACATATAATTTTATCATATTTAACGGACCGCCTTGTTTTTATTCAGATCGAATGTTGAGAATGTTTTATTGTCATTATGCGGTTTTATTGGAATTTTATAGATGCACTATTCTTGTTGGTTGGTTTGAGTGATATAATTCCTTATGCATAATTGGGACTCCGCCCCCGACAGATATGATATTCCAGAATAATTTGTCGATTTGTTTACAATCTGATATATATGAATCTCCTGGATAGCGATCGCATCCGGGTAGAGGCGGGCGTCACCTTGGTGACGGATAAACAATACCAACCACCTTTACTAACAACACGCATTAACATCCGGGGATAGCTCTCCGGAAGTGGGCGGAACGGCGGTGGTGGAAGTGTCACCACTCTTCGTCTCATGACGAGTGTTATCAACAAGCTTTATTAGTAAAATGTATTCACATCCGGGAACATCTCTCCGGAAGTAGACGGAACGGCGGAAGTGGTAATGTCACTAGGCTCCGCCCATAGGGAGAAGCCACACGTGTACAGTAGGCGGAATCCCAATTGTGTCAGATATATAACGGAGTACAGCGCAGTGTGTCTGTGTCCTCGGTTGAAGTCCTATGCGACGAAACACGTCAGGACGCAGGCACGCTGTCTCCTTGGTAACCAAAGTCGTCACGGCTGAAATCCGGAACTCGCCGCAGACAAGCTGTGGGATGACTCATCAGCAGCGGTGAACTGGCCAGAATGCCTCGGTTGCCATTATTTACTGCTTTGTTTTTTACTGTTTGATGTAAGCATATTGGATTAGGGGGGGCCACTTTGCTGTTTGTGTGTTTGATGAAATAAAAATAATGAATAAGATACAGAACACAAATCCTGATCAGTTTCATTGTTTAACGATAAACCTTCAGGATAGGATAAATGGTGAATCAATCTAAACATATTGGGTTCTTTTTTTGTAATAATACCCAGAGGTAACACTTGAAAATTAGAGTAGGGGGGAATGGAAAAAGGGCTGGCTATTCTGCCCTCAACAATTTCTTTAAAAATCTTAACTCTAACCACATTTGTATGATCTGCTACAGAAGGCAAACTAGCTGGGACAATACAACCCGAAAATGAAGGCAAATCAAATCCATAGTAAAAACCTTTATGAAGTATGTCCGCCTTCGTGCGATCTGGGTAGATTTGAAGCCATGGCAACATGTTTGTGAGAATCGCTGGCGTTACTGCTTTTAAGAAAAAGATCCTTCGAAGTAGGGCCAGTAGTGGAAGCTTGTTTCTTAAAACACCACAATGTAGGGCGTGTACCTGCACAATGAGCACATTCATGTTTGTATTTACAGTTATTCGGCCATTTGCACTGACCTTCGTTAAAGCTAAAACATAGACCTCTGTAAAATTGCCCAGCAGCATGTACTGGTTGTTTAATGAATTGTTTATGCGGTAAAAGAAGATTCAACCACAGCCCCACATCTTTCATAATCATAACCCATTTCAAAGAACGATTTACTGAAAGCTTTTGACAAAACGATTAGTTGTAAAAAAACCATGAGATCCCAAAAACTTTTTATAAGCTTCCAGAATTATCTTGACATGCTGAAATATTCTGCTACACAATTCTGGTGACTTTCACCTAGTACACTTGTGAAGATGCAAAAAGCCTGCAACCAATTGTTGAAACTACGAGGCATAGATCTACGTCTGTCATTATCAGATCTATCCCTGTCCTGTCGGTCATACTTGTTTTCTTTGTGAGAAGGGAGCACAAACAATATATCAATGTAATCGCCTTTCCATATCTTCTCTTTAACTGCATTATTAAGGTGAAACCCTGATGGCAAAAGCTTGCATGAAAGGACCTCTTTAAGACAAGCCTCTGGCACCAGAGAAGATTGGGTCAGTAAAGTTCTGCCTGTGGAAGTCACAGGTGCAGTTACTGAAACATTTTGCAGAATAGGCAATCTATCACCCCAAACCGACACCATCCCTAAATCTGAAGGATGCGAGACAGTGGAATAGGAAGGCAACAATTTAGACATAAAAGTCAAAATAGAAACAGCAAATTCCCATAATAAAGAGGCATGAGAAGACTCACCTTTAATCAAGTGACCAGTTTCAGAGCCCAAAGAGTAAACTGTGCTTTGTAGGGCAGAAGATGAATCAGAAGCCTCTGACCTTGTAGCTTGTTGCACATCTCTGGGAACCATGTTAACCTCATCATCAATCTTCAGCTCTTGTATGCAAGAAGCCATTCTGCAGAGTATGGCAAGGCAAAACTAAATGTTCATTAGTATCAATAATGTGATTGCCTTTTGTTCCACCTACTTTTTTAGATGCAGGCTTTTTTGAACTGTCTGCAGCTTGTGGATATGCCAGTGAATCGAACCAGCGAGGCCTCTTACATTTCCTCTTCTTTTGATTTCTCACTTGTACAGAGTTGTTTCCGGTAATGGGCTGGACGAAGGGTGTGATGACAGAGGACAGCTTCCTGCAGAACGGGGTCAAGAGGCGGATCCCAGCCAGAGGAAGTGGCGTCAGCAGTGGGGAGTCCCAGAAGGAGAAGAGAGCCTTCTGAACCCTGAGGAGAAGTGAAGGAGGATGGAGGCTGTTCTGAGACATGAGGGGGGACCGGACCTAAAGAGGAAGGAGCCAGAGGAAGCGAAAGACCTCGCTGCATCCATTCCTCACTACCAGCTGCCCCGGCCCGCTCCATCAACCTGCGTAGCAAGGACTCCATTAGTAAGACACTGCAGCTGCAATCAGCTGTTGCTTCTCTTCAGATCCCCGCTGACTGACTCCGAGTGACATTGTTTATTTTTTTTTTTTATAGGCAGCTGCTCGTGCCAGATAGCCGTTGTCAACAGGAACACCAATCACAGGTAAGTAACATTAACTGACTATTTTTTCTTTAAAGTATCTAGCTGTCTGCCATGGTCCCATATATGGTGGGTGGGGACATTTTATGCCCCTTCCCCCATTTCCATTACTACAGTAAAATGCAAAAAATAGGCACTGTTACTGAACAAATGACACTGGCGGGAAAGTGAGTTAACACCAGGGACGATCAAAGAATTAAAGGTGATCCTAGGGAGTGCTTTCTAACTGTATGGGGGATGGATTCACTAGATGAATATAGAGATGTGTGTTCCTGAATAGCATGAACACAGGATCCCTGTGTTCATCTATGACAGAATGGCAGTCGGAATTGTTTACATAGGCAGACCGCCATTTTCTGTCTCTATGAGGAGTGATCACGGGTGGTCGGCGGACATCACGTCCGCCAGACCTGCTGATTGGTTCCCCCCCCTCCGGCCAATCAGGTACGTTGTTTCACGCAATAGTGCCAACCTGCCTAAGTAAATGTGCGGCAGCTGGTCAGCAAGTGGTTAACCACTTGCCAACCGCCGCACGCCGATCTACGTCGGCGGTCAGCCCCTCACAGGCAAAGTGACGTAGGGCTACGTCACTAGCTTGTGAGGGTCTAGGGAGCGAGCGCGCGCCGCCGGAGGCGAGCTCCCGCTCCCGCGTGGTCACGGACCCCCCGCGCGTGTGACCGGCGGACCCGATGTCCGCCGGCCACTCTGCGATCGGCGGGGGAGAGGGAGAAAGTCAGGCAGCTTGTGTAAACAAGCTGCCTGTCATTCTCCCCTCTGTATGAGAGCTGATCATATGGATCTACTATGTAGATCCGTTGATCACTCTGCATACAGCTGAAGCCACAGCCAATCACAGTAAGAATCACGCCCCTAGGGACACACACAGCCCCTCCCTCTCAAATAAAGTTAACCCCTTCACTACCAGTGTATTTTTACAGTAACAGTGCATATATATATAGCACTGATTACTGTAGAAATGTCACTGGTAACCCCAAAAGTGTCAAAAATGTCAGTCAAGGGTCCGATCTGTCCGCCGCAATGTCGCAGTACCGCAAAAAAAATCGCAGATCGCCGCCATTACGCGTTAAAAAAAAAACAACAAAAATGACAAAAATCTTTCCCTTAGTCAGTTAACGCAATAACTTTTGCGCAAACCAATCAAAATACGCTTTTTGTGATTTTTTTTTTACCAAACATAGGTAGCATAAAACAAATTGGCCGAAAATGTTAAAAAATTTTGATTTTTACATTTTTTTGGGGGGGAATTTCATATAAAAAAAAAGGGAAAAATATTGCTATTTTTGCAAAATTGACGCTCTTTTTTTGTTTATAGCGCGTGATCAAAAAATCGCACAGGTGATCAAATACCGCCAAAAGAAAGCTCTGTTTGTGGCAAAAAAAGGACGCCAAATTCGTTTAGGTACAGCATCGCACGACCGCGCAATTGTCCGTTAAAGTCACGCAGTGCCGAATCGCAAAATACCCCCTGGTCGTTTAGCAGCCAAATCCTCCGGGGCTTAAGTGGTTAAAGCAGAACTAAAGGCATAAATATACTTACTTTAGGTTTAGTGGTCTGACACCCGCAAGGTCCCTGACTGGTGCTAGGATCTTCTCCCCGGGTTCTCCCTGGTGCTGGTCTTCAACCATTTCAATTGGCTGGTGGGAGATCATGTCACTTTCACGCATGTCAGTCATCCCAGCACACTGGCAGTAGCGGCACAGTGTATTGCAAATAGGCAGATAAGTGAGCATAGATAGAATATTTAGAATCATGGAAGCATTTAATTCTACTTCAAGCTGGACATTTTAAGCACCTCTGTTTATGTTTTATGGTTTGTCCCAAATAAGTGCCCCACCGACACCAGCAATGAACCATGGTTGTTAAGGACACCAGTGGGTGGATGTAAAAACTGATGTAAACACATACTGTAAACTGATGTAAACTGAACTGAACACAGATATAAAAACTGATTTCAATTAACATAAACTGAATATGTTTTTTTCAACGCATAAACGTGATTGAATGAATGGTGCCCGTGTGAAAGGGGAGGTCTTTACTGGTAGTGACAGAATGGATTACAAATGTCTTTTTCTTTAAAGTTCCACTTTAAATTTTATCCAGCCAAGTTCTGTTATTAACTAGGATGCCTATAATTGTTATCTTTACCTGTGTAGACAGAAATATACATACAGGATCTACAAGAGTTTTCCAGGTTTCAACATACAGTGCAATACTGGCTCAGAAAACCACTAAACGTAATGTGTTTATTAAAATAAATCTGGCAAAGACAGAGTAACTCCAGATGCTCCAGCAACCTTGGCTGTGTTTTCTGCTTTGCAAATAGCTTATAAAAAGTGGGTCCTAATGAAGCTTCTCCCCATAATCACTGGCTGACATCGGGGCCTGTAGAAAGTGGATAACCCTTTTAAAAAGAAAAGTGAGTAATCGAGTAATCTGTTTATATGCTGTAAGAAGAATTGTAGCTGTTTTCTTATACAATGCACATTTTACAAAGGCTAAAATGGGTGAGTCTGTCTTGAGATTGGCTAGTTGCAGCATCTTCCTACATTCCTAATACAATACAAAAGTGTAACAGTGACATCTGGTGTTTATAACAGAGCTTAGCATTATGGCTGAACGAAAAAAAGATTCCTCTATTCACAAAAATTAGATGGATAGACAAACCCCCCCCCCACCCTCTGAGAATCTGTATGCCGCTAGGCATACCTGCCCTCAATTTACATATACATATTCCCCATCCTGGAGACTCTCTGTCTGTAACATAAAATGTTAGACAGTGCCGTTGTGAGGTTTTTTTGCAGGCTAGCTGGTAAGTGCACTGGGAAATGCTTTGTTTATACTGTGCAGTGCCCTTCCATATGCACCTTTCTTCAAAAGCTAGTTATAAATTAGGGCGGTTGGCATTCTTGTATAGCTTGCTTGCTGATTTTGGTGTGGGGACACATTTCAACGCCTTTAGCTGCCATTGTGCTCTTGCTGGGCTTCCAATGTGTCCCCGTGCCTTTAATGAAGAATGGGATCCCTCCAAGCACACCTTTCCTTCAGTTATCCACTGTTATATACACTATTTTACCAAATGTATTGGGCCTTTACACTCGAATGAACTTTAATGGCATCCCAGTCTTAGTCGAAGGGGTTCAATATTGGGTTGACCCACCCTTCGAAGCTATAACAGCTTCAACAATTCTGGAAAGGCTGTCCACAAGGTTTAGGAGTGTGTATATGGGAATGTTTGACCATTCTTCCAGAAGCACATTTGTGAGGTCAGGCAGTGATGTCGGGCGAGAAGGCCTGGCCTGCAATCTGCGCTCTAATTCACCCAAAAGGTATTCTATTGGGTTGAGGGTAGGCCTCTGTGCAGGCCAGTCAAGTTCCTCCACGCAGTCATGTTGGAACAGGAAGGGCCCAACCCAAACTGTTCCTACAAAGTTGGGAGCATGAAATTGTCCAAAATGATATGCTGACGCCTTAACCACTTTACCACCGGAGGATTTTGCTGTCTTCCGTCCAGGCCACTTTTTGCGATTCGGCGCTGTGCGACTTTAACTGACAATTGCACGGTCGTGCGACGCCGTACCCAAACGAAATTTACGTCCTTTTTTTCCCACAAACAGAGCTTTCTTTTGGTGGTATTTGATCACCTGTGCAATTTTTACTTTTTGCGCTATAAACAAAAAAAGAGCGTTTATTTTGAAAAAATAACAATATTTTTCACATTTTTTTTATATGAAATTCCCCCCCAAAAGAATGTAAAAATCAAATTTTTTTTAAATTTTTGGCCAATTTGTTTTCTGCTACCTATGTTTGGTAAAAAAAATCGCAATAAGCGTATTTTGATTGGTTTGCGCAAAAGTTATTGCGTTTACTAACAAAGGGAAAGATTTTTGTCATTTTTGGTGTTTTTTTTTTTTAACGCGTAATTTTTTTTGCGGGACTGCGACATTGCGGCGGACAGATCGGACCCTTGACTGACATTTTTGACACTTTTGGGGGTACCAGTGACATTACTGCAGTAATCAGTGCTATATATATGCACTGTTACTGTAAAAATGACACTGGCAGGGAAGGGGTTAATTTTATTGGAGAGGGAGGGGTTAATGTATGCCTGGTGCTTACTGACGTGTGGGGGGGGGAGGTGACTGAGTGACAGAAGGACAGATCGGATGTCCAGCTATGCTGAACACTCCGATCTGTCAGTCCCTGTCACTATGGAGATCCGCCCGCTCTGTTTACACAGGCGGGCGGATCTCCTCACTCGATTCCCCGGCGATCGGGGCAGAGCAGCGGCGATCACCGCTGCTCCTCCCCTGGCCCGACTCCCGCTGTGACTGAACACAGCAGGAGCGAGCCTCCGGGGGTGAGCGAGCGCCGCCCACAAGGGGCGGAGTCCAGCGACGTAGGTCTACGTCGCTGGACGGGATCGTGCCACATTGCCGCAGTAGCAGCAATGTGAGCAGGGTTTAAGTGGTTAAGAGTTTCCTTCACTGGAACTAAGAGGCCAAGTCCAATGCCTGAAAAAAAATCCCCACACCATAATCTCCCCTCCACCAAATGATTTGGACCAGTGCACAAAGCAAGGTCCATAAGGACATGGATGAGAGAGTTTGAGGTGGGGGAACATGACTGGCCTGCACAGAGTCCTGACCTTAACCCGATAGAACACTTTTGGGATGAATTAGAGCAGAGAATGCAGGTCAGGCCTTCTCTCCAACCGTGGCCACGTATACTATTATTTGGCTTTATATTTATAAAACTTTGTGTTGTGGGTTATATCTTTGCCCTACACAAAATGTACAGGCTAAGAGTCCTATCTAGCACCCTTTGATATAAAATAATCCCTATTATGAATCTTTTAGTAACTATGTAACTATGTAATCTCTCATTTGGCAGACCTGCTGTCACGTAAGGTTTCAGCTACTCCCACCCAGCCTCTAATTTGAGACTGGACGGCACGTAAACTCTGAGCACCTTATATCCAGGATTCTGTGGAAGGATTTTTTACATCTTGAAAACGGCATCCCTGATGGACAACATCGATATGCTGACCATTTGTTTTTAATCACCAGGCAAGCTCTTCATACCTATCACTACAGTGAACTATGTAAGTTGTTAATCTATGAAATATACTAGATAACCATATGTGTAAAATGTTGAAACTAATATGTTATGCATTGATTACCCACAGACCACCCTCCAAGGGTACCCCTGAGGAAGGAGTCTAATATACTCCGAAACGGGAGGGCGGGACTTTAAATGAGACGTCCGGTGGGATTTGCCGTGCGTCTCCATCCCTAAATTAAATTCAAAAATAGAAAAGGTTCGGGACTTTGTATGAGAGACATTACATGACAGGGTTAATATAATAAAAAATCACATTTATTATACATGCAACAAAGGATTACTAAAGATGTGTACTACAAACATAAAAATAGATGGTGTAACTTGGATAATAAAATCAGGCAATACATCCCCAAACCAGATTGCAAAGAACCAACATTACAAATAGGACAATAATAGTATGAATAGATATAAGTATAAATAGATATCATGACATTTAATGACTGACGCGTTTCGTGGACTTCTCCACTTCTTCAGAGTCGATGCATGATCCATGTCTATAAAAGATAATATAGGCGTATATAGGCATTGCCCAAAATGATGATGGTAAATGAAAATGGAGAGGGGAAGGGGGGGGGGGGAAGGGGAACAAGTCCCCACATTCCCAGAACTTACATAATAGCTGAAGTAGTAACCATTGCTGGGGGTGGGGGCCTGGACCCAAAAACGCCTCCCACGGGAGCTGAGGGCGCATGAGGCGCGGCGGGCAGGGCGAAAGATGTCACACACCAAGGAGTGTGAGAAGGGGTGATAAAGATAATGCTGAGTAGCCACATAGGAATATCTATAAATGATAAGTAAAAAATTGAATATTTGAGTATAATAATATGATATAGAGTATAAGAGATACATCATGCTACTTGCATAGTAAAGGGGTGGAAAGGATAAAATGAGGGGTGAAAGAACCAGATTTGAGAAGTGAATTGTGAAATAGGGAATAAAGCATTGTCCCCAGGCTGAAAAGGAAGAATGCAGGTGAAATAATGAAGTGGACAGGCAATGAATGTGATAAAAGGTGAATGGATGAGGTCAGGTGTGACCAATGACCATAGTGCCTCAAGGGTAACCACCGCAGTGTTAGCTGAAGGGAAATAGAAAAGTGCAAAATGAAAAAGTGATGCAAGAAATTGCATATAGACCAGAAGTGAATACCCGATGGAAATGCGAGTGTGCTCCAGATTCGCCAAGGTCCGCCGACCCTGAAACGCCCAATGTCACGTATTTGCATAGATGGGGGCCCGCGAGGACGGCAGGTATACTGCCAAGCCGTCCAGCGGTCGCCCTCTTATGCACATGATGGACAAGCCGCCGTCGGCGTGCTGGCGCCAAGATGACGTCACACGTCAATGCGGAACGTGACGCCGATGTGTAGCGGCGCCGCCCACCCGATCCCCCGTGCTCAAAGGAGCGTAGGGAGAAGGGGAGGGCACCCGTAACACATTGCAGCTCCCAGAGAGGGTAGGGAACCGCCACAAACAACCACCCAACAGTGGCAGAGCAAGCTATACAGTATTGCTAACAAGGCTGATAATTAGTGAACAGATGACTGTCCGCTAGGATTTTTATCCAATGAATGCAAGTATATATGGTAACATAATAAATATAGATCAGGCTAGATAGATGTAAATAAATACCACAGAGCCCCCAACTGGTCCGGAGGGCATCTAGATTGACATAGCATGTTGGGCTAAGGGGGTGTAAGCCATCGCATGCAGTCAGTACAGGTTGAAAAAATCTAAAGTAGCCCTGTCATTTTAAGTCATGTCTCTCCATCCCTAAATTCGGCTACAAAGAGGGGGGAGGGCGGGACTTTAAATGAGACGTCCGGTGGGATTTGCCGTGCGTCTCCATCCCTAAATTCAAATTTCTATTTTTGGGTCACAACCCAGGGGTCGTGTGGTCTAAAGTTCTACTGTCAGATGTGAAGTATTCCACAGCTTGCCTTCCGTTTTTATCTATTTCTGTATAATTTAATAAAGAATTGATCTTTTTATACAATTGTTGTTTTCTATGTGTTAATTTGGTGCCTGAAAAGTCCCACCCAAGGGGAATCCCTTTTTGGTTCTGCTTCTCTCCAACAACAATGCCTAACCTCACATATGCGCTTTTGGAAAAATGGTCAATAATTCCCATAGACACACTCCTAAACCTTGTGGACAGCCTTCCCAGAAGACTTGAAGCTGTTATAGCTTCAAAGGGTGAGCCAACTCAATATTGAACCCTACAGACTGGGATGCCATCAAAGTTCATGTGCATGTAAAGGCAGGTGTCCCAATACTTTTGGTAATATGGTATATAAACCAAAAAATGGGAAATATGGATTTTATAGGTACAATTTACTAAAATATATATATATATATATATATATATATATATATATATATATATATACACACATTTTATTGGTAACAATTTACATAAAAAAAAACATCTATACATGATACAATTACAATGTAAAAAACACAAACAATTAGTAAATAGACCAGCTCTGACCATTGGGTCAGAGCCAGTGGGATAGTAGAACCTGAAAATATCCTGTCGCAGGGAAGGGATAAGATGTAAACTGGCTAAAAGCTCTACATGTTTTCGCGATATTTCGCTTCTTCTGGAGCTTTTTTTTTCCTTTACAAATTCTCTATAACAAAAACATGTCAGTACATATCCAAAAGAATAGAAACAGAGTTAATGTATAAACAATATATTGAACCATATGAATAGGTATTACAGCCATGAGTTAACAAAAATATATTACCACTGTGTCTGGGAGCCCAGACCATAACCAGCATGCATAAAGGACAAAGGCAGATGTGGGGACACACACCAGGTATCATCACAAGAGTATAAAATGTAATCATCAACAGCAGGGGAGGACTGGTCCAGGGGGGGGAAATTGCCCCCTGGGCTGCTCTGATGCCCCATAAAAAGGCTGCACCGCTTCTGTCAAAGACATGCCTAAAGGATTTCTTGATGAAGAGAAGTAAAAAGTCCCTGCCGCTGAACCTACTGAGTGAGGGTTGAAGATAAGGACAGAGTGCAGGTCGCCAAACCCCCCCCCCCCCTCAGCATGGATGGTGTAGACTGTCTGAGCAGAGGCAGGTTCCATGCCTCACTGGAGACTCTCCTCCACCAGCCAGCCCCAACCAAGCTGTCCCAGCTCCGCCCAACTGCCCCCTGCTGGCCAGGTCGGGAACTCAGATTCGGTCGGTGAGTAGAGAGTACCTGGAGTGGAGCTTCACCCTGGAATTGGGGTCAGGAGGAGGCCAGGAAGAGGGAGAGTGGGAGGGGAGCTGAGTTGCTGGGCCTCTGGTTGCACCATGGGCCTCTGGTATGTACTCGCCCCCTGGGCCATAAGTTGCCAGTCATCCCCTAAACAACAGCCCCATAGAAAGTAATATAGTAAGGGGCCAAGTTTTCTGCATTTAAATACCATATGAGAATCCCTAACCTAACCAGGCCGTTATACCCGATTGTTCACGAACCTGGTATTTTCACAGGATAGGAAAGAGCAGGTCATTTTGTCTTTAAAAACACTTGCAAAGTTTAAAATGTCCTCTGAGAAAAAAAGAATATTATATAATTATACAAAAATAAAATTTGCCCAACCCACAGACAAAAGGATGAAAGGTAAGAACAAAAGGGAAAAAGAAGGAAAAGAGGGAAAAGAAAGGGGGGGAGGGAGGAAAGGAAGGAGGGAGGGAGAAATGGGAGGGAAGGGATAGGGAATGAAACTAGAGTTGAAGAAATTTTAGATGGATAAAGATGAGAGATAGGAAAGAAAAGCGGGATCTTACCTTAGCCATAATGTAATATTGCTTTGGATGCAAATAATGGTATACTAGTTGGTAAAATATTTGCATCACAGACAGACCACAAAGTCGTTCATCTTATACTTTTAGGTAACCTGGAGATTCACAGGGACTCTGGATTCTGTGGAAACAAAGTAGAATACAGGGACAATATACTAAGTATATTTATATACAGATCAAGCCAGGGCTAATATAGCCCTGCAGCAAACAGACCGCAAGTGTAAGGAAAAAGTACCTGTGATTTGCTGGTAAACAGACCTTAGTCCGGCAGTATGGTAAGAGCAGCTGGTGAAGGAGGCATTTGACTTGATATCAGGCTTCAAAGAAGCCATATATATGTGCCCCAATCGGGACACCAGCGCCGCAACGGTGTCGGTGTTGCCCGACCCGGCCGGACAGGACCACGCATGCTCCGTAACCCCATGCATGCGCAGACCAACGCCACCCATAGAGGCAGGAAGAGAGCATTAAGCGGTCCCTAGGGATGGCGCCGCCAGAGGGGGACACCCTCTGGTGTTGCCGCCACAGTACGGCATGCTCATTGGCAGCCACCAGGGTAGGTACTGACAGAAGAGCAGTGGCTACCCGGCCGCACATCAAACCCCAAAGCGCAGCAAGTGGTACGGCACAAGGCACAGCCCAGTAGTTGCACAAATAAAAAACACACAAAAGGTATATATAATATCAGGTAGTATTGAAAAATATACAGAAAGGCATTGTGTGTATAGGCACATCTTAAGAGAACATTAACTATTTGATACAATTCACGGCACATAAAAGGGATGACAAAAAACATAGCATGTTATAAAGATCCACATCTCGATCAATTGGCTTTAGTTGTTTTACCCTAATATATGATTTAGTACCAGGTTGTTTCATCAGTGATAACAGATATGATCTGATGTGCACACCTATGTACTCAAAGGCAAAGGGGAAAAAGGGTGGCGATACGATGGCGTTCGTCTGCGCATGCGCGGGGTTATGTAGCATGCGCGATCCCGTCCGGGTAGGAGTACACTGATCAGCAGCTGCAAACAATGGGCTGCAGTCACTGATTGATAACAATTTTCAATTATGTCCCTTTGACAGAGGTTGACGAAATGGTTGATTTCTATCGAGCAGGGACACACACTGATCGGTGTTTGGTCAGCTTTAAAGCAGACCTCAACCCATCAAGTTAGCGGTTTCCCAAAACAGCTAAATTCACCACAAAAAGATAAGTCACATTTGCTAGTGCTGTCAACTAAGCTGTTAAGCTATAAAATGGCTGGTGTCATAACTGATCACATGTGCAGCACCATGGCAGATCAAACCACGGTTGACGTGGCAGCTTCCTTGGCTGTGAGGGATTGGTAGGTTTGATTCCGCTTCAAAACGTAACTAAATCCAAAAAACAAACATTTAATACTTTGCAGCTTACCAAAATGTTGATGTGGTGGCATCTCTTTCTTTTTTTAGGCTTTTATTCCTTCACCCAGTGAAGGATTAGCAGACCCGTGCAAATCAATGACAGGCAGCCAGATGCAAAGATCTGCACAGGTCTCCAAACACATCCCACAGTGTACATTTTTGCATGTCTGATCCATGCATCAGACCGACACAGACGTACATCCAGTTCAGAGATGTACGCGGCCCTGCCAAACAACATGGCTAGATTGGTGGACTGATTGTTTGCTAATGCAATTACCATAGAGCTAGGTCACCTCCCTGCTTCCAGCCTGTGATTGGACAGTGAAGAATCAGCAACAGACTTATTGAGGTCATCTCTCTGCTCTCTGCATCTGTTAGTATGTTCTTTGTCAGCATGTGTTTGCAGTTCACCTGGCTCCTAATGCCAAGTTACCTCTCCTAATTTGAAAGCTACAGTGTAATGGATAGCAAGATGCAGATCCCAAGTCAAACCTACACTAATTTAATTGTAAAATACATTTAATGATTGTGAATATTTATAACTGCATGCATTGGTAATTATTTGTTTGGTTACTCTCCTAACCAGGGCTTTTTTTCTCCAAGAATAGATGCAGGTACTCTCCTCTTCTGAGTCACCCCTTATCTTCACCCCCTACCCACCTCTGAGCGCTGTCCTTTGGTTCCACTCTCTACCCACCTCCCAGTACCCCTCCTTTTAGAGAATACAGAACCAAGTATCATGTTGTGGTTCTAGGTAATTTGTATAGAATTTGTTAATGATAACTAGAAAAGCAGTAATATAGATCCCCTGGAATCAGCAGCAACAGACCTCCAACAACAATAGATCCCCCCAGCAACAATAAATTTTCCCCTGCAACAATAGAAAAAACAGTAAAATAGATCCCCTGCAATCAGCAACAATAGACCCCCAACAACAATAGCCCTCCAGCAACAATAAATCCTCCCCTGCAACAATTGCCTCCCCCCATAAATCCAACCCTGCAACAATAGACCCCCCCCCAACAACAATAGCCCCCCAGCAACAATAGTTCCCCCAAGCAACAATAAATCCTCCACTGCAACAGTAGTCCCCCCCCCCCCCACAACAAAATTCCGTCCAGGAACAATAGATTCACCCAAGCAACAATAGATCCTCCAGCAGCCAGCATCAATAGGCCATTCAGCTCACCCCACTGACTCCAGCACCCCTTTGCCATTGCATACATTCAAACTGGAGATGCCGGAACTGCGTTCCCCCGCGTTCCCGCTGAAAAAAAGCCCTGCTCCTAACAATATGTGAATTCCCCTAAAACATTATACTTACTTACCTCAGGCACCTGTTCTGCCTTTTAATATATGTTTTCTCAGATGCAAAGGAGGCAGCAAGTGACTCCTCTTATCACTGTCTATATACTGTATACTAAGCATGGGTAAGAAGCAGACCTATACAGGGGGCAGCACATAGTATATCATCATGACATTTCTCTGTCTGACTTCTATTATGAGCATTGGACGTCACACAGAAATAGGTACCACCTTCATTCTCTAGTCTTGAGTGCAGACAAGTATCTTGGCTTATAAGTAGTAAAGGTGTAGCGCTAATCACACATATAAAAAACATGAAACATAAAAGGAGATAGCCCAGATAATAGTCAAATTAAGGTCCATAAAATTCTTAGGTATCCCAAACAGTGAGTCCACACAGGCAATCCTGGAAATTACAGAGTGCTATAGATCCACCACCAGAGGAAAGGTATCTCAAATGCCCTTACCAGACTGTTAGACCAAAAAGGTCATAAACAGCAGAAGATATAAATCTGTTAGTCCGCGATCTGAAGCACTACGTCCTCGGTAGTAGTATCCCCACAAGTCTCCTACTCTGCATATATCCTCTCATAGAAAACAAGAAGGGCAAGAAAGGCCTCTCATAGTGTAGAAATTCCAATGGATTTTATTAAAACAAAAGAGAGCAACTTACAATATTGCAGAGTGGCAGCAGCATAAATGTATGTGTGATGCCGGCGTGGTGTCCTGTTGCAAACCATAAAGATGGCCGCCGTCCTCCTGAACTGCGCATGCGTCCGACCGTCCACCAATAGGATCCACCCAACGCACATTTTGTCACACGTATGACGTCGTCAGGGGCGTATCTTGGCTTACTGCATAGACCCATTAGGGTTGATTTACTGAAAGCAAATAGGTTGTTCACTTAACATGGGAAGTTGCAATTGCAAAAAGAAAATTAAAAAAAAATACATAATTTTTGCTTATGTAGCACTACTCCCATGGGAGCTGCTGTGTGTGGGTTCCCCTGGGTTACCATTAACAACAGTAGAACATTCTGACGTGTTTCCATTTTTTTTTACCTCAGACAAGGACCAGTCCAGTTTCTTTGGTTTGTATGTTTTATTATGAACTTGGATAGGAGAAGGGATGAGTGGGATACTCCAATTAAACTGAACAATGCACAATAGGCTGGGACGATATAGAAAAACTCTGATTGACGCTGGTTAACGCTGACTGACACTGGTTAACGCTGTGTGAGCTAGGCTGCTTACTTTACTTTGCCTTTGACTGGGAAAGAGTCCTTTTAGCTTCCTAAGGCACTCCTTTCCTGAGGTAGCTGTCCTTTAGAGTAGACTCCACTGCTGAGCAACTTCAGGGCCCTTCCTGGCACCTCCTTTACCCCCTAATCGTCAGGGCTTAACAACTTGGCACCCCCTTTACTGTATCACTCTGGGTTAGCTGACTTCTAGATCCCCTTGACCCCTCTGGAGTGGTCTCCTCTCTTAGGCAGACCCCTGGGCAGATTCTTGAGTACTCAGGATACTGTTTTTCCAGAAGTATTCTGCCCAGCAGCTCTACTTGGTCAGCCCACTGGATCCTTCTGCAGCACAGCTCAACCCCTGGTCCCTAGGCTGACTGCCTGTGCCACATTCCTCACCTCAGCAGGAGGAGAGACAGCCGTCCACCTCCTCCTGGGACTTTACTCCTGCCAAAAGACACCCTGTCACATGCCCCCTCCGGATTTTTTCCCAATTCCAGGATGCTTTGCAGCAATGCCCACCCACTGGGACAGTCAAACGCTGGTGTGCTATTATCTAGGTTTCCTCCACTGTCCAACAAGGTCCCTCATGGGATACAGCGGGAGACTCCCCAGACTCAACAGGTCACACCTGGAAGCATGTGACAGGATAACTAACAGATCAGACCCTCCTCATAAGCAGAGCAGGATCACACATGCTTTGCCTAGCACCTACCTGGGAGGGTGCTACACTTACATATGATTAGATGATATTCAGTAGTGTGCAAAAATTTACGGCAGGTGTGAAAAAATGCTGTAAATTAAGAATGCTTTCAGAAATTGAAGTGTTAATAATTTAATTTTCAGCAATTAACAAAAGGAAAAGTAAATGAACAGAACAGAAGTCTAAATCAAATCAAATCTTGGTGTGACCAACGTTTCCCTACAAAACAGCATCAACTCTTCAGGGTACACTTGCACACAGTTTTTGAAAAAACTCGGCAGGTAAGTTGTTCCAAACATCTTGGAGAACTCTTCTGTGGATGTAGTCTGCCTCAAATTCTTCTATCTCTTCATGTAATCCCCAAGAGATTTGATGTTGAGATAAGGGCTCTGTTGAGGCCAAACCATCACTTTCAGGACTCCTTTTTCTTCTTTACATTGAAAATAGTTCCTAATGACATTGGCTGTATGTTTGCGTACAATCTCCTGCTGCAGAATAAGTTTGGCGCCAATCACATGCCTCCCTGATTATATGGCATGCTAGATAGGTATCTGCCTGTATGGGACCAGAGTCAGAACCCAAATACTCATACATAAATAGACCAGGTCCAGGGGTATGAATTAACAACAACCCTTTATTATTGGTATTGTACAGCTGTGACCAAAAGTTTTGAGAATGAAACAAATATTCATTTTCATAAAGTCTGCTCCTCCTTATTATGGCAATTTGCATATACTCCAGAATGTTTTTGAAGAGTGATCAGATGAATTGCAATTAATTGCAAAGTCCCTCTTTTGCCATGAAACTGAACTAAATCCTATAAAAAGCATTTCCACTGCATTTGTGAAGAAGGCATCAGGGCGCACAAGTAAGTCCAGCAAGTGCCAGAACTGTCTCCTACAGTGATAACTACAGTAAGTGGCTTGGGAAACAAAACATTGAAATTTTGGGTCCATGGCCAGGAAACTCCCCAGGCCCTAATCCCATTGAGAAATTGTGGTCAATCCTCAAAACGTGAGTGAACAAAAAAAATCCCACAAATTCTGACAAACTTCAAGCATTCATTTTGCAAGAATGGGCTGCTATCAGTCACGATGTGACCCAGAAGTTGATTGACAGCATGCCAGGGTGAATTGCAGAGGTCTTGAAAAAGAAGGGTCAACGCTGCAAAAAATTGACTCTTTGCATAAACTTAAGGTAATCGCCAATAAAAGCCTTTGACACTTATGAAATGCTGGCAATTATACTTCAGTATACCATAGTAACATCTGACAAAAAGATCTAAAAGCACTGAAGCAGCAGACTTTGTGAAAATTAATATTTGTATGATAAAATGAAACAGTTTGATAAGGTATGGGAGCCGTGGCTCCGTTATCTCACTGGGAGCAGCTAATGGAGTCTGGGGCATCGGGGATTTGGGGACAGGGGGGCTGGGCGGGGTCCTACTAATTCTCTTCCTACTACTTTTTTCCTTTCTTTTCTCTTGCCATTCCATCTTATTCCTATCTCTTTGGCCTTATGGGCGTGTACCGTTAGCCCACTTAAATCTTCACACGTTCAAACCCTACAAGTAATTGCATAGGCAGCACTGGGGTCGGGATATGGCAGTGGGCTGAATGGCTTTTGTTGCTTTCCATGTTTTTTACTTGCTGCACTAGGATGCTCGTATTCCCATTGCCTGTCCTGGTTGGGTATTGTTATGTAACCTGTTGTACTGCATGTACATTTTTCGCTATATTCGGACTATGTTACGTAGTGTCTGCCTATGCTGCGTGTGCTTTTTTTTTTCTACGTTAATGTTTTGTAATTGCAGTAGGACAATTGAGACTGTTATGCTCATGTTGACGGTATTCCTTTTTGTACCTTTGATGTTTTTTCTATTTCTCATGAAAATTTCAATAAAAACCATTAAAAAAAAGAAAATTAATATTTGTGTCATGCTCAAAACTTTTGGCCACAGCTGTATAATATATAAACTATACTAAATATTACTTATACATATTCAATAGCAATACTTTAATAGCACATAAAGTAACCAAACACTTGTTTACAGCTTTAAATAGTTCAGCCATTACAGCCCGAACTTATAATAATAATAGCCAAAGTAACAAGACCACACAATAGAGACAATACCACACAATAGAGAGTGGAGACAAAATGGGCCGGAGCCAGGGATGGGTCTTCAGCTGTCACCACCACTCTAATGACTAAATTATTTTTCTCTTTCCTTATAGGTTCTTCAGATCATATGACCAAACCGATGAGCATTCCAAAAGGGATAACTGACACCTGACTGGTAAGTAACCAATTAAAACACTTGACAATTAAACAGCGGTTTGGGTCTGTCCTGGTCCCAAATGTTGGGGTCACTCATGCGTGGTGATGGACGAACACCGGTCGGGGAGGTTCGCAAACGTTAGCCGCACACTTTCTCAAATGTCCGGAACCACAAGTTCGTGGCGTGCCCCATTGACTTTAATGGGAGGCGAACTTTAAAAAACTTTAGGTCATATTTGCAGCCACAAAAGACTTCCTAGCTGTGCACAAATAGTCCCAACACATGGACAATGTCATAACAAAAGTATTGCAATTGGAAAAGATTTTTTTTTCTAAATCAGCCAGAACTGACAGCAGCCGTTAAATACATATAGGGTCCATTCACACATCTGTAAAATGGGTCTGCATCCATTTCTGAACGTTTACAGACCCATTGATTTTCAATTCCAGTCTGAAAAATTAGGCATTCACAGGATAAAGTAGTAAGTGTCGGCCATTCCAGGCCCCAAAATTTAGCCCACATGGGTTTACCTGACAGCTAAGAACGTTGTATTCTGTGGCTGAAGGTACATTAGGCATTCACAGGATATAGAAGTAAGTGTCGGCCATAAAAGGCCCCAAAAATTAGGCATTCAATGGACATGAAATGCCTTTTATGCCGCTGTATTTGCCGAAGACAAGGACCATGAATTGTTCTGGGTGGATGGCGGTCTGGCGGATATTTGTGGCCTGTCATGAGGAATTTAAATGAAACATGGTCTACTGGTCACATGTGTTGAATCTCTCAGAGATCCATGCCTCATTCATTTTTATAAATGTGAGGTAGTCTACACTGTCATGAGCTAGGCGAGTGCGCTTATCGGTCACAATCCCCCTGCTGCACTGAACGTCCTTTCGGACAGGACACTGGACGGGGGGCAAGCCAACAGTTCCATTGCAAATTGTGCAAGCTCTGGCCAGAGGTCAAGCCTGCCCACCCAGGAGTCCAGGGATTCATGACTCCTCAGAGCATCCACATCGGCCGTTAACCCGATGTAGTCCAACACCTGCCGGTCTAGGCGTTACCTGATGCTGGATCCGGAGTACAGCTGTCGATGGGTTGGCTGAAAGAAGGATCTCATATCTGAAGTGACCAACACATCTTCAAACCGCCCTCTTCTTGCAGGTGCTGTTGGATTGCTACCCGCAACTGTCTCTCTGTGACTGGACATTCCTCTGCCAGCACACGCAAAAGCAGAATGCAGCATTTCTCGCAGCAAGGCCTGGAAGTGCTGCATTCTGACCGCCCTCTGTGATGGTGTTAACATTTCCGCCATTTTTTGTGTGTACCGGGGGTCTAAGTACGTTGCCACTCAGTACTGTTCCTTGCCCTTTATGCTTTTTATACAGGGGTCCACCTTAAAACACTGGAGAATGAAGGCCCCCATTCGCACTAAACTGGATGCTAGTGGCCTGGCTCCAGCTCATCATCCAGGATAATCTTGTCCTCGTTCTCCTCCCTCCATCCACCCACGAAAAACACCAGGGATCCCAGACAGGTTTAAAGCATGCTCTTCTTGCTCCTCCTCATCCCCCCCCCCCCTGGCACCATCCTCCTCTGACTGAACTTCAGACTCCTGTTGTTGACTTGCCTCAGATGCAGTAGCATCCCCTGGGAATTCATCCAACATTGCGACTCATCTTCCTGCTCCTCGATGGCTTGATCAATGACACGACGCAATACACGCTCCAGAGAGAAGGTGTAAGGTATGATGTCACTGATGGCACCCTGGCCGTGACTGACCAGTTTGGTGATCTCATCAAATGGCCACAGAAGTCCCGCATGAGCAGCCACTGGGGAGGTGAAAAAAACCCAAGCTCCCCAGAATCTGTCCTGCCGCAGAGTTCATACAGGTAGTCGTTAACTGCACATTTCTGCTGGAGCAGCCTATCAAGCATATGCAACGTTGAGTTCCATCGCGTCGGGCAGTCACAAATAAGACGCCTGACGGGCAGGTTGTGTCGCCGCTGAATATCAGCAAGGAGAGCCATGGCTGTGTAAGATCTTCTGAAATGGCCCGGGATTTTCCTGGCCTGCCGCAAGACGTCCTGGACCCTAGGGTATTTGGCAACAAATCACTGCACGTCCAACTTCAGGACGGCACGTGTGTTATTTTGCCCTGTTTCAGTGCGCTCAGCAGATTGGCACCGTTGTCGCACACCACTTTCCCAACTGTCAAATTGAGCGGTGTCAGCCATTGATCTGCCTGTGAACGCAAAACTGAAAGGAGTGCAGGACCATTGTGGCTCTTGGCTTCCAGGCACAAAAGATGCAGCCCAGCATGGCAACGTCTCACCTGGCATGTGGAATAGGTTCTGGAGATCTTGGGCGGCGCAGCGAAAGAGACGGTAGCAGAGGAAAAGGAGGAGTCAGCCGAGGAGGAGAGGGAGGATGGAGTAGGAGGAGAAGAAGAGGCAGGCCTGCATTCAATCCATGGCGGTAAAAACAAATCTACACGGGTACCACGTTTACATGCTTGACAGCAGTCAGAAGGTTCACCCAGTGGGCAGTAAAAGTGATATACCTTCCCTGCCCGTGTTTGCTAGACCATGTGTCTGTGGTCAGATGTATCTTGGCACCGACACTGTGTGCCAGAGATACATTCACTTGCCGCTGAACATGGCCATACAGCTCTGGAATGCCCTTCTGCGAGATTTATTTCCTGCCTGGGACCTTCCATTGTGGTGTTCCAATGGCCACAAATTTCCGAAAGGCCTCCAAATCAACCAGTTGATATGGCAGTAGTTGGCGGGCTATCAGTTCCGACAAGCCAGCAGTCAACCGTTGGGCAAGAGGGTTATCCGGCGTCATTTTTTTTACGCTCCAACATTTGGGCCATGGAAGCCTGTCTTTTTCCGGAACAACGTGAGGACAGCATGATGGAAGGTGGAGTGGAGGACAATTGTGAGGAGAGAGGAGAATTAGAAGAGGCTGAACGGTGACAGCCTGGAGTGTGGCTTTGTGGGTTCTGACGGCGTTGCTCCCACTGGGCTCGGTGATGGGAGTTCATGTGCCTTCTTAAGTTGGTCGTCCCTAGGTGAGTGTTGGGCTTACCTTACTTGACTGCAAAGGCTGCAGATGGCAACACTGTTGTCAGCGGACACATTAAAAAAAGCCCACACTGCGGAGCCATGTGCCAGCCTCCTGGGAGCGCCAGATGTGACTGTACATGGTTGATGGCTCGCTCCTGATACATTTGCAGTCTGCTTTGTCCCTCCTGTGCAATGTAAGTTCCGCCTGCTTCTCCTCCCTATCTGCTGGACCATCTCTCCCTCTGAACTCCCCTCCTCTTCCTCTCTTGTGGGCACCCATGTGACGTCCATAGACACGACATCATCCACGTCACCTTCCCCACCACTAACTTTCGAGATCTCGGAGTAGGCAGCAACAGCGGGGACCAACCTCCTTGGGCGGATCTGGGTACTGTCGTCAGACTGCTGAGTGGCAGCTGTTGCTACCTCCTCTTCCTGATCCGATGCCAACAATGGCTGTGCATCGCAAATGTCTTGTGATGGATCGGAAAATAATTCCAGTGACTCAAGTGGAGGGTATATGGTGGTGGTGGTGGTGTTGGTGTCTTTGGGAGTGCACACAGCAGAGAGTGAAGAGGGTGCACATAGAGAGGATGAGGAGGGTGCAGAAGAGGAAGCCTGAGTGAGCCACTCAACCAAGTTTGGTGCGTCCTTTGACGTAATTGAACGCACCTTCTGAAACTTCACACTTAAGCTCCAGCCTACTGCTTTTGCCCTACTGCTACCACCCCTGGGTAAGGGCCTGCCTCTTCCTCCGCCAGTCATTTTTTAAATCACCCTGTGACAAAAGTCTCTAGAGAAGCGCAGTATATGTGGAACAAGGTATATAAAACCCCGTTTCAATCTGTGGTATTGGGGGGCCACAGGTTTATCACACCAGTTCTACAAATAATTGGCCAGTAACTGTTGTCACTGTGTGTAGCACAGTTAACACAGCAAAAGAGGCCAAATTTTTGCAGGACTAAAATACACTCTTAGAAAAGTATACTGTTAAATAACAACCCATTTCAATATGTGGTATTGGGGGGCCACTGGTTTATCACACCAATACAATACAAAAAATTGGCCAGTGAGTTTGGCACTGTGTGTAGCAGAGTTAATGCAGCAAAAGAGGCAATATTGTTGCAGGGCACAAATACACTTATACAAGTATACTGAGATAACACCCCACTTCAATATGTGGTATTGGGGGGCCACTGGTCTATCACACCAGTTGTACAAAAAATTGGCCAGTGAGTTTGGCACTGTGTGTAGCAGAGTTAATGCAGCAAAAGAGGCAATATTGTTGCAGAACACAAATACACTTATACAAGTATACTCAGATAACACCCCACTTCAATATGTGGTATGGGGGGGCCACTAGTCTATCACACCAGTTATAATACTTTAAAAATGCTTTTGTCACTGTTTGTAGTATTGCTGCAGAAATGCTCAACACACCAGTCACAATGCTTACACCCCTATATAGTGCACTGCACACCTATAACAAATACCAGTCCTTAAAATGACTTTTGTGGACCTTAACAGAGTGATTTGTGTCACTGACGATCTGTCCCTGGTGCACACAGCAGACCTCTCCCTACACTGACAAAAAGCAGAATGTGAAATGGCCGCCAGCTAAGGTCTATTTATAGGGTAGTGGGTATGTCCATGTGCTGCAATGTTTCAATTGGCTGTCCCGTTCCACCTGATGGCTGTGTCATGGGTCAAAGTTCTCCCCAATGTAAACTAATATTGCCGCCGCGAACACCGCCATGATGAGAACACCATCATCCTTGTTTGACCCTCCCCTGCCTCTCCATCAGCTTTGGGGTCTCATTAGCTAAGGGATGAAGAAAAACTGAGGGAGAAGAAAAACAATGGAATACTAGTCAGTATCAGTTTGCAAAAGTGTATTTGCTTTGGAATAATAAGTCACCTCTAATGTTGGGTGTCCTACGTGTTTTGATGTTGCTGTATTATGTATAACTTTCAGAATACTTTGTACAGTTTAGAATAGGGTGCCTCAAAACTGTCTATAATTTTATGAGGATGCCTCGACATTCTCCATAATTTTAAAGGATGCCTTGACTAAAAAAAAATGTTGAGAAACACTGCTCTATAGTATTCCTCTGCTAGCATTTCTTTATGTTTAAGGCTCACTGCACATCTGATCACGTATCAGAGAGGCAGTGAGCAAAAACTTGAGCAAACAGCAGAGCACTGAATAATGGCAGAAGTGACACCCTCTCGTTTCCACACAAGTTACAATCAACTCTTGATTTGTTTAAACACTTTTGTGCACTAGTGACTCTGATTCACCTGACACTTCAGTTTAAAGTGGTATTAAAGCTTTGTTTTTTTTTTTTTCCTTCAAATAACAAACATGTTATACCTACCTGCTCTGTGCAATGGTATTGCACTTTCTTTTCAGTTCCCCTGCCAGGGTTCCTGGCTCCTCCCCTTCGAGCAGTACCCCCCAGAGAGTGCCGCTTGCCCTGGGGGCACTACTGGGTGCTCATTCCCAAGCCACCGCTCTATGCGTTCATAATACACATAGAACCACGTCTCAGCAACACCCCTGGCTATTTCTTCATTTGACAACTGCCTGTGATTGACAGCAGTGGGTGCCAATGGGCTTCGGCTGCTGTCTCAGCCAATGAGGAGGGAGAGTCCCAGGACAGCCGAGGCTATCATGAACATCACTGGATTTGGGGGAGCTCAGGTAAAGATTGGGGGGCGCTGTACACAGAAGGAATTTTACCTTTATTCCTTTACAACCACTTTAATCAGTTCATGGGTGCACAGGTATTAAAATGCTGATCTTGCATGAAATCCTAACATTTTTAAAAGTAGATGCCCCATCCATTTTTCCTATTCTGACAAATGCTCCAGTCCCTTTTACAGAGAAACACCCCCATAACAGGATATTAGCACCTCCATGCTGTATTGGATTTCTGCCAGACATAGCGTTTGGTGTTGAGGCCAAATAATTCAGTTTTAGTCTCATCTGACCATAACACATTTTTCCATATGGTCTCAAAATTTCAAGATGCATTTATGTAAGGTGGTCAGATTAATCCAAAAATGTATTTATTTGGCCTCAACGCAAAACTACATGTCCTGTTATGTGAGTGTTTCTCTGCAGCAGGAACTGAAGCACTTGTCAGGATAAAAGAAAAATGGATGGATCAAATTCTTGAGGGAAATCTGATGCTTTCTGACAAAAAGTTGTTAATGAAAAAAAGATTTACCTTCCAACATGACAATGACCCAAAGCACACAGAAAAAATGACAACACAGTGGTTGAAAAAGAAAAAGGAGAATGTCCTTGCACGACCTAGTCAGAGCCCAGACTTAAACCCCATGGAAAATTTGTGGAATGACTTGAAGTCTGCAGTCCACAAACGGTCACCATCAAATATAACCGAATTTGAGCAGCTCTGCAAAGAGTGGGCAAATTTTGCAAAGTCTAGATGTGCAAAGCTAGTAGAGACATATCCCAACAGACTAGAGGCTGTAATTAAAGCAAAAGGTGGTCCAACAAAATACTGTCATAAGGGGGGTGATCCTTTTCCAACACAGTGATTCTGTTTTTGATATATATATTTTTTTGGACGTGTTGTTGTTAAATCTTTAACTTGGATGTTATAAGCTGCCCTAATACAGCTGGATAAAACAAAAAATGTGCTTGTCTTCATTTAAGGATGCAAAGCAACAAAATGTGATTATTTTAAAGATGGCGATTCTTTTCTATACCCACTGTAGTTAGTTTAAGCTGATTTATATCACACACTGTGGCAATATTCCAACATTTTGAAATGTTAAAAAAAAAAAAAAGGTTTGCAAAGCAGGGCTGAGCAACTTGTTCCTACAACGATGAAATCTACAATCTGCCAATAACTGATGAGTTTTTGAATGCATTTACTATAGACAAGTCCTGGCCTTGAGTTTCAAATCCAACAGAATTGCTTTTATTAAGATTGCCAATAGTTAAACTTCTCTTCCAGCATACAGTTGTTTTGAGCATCAGCCTAGAGAAAGAATACTACACCATGTTCTGAAAGCATCATTTCAAGCCAACAGCCTGTTATAATAATAATGGTGATGGAAAAAAAAAAAAAAAAAAACACCAAAGAGTAAAATATCGTATGTTTATATTACATCTAATGTGTGCTATGTCTGCACAATTTCAAATACAGTATTTTTCGGACTTTAATAGTTTGAAAAAGGCACTCTAGTCTAGAAAAAAAAAAGGTATTGTAATGTCTCTTAGTGCTATTTTTTTTTTAAGTAAATCGTAGTCCTTGCTGGTATACCTTAAAATAGAACTATATTGTAATCAGGCTTCAATTAGTTTTAAAGAGAAAAGAAAAAACAGGTGTTTGAGTGTAGAATGTAGGATCATTTAATACAAGGATAATGAAGATGTCAGCGGGTGTAGGGGCTTCATAAGCCAGGGCTGCAGCGGTCCACCGCTTGCAAAAGCTGTTCCGGCCGGCTGGATGGTAGAAAAGCGGATGAGCTCAAAGCAAAGGCTGAAGTCCGCGTTGGAATGCAGCGTTCACTCGAATGGCGTCACTAAGCTGCTTAAGCCGAAAAAGCTTTTGCAAGTGGCAGACCACTGCAGCGCGGACATATGAAGCCCCTACACCCGCTGACGTCTTTTGGATATATCTTTCCTGTGACATGCCTGTTTTTACCCACCTCATGTGAGTTTTATTCATATAAGCTGGTATTAAATTATCCTACAGTCTACACTCAGAGGCCCCTGTTTTTTCTTTTCTCTTTGCATGTACTGGATGCAGCTTCTACCTCCCCCCTTCAAGGCTAGCCCTGAAACTGTGAACTTGCTGTCCTACAAGGAGCCATACTATTGGACTATACTGTACATGTTTTAGAACTCTATACCTGAATTGGTTTCCTATTAGCGCTAGAATACTTGTTTTTTTAAATAGTTTTAGGTTGGGACCTCTGCATAATTTTCAATGGCCAGCTCTGTCCCCTAACACCGATCACCAACACCAACATTTAGGTCTCATTCTATGCTTCAGGATGATTAGTACCTCAGTAAAGAGCAAAGGAAAAAGAGAAAGTGGTTAGCATTTCTGTCTAGCAGCACTAGGGTTGTCGGCTTGAATCCCAACCATGGCACTACCTGCACCGAGCCTGCATGTTCTCCCTGTGCTTGCGTGGGTTTCCTCCAGGTACTCTGATTTCTTCCCATGCACCAAAGACAAGGCTAATTGGATCCTGTCTAAATTAGCCCTAGTATGTTTATGTATGAATGTGAGTTAGAGACCCCAGATTGTAAGCTCTTTGAGGGTAAGAACTGATGGGAATGTACAATATATAGTGCCTTGCAAAAGTATTCGGCCCCCTTGAACTTTGCGACCTTTTGCCACATTTCAGGCTTCAAACATAAAGATATAAAACTGTAATTTTTTGTGAAGAATCAACAACAAGTGGGACACAATTATGAAGTGGAACGAAATTTATTGGATATTTCAAACTTTTTTAACAAATAAAAAACTGAAAAATTGGGCGTGCAAAATTATTCAGCCCCCTTAAGTTAATACTTTGTAGCGCCACCTCTTGCTGCGATTACAGCTGTAAGTCACTTGGGGTATGTCTCTATCAGTTTTGCACATCGAGAGACTGAAATTTATGCCCATTCCTCCTTGCAAAACAGCTCGAGCTCAGTGAGGTTGGATGGAGAGCGTTTGTGAACAGCAGTTTTCAGTTCTTTCCACAGATTCTCGATTGGATTAAGGTCTGGACTTTGACTTGGCCATTCTAACACCTGGATATGTTTATTTGTGAACCATTCCATTGTAGATTTTGCTTTATGTTTTGGATCATTGTCTTGTTGGAAGACAAATCTCCATCCCAGTCTCAGGTCTTTTGCAGACTCCCATCAGGTTTTCTTCCAGAATGGTCCTGTATTTGGCTCCATCCATCTTCCCATCAATTTTAACCATCTTCCCTGTCCCTGCTGAAGAAAAGCAGGCCCAAACCATGATGCTGCCACCACCATGTTTGACAGTGGGGATGGTGTGTTCAGGGTGATGAGCTGTGTTGCTTTTACGCCAAACATAACGTTTTGCATTGCTGCCAAAAAGTTCGATTTTGGTTTCATCTGACCAGAGCACCTTCTTCCACATGGTCGTGACTTCCTGTAGGAAGATCGTGGAGAGAAGAAGAGAAAGAAGTACTGTGAGTACTGTGAAGACACTTTTTGCTTTTTGGTGTGCTTTTTAGCACATACAGTACTGCCCTGTACTACTGTACTGTACAATACTGTACAGTACTTCTGTACAATACTGTACTTACTGTATTGTATTTCACAGCCTCCCACCTGCCTTCCTCCATGCCAGAAGTCATCTCAAGCAAGGTTAGTGTTCTCTCTTTATACATTACTATACTGTACTAATGTGTATTGTAATTTATTTCATATTTTTGTGCTTCAAAAACCAAAAAAAAAAAAAAAAAGGTCAGAACGGATTAACCGGATTTACATTGAACCCTATGGGAAAATGTGCCTCGGTTCACGACCAATTCGGTTCGCAACCAGAGTCAGTTCACGAATTAAGTTTGTGAATCGAGGTATCACTGTACTCCTGTTCACTATGTGTGAGGCCCTAATCATTGTAAGCTGGATTTTATAAAATTAGCATCACCAGCATCCCTAATATTACTATAATGTCACACCTGACATACAGTAGGTCAAGTACATACATGATGGGCTCAGAAGCAAGTCAAATTAGGTATGATTACAGGAAAAAAGGCTTGCTTTGGAGGGGTTTTTTTAAGGCCCCTATTACACTTGTGCGACTTGTCCTGCAACTTGGGACTAAGTCGCAAGTCGTACTCCATGATTTCCAATGAGTACCACTCATATCTGTGCCACTTCAAGTCACAGCAACTTCAAAGTAGTCCCTGCACTACTTTGGTCGGAATTTGATGCAACTTGAAGTCTACAGACTTCAAAATTACACAGGCATTGCTGCAAGTCGCATTTAAATTCGCAAGACTTTCAGGTCACACAAGTGTGAAAGGGGAGGGTAACTTTTATTGTTTGTAAAAGATACCAAATACAAACAAGAGTGAAAAATGTTTCCATTAACAGATAACATAACAGTAAACATAATGTCTATGAATTACAAAGCCATCACAGAAAAGGAGATTTTATATATAGACCAGAACAGAGTACATTAAAAAGGGTGGGGAGGAGGAATACATATTTAAAGTATACATGATGAAACAGATATTTTACAAGATCAGAAGGTATCACACCCTTCAGGCTCTATAGTGCGTTCAGATTCTACCCAAAGGGACCACATTTTAAGACATTTTTTAGGGGATCCCCTGGCTTCATAATTCATCTTAAGCAGTAGGATTGTTTGATTGATTAGTGTAATCCAGAAAGGTATGTCAGGGGAGGTTTGTGATTTCCAGGGTATGGCTATGGATTTTTTTATCCATAAAAGAAGATCAGGCGTAGATAAGTTTTAGTGCGGCTAGGGATGTTATCGCCATCTATATACCCAAACAGACATCGTAAAGGATTACAGACATTAGGCATTTGCGTAAGATTACTAATGAAGTCCGCAACTGCAGACCAGAAGCTTCTGATAGGTGGGCACTCCCAAACCATATGGTAGAATATGCCTTCAGCCATGAAGCATTTAGCACAGACAGAAGAGGACAGGCTGCCAATGCGAAACAAAAAACTAGGTGTATAGTAAGATCTATATAAAAATGTTGTGTGGACAACCTTTTCCCTTGAGGAAATAACCATGGGGACCTGTAAGGGGAGGCTTGCTTTTGAGTTGATTTGATTTCCTTATGGGTTGCTTACATTCTTTGTTTCTGAGTTGCATGTGATTCACTTCTAAGTTCTTTTCCAGAGCTTCCAGGTGCGTTGCCTTTACATTGACTTGTATTGGAAAAACATGAAACTGGGATGCAAAAAAAATGCCTATTTACATCAATAAAAGTAGGTTGTCCATTAACTTCAAGAGACATATTTTACCTAAGAAGTTGACAGCATTATTCTCACATTACACAAAAGAAGAAGTGCCGGGAGTACTGTGTTTCTGGAAACACCAAAAGCCTGGAGCTTTATTTTTAAAGCATGCCAAATACACAAATCTATACAGAACAGCTAAACAATATCAAAATGTAAACCTTATCCATGTGCTTCTGACTGTTAAAATACATTGGGGTTGATTTACTAAAGCTGTAGAGTGCAAAATCTGGTGCAGCTCTGCATGGTAGCCAATCAGCTTCCGGGCTTTTTTTGTCAAATCTTATTTGAACAAGCTGAAGTTAGAAGCTGATTGGCCACTATACACAGCTGCACCAGATTATACACTCTCCAGTTTTAGTAAATCAATCACATAGGAACCATGCACCATATATTTTATGTTAAAGAAACCAATGGTGCTTATTGAGGTTCTTCCTCAAATTTTTTTCTAAAGATAAAGTAAGTGTGCAGCAAAAACTAATGAGCAAATGTTACTTGAAATTAATTTCCAAACGGCACAGATTTTTGTGCTTGGAGGCACATGTGCAGGTGCAGGATAGCAAACATGCATTAAGCCACTATGCATCCCACCAATGCCTAAGCTTCAACAGGAGCATCCTTCCTCCAACCACAGCACAAGTCTCGACCCAACATCTGCCACAGTTGGAAGAGTGTTTATTGGCCTGATCACAGTATGGAAGGGTCAGTGACAATACTGAAATATGCTCTCAGCTGTCAACCTGCAGTTCCAAGATGGGGCCTGCAAAACAGAATAAACAGCAGCAGTAGCCCACAACAGCTTTGCCACTGAGAGAGAGGAGTCAAATGGGGACGCAACACAAAGAGAGATCTATTAAAGTGTTCCTAAACCCAGGACCCTGCATTCACTATATCTGGTCTCCCACAGTACACAGAATATAGAAATGCAATTATTGAAGTAAATATAAACTGCTTAATACCTTTTCTCATTAGCAGTACATAGCAGTCTTTTGACTTCTTTCAGTGTCTGGCTGAGCACTGGTTAAAGCTTGTAGGAGGAGTTTTCATTCTCCTCTGACTGTCCTATGAGGCTGAATGCCCCCTGACTTTCTGTCTGGACAGAGCTGATTGGCCTTGTGCTGATTACATGCACCCTCCAAAAAAATAAAAAAACTCTCTAGCAGTATACACCAAACTGAGCATGTGCAGAGTGCCCCGAAGGCTTTGTACTATCGGAAGATAGATTGGGAACTGTGGAAAATGGGGAGGATCAGAGAAGACATAATCAATTTTTACACAATGCGCAGGAATAACCTCTTAGGTTTGACATTGAGTATAACAAGTATGCTTTATTGCATATACAGACTGATTGTGGCTTTAGTAACACTTCTAAACAGTTGTAGTCTGTTCCAGGATAGACCATAACTTTTTTTTACCCTCCACAATAATACCCATTATATTGCTGGCCCAACTATTATCCACCTCAAGACCATAATCTGCTCCTTATCTGCTTTGACTACACAGGCTACAAGCCATAAAACACCCATTGGAAACTAAATTAATCCCTGCTAGGGAATAAACCAATTAGCTTCAATATAGCCCACCAACTTAAAACCTATTTTGATTTAAACAAATCTGAAGACATAATACCTTCCATTACCTGGTCGGCACACAAGGCCACTATTAGAGGGTTTTTGAATCAGCCCTCGCTGAGGCTAAGAACAGGCTCACAACCAGCTCACTGAACAAAGCACTAAAGTATGCCATCACATCCAACTGAGACACAAACATAATCCTTATTTATGAATGTAGCGCCCTCCCCCCCCCCAGGAGCCGCTGGTGAATGGGATACCTCGCTCTGCACAGCCAGGCACACCAAATTTCCACAGGCTCACTTGAGGCAGGAAACAGTCCAGCAACTTTGTTTTGTATTTTATTAAGGGATATTAAACTTGGATGGGGATAGGGGTATTTTGGGATTCCGACTTGACTGGAACAAAGTCTTTTCAGGGACACTTTAACTATATACACTGTCTATATACAGTACAATCCTCTTCCTCCAGCACATCACTTGCTTTCAGCACAAAATCACAGATCTAGCTGGCACACTGTTAGTTAATCCAACAAAAGACAACAGTCAAATGCAGCAAAGGCCCTTTACAGGCAGGGACCCTTTGGTTGTGTAGCAAAAGTCAGTGTCCAGCTTCCATCCCTGTGGCTACTGATACCAGCACCACCTCTTCAGGCAGTGCCAGCCCGCCTGGCTGCAGCTGCCTCTCTCACTAGCCCATCTGGGTACTTTCCACAGTCCTGCCAGACTGCACACTCACCAGCCATCTTGGCTGACGTCACTCTGAAGATTTCCCAGACATGTTGACTCTCATCCACTATCCTCACACCTGCTCCCGTGCATCCAGGACGGGACTCCTCCTTGTGCTGTAGAGGATCCCTCCAGCACTTGTGCCCCAGGCCACAACCCCAGACTAGGGGGCCTCCGACAGCCTCCTCAGCACTCCATCTCCAATCTTCTACCCGACACTAATGCCCCTGCTGGGCTGACCCTGAGTATTTAAGAGGGGCCTACCCCCTGCCAGCCCATTTTCTAGGGATTGGCTGGGGCCCTCCTCAATACTCCAGGCAGCACCCTACCTAACCTCCCCCCCCCCATTCTTCTGGAAGTTTCTCCAAAGTTCCAGCTAGTAGAGGGAGGTTCCAGAGGTGCTGCCTGATGAGTCATCCAGCCTCCATGAGTCCCTCACCCTGACCCAGATTCAACACAGGCTTGGCTGCCAGCCAAGCCTAACAATTTACCTACATTACAGAAAAAAAACCTATGTATGCCCTAGCAGTCTATACTAGAGGGTGCTACATGTATATGTTTCATAATTGAAAAAATGATCACAGAACGTAAAGGCTAATTCTGCCTTTTGCATAAACAATAATGAATGCACTCATATTGTAAAAGGCAAAAATGTTCAATAATAATTTTTTTATTTTTGCATTGGGACCTGCAAAGCATTAGAACTGTGATCATTCTGTTGTTGGTACAATGCTTTAGCTACTGCAGACTTTTCCTGTGTCTACTGTGGCCTACACAACCTCCTAGCTTGCTGGGTTTAGGCAGATGGCCCCCACTAAAACATGCCAGCTCTGCACAGTAGCAGCTCCTTCAGTCTCCTGGAGGGAATGAAGCCAGATTAGAAGAAGTAAACGAACAGGAATAAGAAATAAACAGCTCGTTGTTCTCTACATGGGGGGGATAGGGAGTGCAGTGAAGTAAAGACATTTCTGAATGTGAAGGTCCACTTTAAAATCTTGACCAAAGCCTTGGCAATTCAATTGAAGAACATTATATCCATCCAGATCATCCAGGTGTTGTGCACAATCAACAAGTCCTAGATCACACCTGTAGGACTGTCACTTTTATCATTAATTTATTAAAAATGAGACGCTTTTGGGAAAAAAAAAAAATGAGACGCTAATCTATGAAGGGAAGCAATGCTTTTCTCTTTGGATTTACAAAAATCATTTGCCAGCTTCTGAGAGTGGAAGTGATTAACCATCTAAATATGAGAACAAACTCTTTGTGATAAAATAAGTAAATAATATTACATAGTCCTGTTATAGGGGGGGTCATATAAAGTTGTTCTCTCCACACAGGCTATGGCGCTAACCTGCAGGTAACCAAATGAGCCTTAGCCTTCGTTAAAGGAAGAGTGGACTAGGAATATATAATTGGCAGTGCCTCCACCTAGAACAGGGCTCCAGCGTATGTAGAGATGATTCCTTTCTAGGACAATATCTAGTAACTTACCCCAAATAACTGACAGCAGTAGTACTAATACACCCAGCATAGATTTCTAAGAGTTTCTAATAAAGGGAACCCCACTCCAAAATGAGAAGACAGCTGCGGCGGAGAAGACGATAGGAAGAAGACCGAAGTAAGAAGAAAGGAGGAAGAACACCAGAGGGAGAAGACCGGAGGGAGAAGCCCAGAGAGAGACGACCGGAGGAAGATTTTTATTAAAAGACTTGTCAAAACCATCTGTTGTTTTTATTTACACTACACTGACTTTTTTTTTTGGTGAATGGGTAGGGGTACCCCATATTCATTTACATAGGGGGGCCAGGATCTGGGGACCCCCTTATTAAAGGGGGCCTCCAGATTCCGATAAGCCCCCTGCCCAAAAAACCCCACAACCACCACCCAGGGTTGTCAGGAAGAGGCCCAGAAAAACCCCTGCCCCAAAGCACCCACACCACCCATGTTGAGGGCCTGTGGTCTGGTATGGTACAGCAGGGGAGGGTGACGCTCGCTCATCCCCCCCTTTACTAACCTGCAAGCTCAGATAAGGGTCTGGTATAGATTTTTGAGGGGGAACCGAAGAGTCTGGTATGGTCCTGGGTTGGGATGCTCGAGTAAGGGACTGGTGTAGATTTGAGAAGGGACCGAAGAGTCTGGTATGGTCCTGGGGGGACCCCGTGCCATTTTTTTTTCTCATTTTGGTGTAGGGTTTCCTTTCAAGATTCATACCATAATCAAAGGGCCTGGTATGGATCTTGGGGGGGGGGACCCCATGCGTTTTCTTTTACATTTTGGTGTGGGGTTCCCCTTCAAAATCCCAAGAGCACAAGTCGCACCAAAAGTCGGATCATGATGATCCCACTTGGATGTGACTTCCATTCAAATCAATGGGCTAAAAGTCGGATCAGTTAAGACAGCTCTGATAGGGAACCATTGATTTTGAATAGAGGCAGAGAAACGCTGCTAAAAGCTAACACGGCCAAACACCGCCAATGCAAAAAGCTACTAAAAGTGTATTTTTACAGCAGCTTTTTCTTGGCGTTGGTAGTGGCTTTGCAGCTCCTTTTTTCTAACGCCCTGTGTGCATGAGGTCTTCAATTGTAAGCTCCTAAAGAGCAGGGACTGATGTGAATGTACAATATACTGTATATGTGAAGCGCTGTATAAATTGATAGCGCTATACAAATACCTTTAATAAATAAAAATACAATAATAATACAGGTAAGTGATGTGACTAAAGCTGTAGGGATTTTTTTTCTTAGCTAACTTTCAACTTTAACTGACCCTAATCTCTTTCTTTATAGGTTGTCAAGTTTCCCTACAACATTTTCAATACTGTGAGACTATGACTGCTCTTTTCATAGGCATGCGCACAGGGTGTGCCGGGTGTGCCTGGGCACACCCTAATCACCTAGGGCACATTAGCATTATCGCTCTGTTTGCCAGTGAGGAGAAAGATCTCCCTCGGACCTGCTCTGCCATAAGAGAAGTGCCACACACTTCTATTTCACTTTGCCAGCAGGGAGAGTAATGTATCGGGGCCATGTACATGTAGGCAAACTCATGCATGTGTATTTAAACTTTGGGGTGCACACCCTAATGCAATAGGCTGCGCACACCTATGGCTCTTTTCCTCCTATTGGGCATATTTCAAAGGGCATGTGGTGCATTATGGTTCAAAAAAATTCTCCTAGGCAAATTTGTGCATAAATTTACCAGGGCTGCAAATTTTGAACCCAAAGGATTTTTCTTAAACCCATAACAGCGAACCTGAGGCTTATCCTTAGTGAAGAATAAAAAAAAAAAAGAAGTTAATAATAAATGATACTGTTGGATTTGCCTTTTTCCCACATCTTTGCCTACAAATTAGGTTGTTGCCCATCGTAAGGCATTCTGTGTGCCCCCGGTAGGTAATCAGAGGTTATTACTGTCCCCATTTCGGTCTGTCACATCTCTGCCCGACTAACCCATGTCCAGACCAGGTGGAGGTATGGGACCTGGTTAGTACACTTTTGAGCAGGGAAAAATGTGACAGACCCAATTGGGCACAGAGGCCCAAAATCTGTATACAGGTACTAGGTTTCCAGAGTCTGTGTGTTTTCGGGGAGACATGGACCTGACTCCAAAGCATAACTACTCTAAAAGGTCCCCCAGGCACACACCTCCCAAAGAATAGAACCCCCTCAAAAGCCAGGGTCCATAGTCAGTAGGCAAGAGGCTACCCTGCAGTCCCCTCCAAAAGCCCCTGTCCCGGTTGGGTCTGTCACAATAACTTTCTATCACAATGCTCAAGGAGGCTATATTCAGTATATCTGATTCACAAAAGAAAAAAAATGACACTACAGGTTACGTAGTGATACCAGGAGCTTGCTGTACTAACATTACTCACTATTGGTCCCACAGCTGTGCAGATAGACTGTATAAAACAACCACATTATCTGCTGAGAAGCAGATAAATCATATGTAAAATTGCCAGAGAATCTTAAACGGTTTAGTTTTGCCTTTTTGGAAAATTTGAGTCAGCCTGGAGAATGCAGCTCTTTTCCAGATATCAGAATGGAAAGTACAAGACGTAACAGAAGGCGCTGACAGCAACTGTATTTGCCGTATTTTATATAGTACAGTCAGATCCAGTGACCAGATTGGAAGATCAAGATTGGCATCAAGTTGTCTGAACCTTACTTGGGGTAAAACTTCTAAAAAAAAAAAGTATTTTATTATGAGGTAATTCAGAAAGTGAATGACAGGCTATAATATATCATTGCTCAGAAAGTACAATGAGATTGTGTCATGGTCTAGAAAAACTTCTATATGTAAGTGAATGCCCTGCTGAGCTTTGTGTAAGTCACAGATCTGGTTTTTTTTTCCAGTCTCAGTTTTTCCACCAAACATCTGTCTGCTGACAGCTCTCACTGAACAAGCTGAATTATTTCAATAGGAAAAATCCCCCTCATTTGTTTTCTTTTCTTGTCTACTCACCCTAATAGCTACAACAAACATTTCAGACATAGTTGGATACTAAGTAATCATCCTCTTTTTCTTACAGTCAGCAAACAGGCCCAAGCGAAGCAAACACGAATGATGACAGCATTTTATAAAGGATACCCCACTTATTGAACCACCCATGGTTAAAACTACAACATTGTAGAATGTGTTATTACAAGTTGTAGTATGCTTCGTATGCTAGGCCCCCATACAGTGCTCACTGCATGGAACTTGAAATACAGATTTTTTTTTCGTCTCTCTTAACCACTTTAAGACCGGAAGGATTTGCCCCCTTAAGGACCAGGCCACTTTTTTCAACTTGGCACTGCGTGATTTTAACTGACAATTGCGGGGTCGTGTGACGCTCTGCCCAAACAAAATTGATGTCCTTTTTTCCCACAAATAGAGCTTTCTTTTTGTGCTATTTGATTACCTGTGCGATTTTTATTTTTTGCGCTATACACAAAAAAAAGAGCGACAATTCTGAAAAAAAAAAAACAATATTTTTCACATTCTGCTATTTAACATTCCCAAACAAAAAATTAAAAAATCAAATTTTTTTAACATTTTAAGCCAATTTGTTTTCTTCTACATTTTATTTCTGCGTATTTTGATTCGTTTGCGCAAAAGTTATTGCATCTATTAACTACGGGAAAGATTTATGTCATTTTTATTTATTTATTTTTACTAGTAATGGCAGCGATCTGCGATTTTTTACAGGACTGCAACATTGCGGCAGACAGATCGGACCCCTGACTGACATTTTTGGGGGTACCAGTGACATTACTACAGTAATCAGTGCTAAAAATATGCACTGTTACTGTAATAATGACACTGGCAGGGAAGGGGTTAACATTGTGGGTGATTAAGGGGTTAAATGTGAGCCTAGGGGAGTGATTCTAACTGTGGGGGGGCGTGGCTTGTGGAATGACCATAGAGACCTGTAATCCTATATAGAAGGATCACAGGGGCTCTATGATCATTCCAGGGAGAAGAACGGTCAGCTGTGTTTACGGTACAGTTATGGCGATTCGCGCAGGAGCAGCTGCCTGCCGCAGTACATCTGTGGCGGGCAGTAATAAAGAGGTTAACCTCTCAAAGCAGCATTCAGACATATACAGGCACACAGAAGGCGCGTATGTTATAGCATCCACGTATGAGTGCTAATGTTCGATGAAAACTGCACTTTCCCAAAAAAAAAAAAAAAGATATACGTAATTGTTACACAAGCCATTTTGTCATTTAAAGTCTAATCTAAACCAAAAACAAATACTTAATTGTTTCTAACCCTAAAGTAAAAAAACAGAGGGAGAGATCCTTCTAGATTGTAAGCTATAACAAGCAGGACCATCTAATTCCTCCTGTATTGAAATTGTATTGTAACTGTATTGTCTTCCCTCATATTGTACAGCCCTGCGCAAACTGTCGGCGCTATATAAATCCTGTATAATAATAATAATAATAATAATCCTGTTCCCTCATAGCATGTTAAACAGTACAGTTCTTGTGCTGTCTAACCTGCCCCTCTCTAAGCTGTAAAAGAACCTGGTTGATCCTGCCTGTTCCTGTGTCCCCCTCTGTGTGCTGACCATGGTAATCATGGCCTATCATGGTCAGTTTACATGCCTCCGTCATCCACAGCTCTTCTCTTTCTCCCCCTGTCCCTGACTGTCAGCTCTTGTGTCTGTGTGAGCTGTCTTGCGCCCCCCCCCCCCCCTCCCACATCACTATTAGTAGTAAAGAAAAGATTTAAAATTGTCACTGCCAGCCCCTCTATTTTATCCAGGCAAAACACAAAGTGTAAGTGTTTTTTTTTTTGTTTAAACAAAGCCTCTTAATACCTCTATCAGATATATTCAGGCCGGTCAGGGGACTGCCGGCCACTCTCCTCCTCCGATCCAGGCTACAGCGGGAAGGGCTGATCAGCCAGCACAGCCGTCACGTGACCTCCCTGGATGACGTCGGAAGGAATCTCAGCATCTCTGACGTCAAAGGACATCTCGGCCCCTCCCACTGTAGCCCTGGATCAGAGCAGGAGAGCAGCTGGGAGTTATGTGACCAGCCTGAATATACAGTGACTTGCGAAAGTATTCAGCCCCCTTGAACTTTTCAACCTTTTGCCACATTTCAGGCTTCAAACATAAAGATATAAAACTGTAATTTTTTGTGAAGAATCAACAACAAGTGGAACACAATCATGAAGTGGAATGAAATTTATTGGATATTTCAAACTTTGTTAACAAATAAAAAAAAATGAAAAATTGAGCGTGCACAATTATTCAGCCCCTTTACTTTCAGTGCAGCAAACTCTCTCCAGAAGTTCAGTGAGGATCTCTGTATAAATTCACCTGCGCTGTGATAGTCTCAGGGGTCCGTTTAAAACGCAGAGAGCATCATGAAGAATAAGGAACACACCTGGCAGGTCCGATATACTGTTGTGGAGAAGTTTAAAGCCAGATTTGGATACAAAAAGATTTCCCAAGCTTTAAACATCTCAAGGAGCACTGTGCAAGCGATAATATTGAAATGGAAGGAGTATCAGACCACTGCAAATCTACGAAGACCTGGCCATCCCTCTAAACTTTCAGCTTATACAAGGAGAAGACTGATCAGAGATGCAGCCAAGAGGCCCATGATCACTCTGGATGAACTGCAGAGATTTACAGCTGAGGTGGGAGACTCTGTCCATAGGACAACAATCAGTCGTATACTGCACAAATCTGGCCTTTATGGAAGAGTGGCAAGAAGAAAGCCATTTCTTAAAGATATCCATAAAAAGTGTTGTTTAAAGTTTGCCACAAGCCACCTGGGAGACACACCAAACATGTGGAAGAAGGTGCTCTGGTCAGATGAAACCAAAATCGAACTTTTTGGCAATAATGCAAAACGTTATGTTTGGCGTAAAAGCAACACAGCTCATCACCCTGAACACACCATCCCCACTGTCAAACATGGTGGTGGCAGCATCATGGTTTGGGCCTACTTTTCTTCAGCAGGGACAGGGAAGATGGTTAAAATTGATGGGAAGATGGATGGATCCAAATAGAGGACCATTCTGGAAGAAAACCTGATGGAGTCTGCAAAAGACCCGAGACTGGGACGGAGATTTGTCTTCCAACAAGACAATGATCCAAAACATAAAGCAAAATCTACAATGGAATGGTTCACAAATAAACATATCCAGATGTTAGAATGGCCAAGTCAAAGTCCAGACCTGAGTCCAATCGAGAATCTGTGGAAAGAACTGAAAACTGCTGTTCACAAACGCTCTCCATCCAACCTCACTGAGCTCGAGCTGTTTTGCAAGGAGGAATGGGCAAACATTTCAGTCTCTCGATGTGCAAAACTGATAGAGACATACCCCAAATGACTTACAGCTGTAATCGCAGCAAAAGGTGGCGCTACAAAGTATTAACTTAAGGGGGCTGAATAATTTGTTGTTGATTCTTCACAAAAAATTACAGTTGTATACCTTTATGTTTGAAGCCTGAAATGTGGCAAAAGGTCAAAAAGTTCAAGGGTGCCGAATACTTTTGCAAGGCACTGTATCTGAAAAAAAGGTATTTAGAGGCATTGTTTTAAAAAAAATGCTTACACTGTGTGTTATGTCTGGATAAAATAGAGGGGCTGGCAGTGAACTACTTTTAAACAACCACTTTAATTACCAAAATGCAGCTTACCACTCCTTAAATCTGTAGTAAACTCTCCCTTTACATTACTTTTTTTTTTTAATAAGCCAGCAAATAAATATATTCTCATATATTCAGCATTAAAATCAACCCCCATTCTTGTGTTTTGTTACGTTTTTCCTGCAGTTTTAAAAATCTTCCTTCCCAGGATAAGCCAGCTCCATTATAAGTATTGTGTTCTGATTCCGTCCTGCAATTTACTTCCGCCCTTTCGCCTAGTCCTTTCTATAATCTAATGCATGCTCATCTCCGCTGCAGTGTGCCGTGCTAAGCCGATGTTAAGGGCAAACATTGGGTGTATCAGGAAATTCTCACTGTAATCTCACGGGATTTTGGCGCAGTGTCGCATATGTCGGTCACGGCATACATCTTGATGGACTGACGGCACAAAGAGCGTGCTGTAAATCTGGATAGACATGCGCATGCGCCGGTGATGTCATAGAATACAACGGGACAGATTACAAGCAAACAGAGCAAGTAAGATGACATGTACATACAGCAGTTTGAACTGTTTTTACTGATAATTAATTTGAGCACAAGTTATAGGGGAGAGTTTACTACCACTTTAAGGCCCTGTTCACACTGACTGCATTTTACCTTTACTGGAAGAATGCGTCCATACAACAACACTGATGTAATTTGCATTGCAGTGCGTTGCGTTAAAATGCAACATGTATGTGCATTTTAATAGAATGCGCACAAATGCACGTAATTGTACATCAATGCAATGCAAGTCTACTGATAAAAAAGAGTTTTATTATTTTATCCTTAACAAAGACCCATACAGTAGTCATCTTAGAGGGGAAGTAGAGAGTGTGCAGTGGAAAGCTGGCTAGTAAGGTCTCTCAGATGCAGGGTTTATAGAAATCTATGAGTGACATCATACATTCTGGTATAAGGTTCAAAACTGCCCTTTACTCTCAAATTGTGTGAGCAATGGATGTACTCAATACTGCCTATTGGCTTGCCCCAATCTCCTCATCCGCCTACTCCTCCTCAATTAAACTAGCTCAATCACAATGGTTAGAACTATTATGCTAGACATCCCGTTTGCCAATGCCTCTCAAAACCAAAAACAGGGTTTTCTGGCCATAAAATATTACATTTTCCTGTTCAATTTCATTTAAATTTACCTTCAACTATGTAGTGCAAGGGCTTGCCTGATTGCATACAAAATTAAAGTGTTTAAGCTTGACCTATTATATGGTTTTGATAAATCTAAAAGAAAATTGAATAAAGTATGGCCAGCCTTAGTGTAAGTGAAAACCCAAAAGCAAACACATAAACTCTTACCTTTCCTTATCTGAACACCAAAACAAGCCCCTAACTCTTCCCCAAAATACTTAAACTTTAACCTAAACCTTAACACCTGACATGAAAACTTAACCATCTCTGTAACATTATGTTAGCCTCTAAAATTAGTTAGATTTATCCCCCTTCCCCCACACCCACACCTGAAAAAAATTCAACCCCGTAAACCTTATCCCTAAACTAATTTCCCTAAAATCATGACCTCTAACTCAATCTCTAATTGGAAAGTATGGAAAAAACCTTGACTGCAGGTGTAACCATCGGGGATACAAATGATCTTTAAAGTGGATCTTCACCACCGGAAGCAGGAGAGGTACGCAGCTGGGTGACCGTTAGGAAGGGTAGAGGGATGAGTGTCAGGGAGGCCAGTCCTGAGTTGGTACACCCTAACAAATTTTTCCGAGTTGCAGGTTGAGGGGGATATCAGCTCAGGGGTGGCAGTGCTGGAGCATGCACCCTCCCCCAGCTACCAGGGGAGCGGCGACTCCAGGAAGAAGGGGGGCCGTAACTCAGGAAAGGTTAGACAGGTTGTGGTAGTTGGGGACTCAATTATCAAGAGGACAGAGAGGGCAATCTGTAAAAAAGATCTTGGTAACCGAACAGTATGTTGTTTACCGGGCGCCCGAGTTCGGCACATCGCAGATCTGGCAGACAGATTATTGTGCGGGGCTGGGGATGACCCAGCGGTCATGGTGCATGTGGGCACTAATGACAAAGTAAAAGGAAGGTGGAGGATCCTAAAGAACGATTTCAGGGACTTAGGTAAAAGATTGAGGAATAGGACCTCCAAGGTGGTTTTCTCTGAAATACTGCCTGTACCTCGAGCCACACAAGAGAGGCAGAAGGAGATTAGGGAACTTAACAAGTGGCTGATGAATTGGTGTAGGAAGGAGGGTTTTGGGTTCCTGGAGAACTGGGCTGACTTCTCAGTCGGCTACCGGCTCTTTAGTAAGGATGGGCTGCACCTTAATGGGGACGGTACAGCTCTTTTGGGGAGAAAGATGGCCAAAAAGTTGGAGGAGCTTTTAAACTAGGAGACGGGGGGGGAGGGCTCAGAAGTAGAGTCAGGAGGGAGGGAGCAAAGGACTGAAGGCAGTTGTAGGGTCAGCAGCGACAGTAGGTCCACAACGTCAATTGGCAGGTCTGTGCGGGAAAACCTCAGACCAAACAGGAATAAACATAACCGCCAATCACGTTTAACTTCCGTAAAACTAAGAGAGGTATGTGCTAATGCCAGGAGCCTAGCTAATAAAATGGATGAATTGGAAATGTTAGTGCATGAGGATGACATAGACCTTGTGGGAATAACAGAGACTTGGTTCGACCCCTCACATGACTGGCTGGCCAATATCCAAGGGTATTCGGTGTACCAGAAGGACAGGGTAGGAAAAAGAGGGGGAGGGGTATGTCTCTATGTCAAGAACAATATAAAGGTGATAGAGAGGAGTGACATTACGGATGGAATGAGCATGGATTTAGAATCGGTGTGGGTAGAACTCCATAGGGAAGGAGAAAAGGGAAAAGTAATTGTGGGGGTTTGCTATAGGCCACCTAACCAAGGGGAGGAGGTAGAGCTGGAATTTTTAGCACTAATGGGTAAAGTGGCAAAATTGGGATCAGTCATCATATTGGGGGACTTCAATTATCCTGACATTGACTGGGATGAGGGGACTGCACACTCACAGAAGGCCCGTCTATTCACGGAAACCTTACTGGATAATTACATGTCACAGTTGGTGGATTCCCCTACCAGAGAAAACGCAGTTCTGGATCTATTGATCACTAATGACCCAGACATAATCTCGGAGGTGGGAGTCCAGGACTACCTGGGCTCTAGCGATTACAGGATGATCACATTTAGTATACATAACAATATAACAAGGCAAGTAGGGAACATAAGAACCCTAAAAACTTCAGAAGGGCAAACTTTCCAAAATTATACTCCTTGATAGAAAGGGTAAACTGGGACCAAACCTTGGGGTCACTGACCACAGAGGAAAAATGGGAATGCTTTAGGAACATATTAAGCAAATGCATCTTGCAGTGCATTCCTATGAGAAATAAATTTAGAAGAGATAAAGCCAAACCTGGCTGGTTAAACCGTAGTGTTAAAAAACTTATCAGGGGAAAAAAATTGGCCTTCAAGAAATATAAATCAGAGGGCACAGTATCGGCTTTCGAGCAATACAAGGAGGCAAATAAGAAAAGTAAACAAGAAATCAGGATGGCTAAAATCAACTTTGAGAGACAAATAGCAGGGGATAGTAAAAAAAAACCCAAAGACATTCTTTAAATATATCAACAGCAAAAAAACTAGGGCAGAGCATATTGCACACATAATTAACAATGATGGGAGGATGGTTACAGAGGACACTGAAAAAACAACCGTGCTGAATGCTTTTTTCTCGTCAGTCTTTACACAGGAAAAGGAGGGGTACACTGACCATGACTGTATGGTTAGTAGTAATACACAGGACTTGCCACTATGGCTAACAGAGGGTGAAAGCAGGGAAAGGCTGGATAAACTTAACACAAACAAATCACCAGGCCCGGATGGCGTACATCCGAGAGTACTCAAGGAACTCAGTAAGGTTATATCTAGACCACTGTTTCTGATCTTTGCTGATAGTATTAGGACAGGAGATGTACCAGGGGATTGGAGGAAGGCTAACGTGATTCCGATATTCAAAAAGGGCCAGAGGCATATCCCGGGAAATTATAGGCCTGTCAGTTTGACATCAATAGTATGTAAACTTCTGGAGGGGATAATAAGGGACTATATCGTAGAGTATGCTAAAGACAACAACATCATCAGCAATAATCAGCACGGGTTTACAAATGGGCGTTCTTGTCAAACCAATCTCTTAACATTCTACGAGGAGGTGAGCTGTGAGCTAGATAGGGGCAGACCAGTGGATGTGGTGTACTTGGATTTTGCTAAGGCGTTTGATACAGTTCCCCACAAGCGCTTAATTTATAAAATAAGGTCTGCAGGTATCGACAGCAGGGTTTGCTCTTGGATACGGAACTGGCTAAAAGGGCGTGTCCAAAGGGTGGTAATAAACAGCGCATACTCAGACTGGTCTGAGGTAGTAAGCGGGGTGCCCCAGGGCTCAGTCCTGGGACCAACCTTGTTCAATTTATTCATAAACAGCATTGAGGACGGGATCAGTAGTTCGTTATCAGTTTTTGCAGATGACACAAAATTGGCCAGGGCAATAACTGCACAGCATGAAGCAGATATCCTACAGAATGACCTGGACAAAATAACGGAGTGGGCAACGACATGGCAACTGAGGTTTAATGTGGAGAAGTGTAAGGTTTTGCACTTGGGGACTAAAAACATAAAAGCACAATACACGTTAGGAGGGGAACCCTTGGGGGAATCAAAAATGGAGAAGGATCTGGGAGTCTTGGTTGATGATAGATTAGGCAACAGCATGCAATGTCAAGCAGCAGCTGCCAAAGCCAGCAGAACATTAGCATGCGTAAAGAAAGGGATGTATTCCAGAGATAAGACTATAATCCTTCCACTTTATAAAACACTGGTTCGACCGCATCTGGAGTATTCTGTCCAGTTCTGGTCGCCAGTCCTCAGGAGGGATGTGTTGGAGCTGGAGAGAGTCCAGAGAAGGGCAACTAAACTGATTAGGGGATTGGAGGACCTTAACTATGAAGAGCGGCTGCAATCGCTCGATTTATTCTCCCTGGAGAAGAGACGCCTGAGGGGGGGCATGATAGCAATTTTTTAAATTTCTCAATGGGGATCTCAGCTTAGAAAAAAAGCTGTTCATTCAAAGGGATTGCATGAGGACAAGAGGGCATACAATGCGATTAGAGGAGAAGCGTTTTAACCTCAGGCAACGAGGGGGGTTCTTTACTGTTAGGGCTACAAGATTGTGGAATTCTCTACCACAAGAGGTGGTTTCTGCGGGTAGTATGGTGGCTTTCAAAAGACTCTTAGACTTACATCTCAAGGATCAGGACATTAAGGGCTATGTGAGATGATTACAGCCACACACACCCACACAGGTTGAACTGGATGGACTATTGTCTTTATTCAACCTCACCTACTATGTAACTATATGTAACTATGTAACCCTAAAGGGCATGTTAGGCTGGCCTGCCTCCTTGCCCTCTTACAAATAGAATGTTTTTTACAGCTTTATTTGGGCTGCGATGAAGCACTTCTGCAATTCTCGCCTAGCTGAGAATTGCTCCCTGCCCCCCTGTGGGTGTACACATGTGCTGGAGGACATGGTTACTGAGAGAGCCCTGCAGCCCTTCTGCCTATGCGCCAGGTCCTCCCCCCAGTATCTGTGTAAGGTTTTCCATGCATGTGCAGAGACTGCATGTGTGTGCACAGTAAACCACTTGTGCCTGAGCAGATATGCTGACAGGGCACCCCCTGATGAAGTCACCTGATTTGTGACCATACGCATAGGGTGGAGCTAGGTGACATCGGAGTCTAAGGACCAGAAATGTGGTGGGAGTGAGGTGAATGTTCCAAGGAATTATCTTCTATTCAATGCGATTTTTATATTTTTGATATGTAATGCATTATTTTAAATACATTTGATGGTAATTTTACCTACTACACTATGGTGGCCCCTATGTGGCTCTGACTTACCTTCACACCAGAAACACGCCACAGTGCAGCGGAGCTCCTAAAGGCACAGTAACCCTCAAAAACAGAGTGGGTGAGTGGAGGACCTGTCATAACCGTGGGGCATTCTACATCCCCAGAGTGGGGGAAGTGCATGAAGACCTATATTTTGTCTATAGGTCAAGGCAATAAATGAGAGCACATCCTTATTCACTATAGGGTGTTGCAGACAATTTGAAGAGTGCTTGCAGCCCTGGGATTGCAGGATCACTTTCCATGTGAGGATTGCACTAGGATTTTGAATCACACTTTTTTTGGCATGCAAAGAGTGCATTAGAAGTGGATGAAGACATTATATTGTATTTGGGACTGTATGAACATTTATGCATGATAATTATATGCACTGGTATATATTTCCATTTGTTGCATGTTTGTAAGAATCATACACAAGACACAGTGGGGAAGTGAACAACTAAATGTTTATTTTACATTGCCAGCAATACAACACAGCATACTTTATTATGTATTGAGGGTGGTGAAGAACACACATTAGGTTATTGCTGCAGATGAAACGTGAGATTTATGTGTTTTATTTTTATTTTAGTTTGTATCTTTGTGGCAGCACATAAGTGTTTTTGTTATATTAAGTAAAATGTGCATTACCACCGTCCACAGTAACGTGGGAAGATCGGTGTGGTGTGGTGCAGTACTATTATTTTTATATAGCACCCCAATGCATTATTACAAAAACAGGTAAAGCACCAACACTACAGTACACCACAGAACCCATGCCTTGTATTTGTGGTGCACTCCTTGAAAAAAAAAAAAATTATATTTTTCCATGTGTTAGGGTGCACTGCAACCCTATTCAAATTGTATCAGCTGGCCTAAAGCACAGTACCACATTGAGGCTGATTTTCTAAAGCAGTTGGGATCGTTAAAACAGCAAATATTAACTTCAAGTACCAATTATGAACAGATGAAAAAGGAAAATAGGGCTTTCACATTGTAGCGCCTACCCTAGCAAGAGCCGTTGGTGATGATGGTTTCTCTTTTGTGCCACAATTCTTTAAGCCGCTCTGTCCTCAGTGACACACCTGGGTGTAAGTTGGAGGCTGCTCACACCTGTGTGACTCAAGTGTTAGTATGCTACCACTCTATAATAATACACAGAAAATAGGCCACAAGCAACTTGGCGGTAGATTGATTAAATGTATTATGGCAAGGCAAGATAGACAATGCATAAATCAGTAAACAGGCACTGAAAGATGCTGTGCTAGATAAAGCAAAAATTGACTGATAATATGGCAATAAATTGGACTGCAGCAATGATAAACCAAATTTTAACTGATGCAAACAAGGTTAAAAGTATCAGCATTAACTAACCAAAAAAACAGATCTCTTCATGTACACAACATGCATATAGCCCCAGTAATGGTTGGGTGTATGCATTACTGACAAAGGTACTCCTGGAGGTGGCTATAAAGTACCTTGTATCTAATTGTCAATATTTGTTATTTATCATTGGGGCCCTTCTGTGAGGAGGTGCACATGAAGCTGCCTTTTAAGAGTGTGCAATAATTGGCTGATGAGCTGCTAATTAAAGAACAGTCTCTATTGCATTGTTTGTATGCAGCAAGGGATTAGGCTTTGTAGATCTGTTCACCACTGCTGGCAGGCAAAAGGTCTGGTATGTAAAGAATAGGCAGCAGGCCAAATAGCTAACGTTTTGATTTCCATATATTTATGAAAGAAAGCAACATAAAATAGACAAACCAGTACACCAGAGTACATGCACAAGATCTCCCCACAGTTCCTCTATCTAGAAAAAGACAAAATCTCAGCTACAAACACCATATGAATTTTAATTGTAAAAGGGAGGAGATCCAGGCTAATAGTACAGCAATTATCAAACATCAATACATTTGGATAGATACCAGAAAAAAAAACATTAGCTGACATGCAAACACTCAGGATCAGGAGGAAGTGGGAATCAAGTTTTGGAGTAAAAACCCCTTTCTCAAGTGAGATCCACCTCAAGATCCAGTCCCATATGCCTGGCGGTCAGTTGTCCCAAAAGTCTCAGTGCTCACAATCAGGTCTTTTCAATGAGGTCCTCACCAATGTAGGCATCCATGGCAATGGATCTATCCAGCTCTGGTCCCAGCACAACAGAAGCCCTTTCAGTGGTTTAGTCCCCAGGCTCTTGGTTGTGGACCTAGACACCCCAGTGACAGGCTCTGTCCTTTCTGGTGTAGGCACAGACACTCCAGTGGTGGGTCTACACTCTATTGTCTATACACTACAAAAGCCCTGGCACCAGTCTGTACAGCTTGGCCTCCTCCCCATCAGTGCAGCCTATCAATGCCCATCAGTGGAGCCTCGTCAGCGCACATCAGTGAGGAAGGAAAATTACTTATTTGCAAAATGTTATAACAGAATCAAATAAAAAGGTTTGGGTTAAAAAAAAAAATCATTTTTTTTAGTTTGTTTAGCAAAAAATTTAAAACCTAGTGGTGATTAAATACTACCAGAAAAATCACTATCTGACTCAAAAAAATGGTTAAAATTTCATATGGGTACAGTGTTGCATGACTACACAATTGTCATTCTAAATGTGAAAGCGATGAAAGCTTAAAAATTGGCCTAGGCAGGAAGGGGGTAAAAGTGTCCGGTTTGAGGTGGTTAATAATTGATAGTTTTATATTCAAAGAAGCATATAATTATAAAACTTTTCATACTCATACCCATAAATGAGCTTATTTCTGTAACATGCAGACACACCAGTCTGTGAGTGGTCGCATAGTTTACAGCCTACAGAGAAAAACACATTGATAGAAAACCTATCTGGTCTATTCTAAAAGTAAATGTTAACCACTAAAGTGAAAAGCAAGATTAAAGACAAAAGTATAATAGCAAAGTATGCAGTTTAATTATGTCAGTAAAGTACTAGTTGCACATTTTACAGCAGCCTTTTTTCTTTCATAGTAACATAGTTTAGGTGCCCACACAATATGACTTCATTTTTGTTGCCTGGAAACTTTGTTATGAATCATTATGCCCCGTGTCCTTTTTCATCCGTGTTCTGTTTCCCAGAGCCTCTTTTCTTCAGCAGTGACATATGGTTCAGAAATTATACTTCTGACCAGATGATTTCATTTGCAGAACTCCAGTCCTTGAGGACAATAACGGACCAAGTTAAAGTTCACATAGGCATTAACTTATTCCATCTAAGTTAGATTGTGGCAGGTACCACTGGCAGTAGATCCTTGGGGAACAGTATATAGACAAGATGTTATAGTGGCCGTAGGGATGCAAATCTGTATGCTGGATGTCTTGGACTAGTATCTATGGCGCCAGAGAGTGCACATAATTATATATATTTTTTATTAAGAAACAGCATTTCTTTTGTAATATGAGAGGAGAATTTAAGAAATAAAATATGTTGTCTAAGGAGAAAGCTAAAGAAGAAGTAGGGCCAAAGTTCTTTGAATTACAGAAAGTACATATAGTTTTAGATTTAGGCCAGTCACAGTCAGATCAAAATTCGTCTGGTTCAGCAAGAACCGGATGAATTTCAATCCGTCTTTGAGCAGGCTGGTTGTACTAAAGTCAATCCATCAACCAACTTCAGCACAACCAGCCTGTTGTTTTTTTAGTGCGATCACTGCCAGAGGCTATAGCTGCCAGCAGTGGCCATTGTATTCTGACAGCTGGGAAACCGCCCACTGTCAGAATACAACAGCACAGCTAATTGAAGGAAAGAAAATTGTATAATGTATGTCTTGCTTAACAATTTTCAGTGTCAGGAGACTAGCAGGAGGGGAGTTGCCAGTAGGTTTGGCACAGTGGCCAATTTACAATATGGCAGCATCCGCACAAATGCACGCACATGTATTGGGAACGCACGTTCACAATGGCAAAGACGTGTGTGTGCTGGCGCATGCAATGCTTGTTAGGTCCTGGTGCCCTCTGACCTTTAAAAGAGTGACTGCAGCACATGGACAATGCTGACTGATCTTCAGCTTCCTGCTTCCTGTTCCTGTGTGTGTGCTTATGCTTCTGATCACCTGTTACCGACCCGGCCTGCACTTGGATACCTCTTGTCCAGCCTGCAATACCTATTTGCTGTATCCAGCTTACTGCACCTTTCATTGCAACCTGTTTCCTGCTGTGTGCAGTCTGCACCATCATCAGCTCTTCTGTGTCCTACTTCTCACCTCATCTGGTATTCACCTACGTAGAGATATCCACACCTGCATCTCTCATCTGTGACACAGCCAGCAATCCCTGCTTCTCTGGGCTTCGTGTTCCCTGTTTCCCCCTTCAGGGACACTGAGCACTCATACGCAAGGAGAGCCCTCTCAGCATTTCGGCTTCAGGACCGGGTACGGGACAGTGACACTGTACTACTCTGGGAAGTTGATCAGGATTTTTTTTTACACACTATAATTGCTTATAACAATGATAATCACTGTTATAAGCAACCATCTGTGCTGACTAAAATCCATTCATTTAATATCATCTATTGTGTTTAGCTGTTATTGGCTAGTCACATGGTACAGATGGGCTGTAATCGGCCCTGTCTGTACCATGTGATCACTGTGACCAATTACAATGAATGGCATGAATGGAATCTATTAATTGCGTACAATTGCAATGTGATCTGCTGAGATTGATCACAGTAATCACATGGTACCGGCAGCAGTCCGGTACATTGATCTGTAATCTGGTGTGTCCAGTGGAAAAAGCGGGTGACAAGTCACGCCACAGCATGTCCCAATCCTGGGAGGTCGGGGATGTTCACCCAAGATAACACTGCTTCTGCCTGGCCATCATTTGTCTATAGGCCCAGGCAGGAGGTGGTTACTTCCGCTGATCTGCCTCCCCCCCTGAAAGGCTTCACTGCCGGATTCCTTTATGATGAATGGCGGCGGCAGCACTTAAAACCCGACCTGAAAATCGGCTCGGGTGCCGACATTGCGGGCTCCCTGGACAGGTAAGTTTCTACATATTAAAACTCAGCAGCTACAGCATTTATAGCTGCTGAGTTTTAATTTTTTTTTCCCCAGGCGGAACTCCTCTTTAAGGAGAGGGGGAGAGTTCTCAATAAGGAAGTGACTGCTCTGGGCTCCAACAAAACAGCCACCTCCAGCAAGAAGCAATATGAGCAATGCTGGAGGCCAGTTACAGCACACACTAATTGGGATAAATATTAATGTGGAATATTGTTCCTTGCTAAAGAACATAATTATGAACTAATGTTCTGTTAACAGAGGCTACAGATCTGGGACATCCAGGAGGGGCCGAAGCCTTGACAGAGACAGCAATGGAGGCAGCAAGTATGCCAGATGTACATGTACTCTTCAACAGCCTGCATGCATCTTGGATACTTCTTCACATGATTGTTCCTATATAGAGAGTTGAATCGAGAAAAGGAACTGCACTGATAAATATTGGCAGTCCCACTTACAGTATATCACAGGGAAGAACAAATGTGATCTGAGCAGGATTTAAATCCACCTGATTTTTCCCTCTAAGTAATATTATAGGGCTTCTCTCCGCCAGCTAGGGAAAATGTAATCTAATCTTTAAGGCTAGCATAAAGTTAATCTATGCTTTGTAAATACTGAGCAAAGAAATGTGCTTTTCACTCTGTTCACCCACGAGAAGAAAAAAAAACTTGTGAAAGCTCAAACTCCAAGTCCCCAAGTGACAGTATTGGCTGCCTAAAGCAGACCTTCAGTCATTTTTTTTATCTTTCCATCTATTAAATCTTCTGCCCTTGTTTTTTTAACTTTGGATAGTAAAACATTTTTTTTCTGCCAGCCCACTTCCTCATTTCCTCTTTCTTGTCTGGCCATTAGCCTAGGCTAATGACATCATGCACGGCTCTCTCTCTAACTCTCATGAGAGTTTGTCAGCAAGGGAGGAGGGGTGAGTCATAGAAGAGCCAAAGAGAGCTGGAGGGGGCTGGATGAGGGTGAAGATAACAGAAGTCTGCAGAGATCCATGAGTATTCATCAAGAGAGGAAAAATGTGCAGGCAGTGGTGTGAATGTGCCTGTCTGTATATATCTTTGTGTGTCTGTCTGTATATGTGTACATATATATATATATATATATATATATATATATATATATATATATATATAGGTATGTGTGTCTGTGTGCCTCTGTAAATCCAGGAAGTGAACAGGAAGCAGCTTCAGCTGCCCACAGTTAAAATGGCTGCAGCCAGATTTATTGGAGGGAGATTTCTGCAGCATATTTGGTACAGAATCACAGTATATATAAAATAATATGCAAAGGGAAGCTTCAAAATGGCAAAGATGTTTTTATTACAAATTATGTGAACAGACTGCAGTTCCTCTTTAAGTATCCAATCGTGAGGCACTAATGATGTCGCCACGGAAGAAGGAGAGTGAGTTAATGCATTTCCATACACAGAAGTACCAAGTATATCACTTTACTTTGCCAGAGAAATGGGATGGACTGAAGTTAAGGCAAGTGTAAGCAGCATTACCCTTTATGGGTGTACCAAAGGGCTATTTTAAAGTGATTGTAAAGTCTCGTTTTAAAAAAATAAATAAATAACAAACATGCTATACTTACCTCCTCTTGTGCAGTTGGTTTTGCACAGAGCAGCCCAGATCCTCCTCTACTCAGGTCCCTCTTCTTTTCTTCTGGCCCCTCTCTCCTATTGAGTGCCCCAACAGCAAGCAGCTTGCTATGGGGGCACCCAAGCCGAGCTGCAGCTCCATGTGTCCATTCAGACACAGAGCTGCTGTTTGGCCGCCCCCTTTCTCTCCTCATTGGCTAACTAAATTTGATTGACAGCCACGGGAGCTATTGGCGCTGTGGCTGTGTCTCAGTCAATCAGGAGGGAGAGTACCGGGCGGCCGAGGGACTCGTGGACATCGCTAGAAAGGGATGGGGCACAGGTATGTATTGGGGGGGGGGGGGATATTTGGGTAAAGAGGAGGAGTTTGTGCTGGGAAGGGTAATTTAGAAGGGATTGTGCTAGCAGGAGGGTTTTTGGAGAATTTTTCTAGGAAGGGGATTGGAGAAAGATTTGTGCTGGGAGGGGGGGGGGGGGTTGTGCCAGGATGGGGCGGAGGATTTTGGGCTAATAGAAGCGATTTGGGGGAAAGATGCTATGAGGAGGAATTGTGCTGGTAGGGGGGATTTGGGGGGAGAAGATTTGTGTTAGGATAGAAAGTTTGAGAAGAAAGATGTGTGCTGAGCAGGTAATTTTTTGGGTGGGGGAGATTTGTGCTAGGAGGGGTAATTGGAGTGGGATTTGAGCTAGGAGGCAGGATTAGGGGGGCAAATATTTGTGCTGGGATGGTGGCTTTACACTGAAAGGAGGGGAAAGATGTGCAATATGGTTTAATTTTGGCTTGCAGATGGAATTCATATTTTTTATGTGTGACTGTTGGATCAGCTCCGGTTCAGGGTTTGAACCCGGGTCTTTGGCATGGAAGTGCACAGACCTAGTCATTCAGCCTTTGGAAGGACTTGGTTTCTGCTCCAGGTTTTTTGTACTGTACTGTGCAACTCTCCTTATGGACACTTTAGCTCCCCCCACCAACCAGCTGTAGAAGATCTGCAATTATCTCAGGCTTTAAATACCAGACACTTCCTGTGCTCCGGGCCCATTGATTGGGTTAGTTCCTGTGTGAGCTGTTGCTGTGTTATATGCTGGATTTTCACCATGACTCTTGCCTGGTTCCTGACTGGTCTTCTGCCTGCCGATTTTGTACCTTGCTGCCTGTTCGTGTCTTGCACCTCTGCCTGCCTCCTGACTACTCTCCCGAATCCCAACTTTGTACCTGTGTCTAGATCTCAGCCAGCATGCCTCACCATGTCTTCTTCTTATCCTCAGCCTAGGATCCACTTCGAACTCAGCCTTTCCAGGTGCATCACCGTAACAGAACGTTTGTGTCCACTTATAATTTTTTTCATGTATTTGTAGTTAAAATATCCATTTGATATTTTGGTGGGGGGTCCAGCTCTGGTAGGCTGTACAGGGCCCCGTGATTTGTAGCCCTGGCTACAACTACCTGCAATCATTTAGACTCCTCAGTTAATGAATACCCCTACCTTCTCCACTGTGCAGTTTGCTGAACTATGGAAAAATTACAGGACAAAATTGTTTAGAAGGGAATTATTTATAAGACACATGTAGACCTCCTTGCAAACCTCTAGAATTGTGCAAAATTATCTTGACTTTAATGATTTAACTATGTTAAAGGCTATTTTCTAGATTATTGTTTTGCATGATAATCTACTGGCTGAAGGAACCAGATCAGCTCAAGCCCTCACTACTTTGTTGAACTTGCTTGTTCAATTACTTGATTTCACAGGGAAATTGTCTTTCAATTGTATTTATATTCAAAATGACCCATAAAATAGGCCGGAAGAAGCAGCCTGTGACTTTATAAACCAAGGAATTTAATGTAAGTTTATCCTAAGTGCAGAAGATGTGTTTTCTGAAGTCTGCAGTGCAGAGGAGTGAGGATGTAAAGTTTACATAATCTGCACATTTCCAGCTGGTTTATATCACTGAGAAAGGTCATACAAACACTGAGCTAAGATGAGAACACCAAATGAGCAATGGAATTTCAGAGAAGACATCTGTATGACAATCTCTCCATCTAGTGGTTATTTTGGCAAATCACATCTTCCTTTTGAGAAAAATATGATTATGGTTATACCATAAAAACCAGTAATGTTAGGGCATGTTGTAATAGTACACTTTTCCAGTTTTATTTTATGTTTTAACCTAGGAAATGTAACATACATGGTCAACTTACTGACATGAAGTAAGACCTCATCTGGAATATGCAGTTCAGTTTTGGACACCAGTTCTCAAAAAGGATTTTGGGGAACTGGAGAAAGTGCAGAGAAGGGCAACCAAACTGATAAGGGGCATGGAGGAGCTCAGCTATGAGAAAAGATTAGAGGATCTGAATTCTTTCTTGAGAAGAGGAGATTAAGGGGGGATATGATCAACAGGTACAAATGCATAAGGGGTCCATATAGTGAACTTGGTGTTGAGTTATTCACTTTAACCACATGCCGCCCGCCCGCCGTCAATTGACGGCGGAGCGGTGCGACCATTATCCTGGGAAGACGTCATATGACGTGATCCCAGGAATGCAGGGCAGGCGCGCGATCGTGTGCGCGCCGCCCTGACCTGCCGGTGTCGGGGTGTCCCGTCACCGGCAGGGGGGAAACAGCCAATGGGCGTGGCTGTTTCCCACGTGATCGGCTGTGTTCCAATGACACAGCCGATCACAATGGAGGCGCCCGGGAGATGACCGCACATGCGTGATAGGGAGCGCGCAGCGCGGTCATGTCGGTGGCACTGTGTTCCGTAGGAACACAGCTGTCACCGGCAGTAGTAAACAGTCACTGACAGTGACTGTTTACTATGTGATCAGCTGCGAATCCATTCACAGCCGATCACAAAATGTAAACAAAGAGCAGTAACTCACTGTTACTAGCTCTTCTCCCCATCATACAGTTTCCAGTATGAGGGGAGAAGAGCTAGAAATAGTGAGTTACTGCTCTGTGTACCTGCAAAAGTAAAATCACAGTAAAATCACACTAATAAAGGTCCCCACACAGTCCTCAGCCCCCCCCCCCCCCCCCCATGTCACCTGTCACCCAACAGTCACCTCATCAGTGCCCAGAAATTGACACCCATAACGTTCACCGCGATTCTGCCCGCGATCCTGAAATCATTGCAAATTGCGGGACGCCTGTGCGTTGCCCGTTTTTTGCAATAGCACCCCAAACGCTGTGCGATGTTGCCGCAATTTCCGCCTGCCGAATCGCGCTAACATCGCGCAAACATCGCATGACGCCCAAAATAGGTACAAGAGCTTCTTTGGGGCGTCATGCGTTGTTTGCGTGATGTTACCTCGATTCCGCAGGCGGAAATCGCAGCAACATCGCACAGCGTTTGGGGTGCTATTGCAAATCACAGGCAACGCACAGGCGTCCAGCGATTTGCAATGATTTCTGGATCACGGGCAGAATTGCAGTGATTCTGCCCGCGATCGCTACGCTCACATGTGAACGTAGCCTAAAGTTCACCGGTCACCAGAGACTGCCATCAGTACCACCGTGCACCATCGCCTGTCACCTGTCACCCATCAGTGACCATCACCCGTCACCTGTCACCCGATCAATCACCGTCACCTGTCACCCCATCAGTCATCGTCACCTGTCACCCTATCAATCATCGTCACTTGACACCCCATCAGTGATCAACACTTGTCACCCCATCAATCATCGTCACATGTCACCCCGTCAGTGATTGTCATCTGTCACCCCATCAATCATCGTCACCTGTCACCTCATCAATCATCGTCACCTGTCACCTCATCAATCATCATCGTCACCTGTCACCTCATCAATCATCGTCACCTGTCACCCCATCAGTCATCGTCACCTGTCACCCCATCAGTCATCGTCACCTGTCACCCCATCAGTCATCGTCACCTGTCACCCCATCAGTCATCGTCACCTGTTTGCCATATACAGTGGGTACGGAAAGTATTCAGACCCCCTTAAATTTTTCACTCTTTGTTATATTGCAGCCATTTGCTAAAATCATTTAAGTTCATTCTTCTTCCTCATGAATGTACACATAGCACCCCATACTGACAGAAAAACACAGAATTGTTGACATTGTTGCAGATTTATTAAAAAAGAAAAACTGAAATATCACATGGTTCTAAGTATTCAGACCCTTTGCTCAATATTTAGTAGAAGCCCCCTTTTGATCTAATACAGCCAGGAGTCTTTTTGGGAAAGATGCAACAAGTCTTTCACACCTGGATTTGGGGATCCTCTGCCATTCCTCCTTGCAGATCCTCTCCAGTTCTGTCAGGTTGGATGGTAAACGTTGGTGGACAGCCATTTTTAGGTCTCTCCAGAGAAGCTCAATTGGGTTTAAGTCAGGGCTCTGGCTGGGCCATTCAAGAACAGTCACGGAGTTGTTGTGAAGCCACTCCTTCGTTATTTTAGCTGTGTGCTTTAGGGTCATTGTCTTGTTGGAAGGTAAACCTTCGGCCCAGTCTGAGCTCCAGAGCACTCTGGAGAAGGTTTTTGTCCAGGATATCCCTGTACTTGGCCGCATTCATCTTTCCCTCGATTGCAACCAGTCGTCCTGTCCTTGCAGCTGAAAAACACCCCCACAGCATGATGCTGCCACCACCATGCTTCACTGTTGGGACTGTATTGGACAGGTGATGAGCAGTGCCTGGTTTTCTCCACACATACCGCTTAGAATTAAGGCCAAAAAGTTCCATTTTGGTCTCATCAGACCAGAGAATCTTATTTCTCACCATCTTGGAGTCCTTCAGGTGTTTTTTAGCAAACTCCATGCGGGCTTTCATGTGTCTTACACGGAGGAGAGGCTTCCGTCGGGCCACTCTGCCATAAAGCCCCGACTGGTGGAGGGCTGCAGTGATGGTTGACTTTCTACAACTTTCTCCCATCTCCTGACTGCATCTCTGGAGCTCAGCCACAGTGATCTTTGGGTTCTTCTTTACCTCTCTCACCAAGGTTCTTCTCCCCCAATAGCTCAGTTTGGCCGGACGGCCAGCTCTAGGAAGGGTTCTGGTCGTCCAAAACGTCTTCCATTTGAGGATTATGGAGGCCACTGTGCTCTTAGGAACCTTAAGTGCAGCAGAAATCTTTTTGTAACCTTGGCCAGATCTGTGCCTTGCCACAATTCTGTGTCTGAGCTCTTCAGGCAGTTCCTTTGACCTCATGATTCTCATTTGCTCTGACATGCATTGTGATCTGGAAGGTCTTATATAGACAGGTGTGTGGCTTTCCTAATCAAGTCCAATCAGTATAATCAAACACAGCTGGACTTAAATGAAGGTGTAGAACCATCTCAAGGATGATCAGAAGAAATGGAAAGCACCTGAGTTAAATATATGAGTGTCACAGCAAAGGGTCTGAATACTTAGGACCATGTGATATTTCAGTTTTTCTTTTTTAATAAATCTGCAACAATGTCAACAATTCTGTGTTTTTCTGTCAGTATGGGGTGCTATGTGTACATTCATGAGGAAGAAGAATGAACTTAAATGATTTTAGCAAATGGCTGCAATATAACAAAGAGTGAAAAATGTAAGGGGGTCTGAATACTTTCCGTACCCACTGTACATGCAATCACTTACTGACCGCCTAACGACTATATGCGTCGGCCATTAAAAGCTAAATACTGGGGTTATGGCAGCAGATAGCCCCCATAACCCCGGTATTTTTTGAAACGGCGGGCGGTCGGCTTTCAGATAAGGGTGGTCCTAGTGGCGGATTCGCCGCGGAATTACCCTTACGGTGCAGGGGAAGAGGTGACCCCCCCTCCTGCCGCGTCCCAGACGTTTTCCCAGCTTACCGGACCCGCTGGCAGCGGGGAAAACTATCCGGTCCCAGATCCTCAGAGACAGGAAGTCGAGTGAGGGCAAGATGGCCCTCACTCGACTCTATGTCTTGGAGGACTGGAGCTACGTCAAAAGACGTTGCCTAGCAACAGGTTTAAAGGGCCGGTTTTTTTTTTTTTTTTCCTCTTTCAACAATTTTTTTTTTCTTTTCTTTTTTAGTGTAGTTGTGAGGTCTTTTTGACCCCAGATCTCACAATAAAGAGGACCTGTCATGCCTATTTCTATTACAAGGGATGTTTACATTCCTTGTAATAGGAATAAAAATGATCAAAACATTTTTTTTTTAAACTGTGTAAAAATAAAAAAATAAGAAATAAAATAAATAGGAAAAAAAAAATTAAAGTGCCCTGTCCCCGTTAGCTCGCGCGCAGAAGCAAACGCATACGCAAGTCCCGCCCACATATGTAAACGGTGTTCAAACCATACATGTGAGGTATTGCCACGATCGTTAGAGCGAGAGCAATAATTTGAGCCCTAGACCTCCTCTGTAACTCTAAGCTAGTAACCTGCAGAAATTTTTAAAATGTTGCCTATGGGGATTTTTAAGTACCAATGTTTGGCGCCATTCTGTGAGCATGCGCAATTTTGAAGCATGACATGTTGGGTATCTAATTACTCGGCGTAACATTATCTTTCACATTATGGAAAAAAATTTACTGTTTTCTTATTTTTTAGTTCAAAAAAGTGAATTTTTAAAAAAAATCGCATTTGGAAGACTGCTGCGCAAATATGGTGTGATAAAAAATATTGCAACGATCTCCATTTTATTCTCTAGGGTTTATGCTAAAAAAATATATATAATGTTTGGGGGTTCCAAGTAGTTTTCTAGCAAAAAAAATGATTTTAGCTTGTAAACACCAAGTGTCAAAAATAGGCCCAGTCTTAAAGTGGATAAATGGACAACTTTGTGTAAAGCGCTACTTGGATGTTAGGCCTATGTATGTGGCCAGGCTGTGAAAAAGTGTTACACATGTGGTATCGCCATACTCAGGAGGAATAGTAGAATGTATTTTGGGGTGCAATTTTTGCTATGTACATGCTATGTGTTAGAAATATTGCATAAATGGACAGCTTTGTGTAAAAAAAAATGTGTTTTCATTTTCTTTCCACATTTTCCAAAAACTTGTGGAAAAAAATGACATATTCAAAAGACTCATTATGCCTCAAAAATTATATGTTGGGCTGTTTGCTTTCCAAAATGGGGTCATTTTATGGGGGTTTCCATTGTCCTGGTGCTCCAGGGCCTTCAAAAGCGCGATAGGTTGTCAGGAAATTATATGTGTAATTTGTGCTCCTAGAATGCCGGACGCTGCTACTTGGATGTTAGGCCTCTGTATGTGGCCAGGCTGTGAAAAAGTCTCACACATGTGGTATCGCCATACTCAGGAGGAGTGGTAGAATGTGTTTTGGGGTGTAGTTGCAAGTATGCATGTGCTGTGTGAGAGAAATAACCTGTTAATACGGCAATTTGTAAAAAAAAAAAAAATCTTCATTTTGCAAAGCATTGTGGGAAAAAATTACAACTTCAAAAAACTCACCATGCCCCTTATTAAATACCTTGGAATGTCTACTTTCCAAAAAGGGGTCATTTGGGGGGTATTTGTACTTTCCTGACTTTTTAGTGTCTCAAGAAATGAGATAGGCCTTCAGTACATCAGGTGTGATCAAGTGTGATCAATTTTCAATGATTCGCACCATAGCTTGTGGACTCTATAACTTTCACAAAGACCAAATAATAAACACTTACTTGGGTTATTTTTACCAAAGATAAGTAGCAGTATAAATTTTGGCCAAAATTTGTGAATAAAAATTACTCATTTGCTAAATTTTATGACAGAAACAAAGAACAATGCGTTTTTTCACGATATTTTCAGTCTTTTTTTATTTATAGCACAAAAAATAAAAAACCCAGTATTGATCAAATACCATCAAAAGAAAGCTCTATTTGTGTGAAAAAAAAGGACACAATTTTTGTATGGGTACAGTGTTGCATGACTGAGTAATTCTCAGTCAAAGTGTGAGAGCGCTGAAAGCTGAAAATCGGTCTGGGCAGGAAGGGGGTGAAAGTGCACTGTAGGCAAGTGGTTAAGGTCATCACAGGGGACAAGGGGGCACTCTTATGCCTGAACGAAAAGAGAAATCATCTCCAAATACAGAAAGGTTTCTTTACAGTAAAAGCTGTAAAACATGTGGAATAGACTCCATCAAGAGGTGGTTCTGGCTCAGTAGATTGCTTTAAAAAAGGCATTGATCCTTTCCTAGATACACATAAATGGATATTAGCATTTATAGATAAAGTTAATACAGGGAATATCTGATTGCCTCTCGGGGGTCAGGAAGGAATTGTTTCCCCTGCTGTAGCAAATTGGATCATGCTTTTTCACCTTCCTCTGGATCAACTGTGGGTATAGGATTGTGTATATGGGATTGTATGATTTTTTTTTTTCTTCTCTTTATTGGTTGAACTAGATGGACTTGTGTCTTTTTCCAACCTGACTAACTATGTATGTAACCATATGTAACTATGAAGGAAACAGGCTGGAGTCCATAGGGTAACTGAGCAGGATGCAGGCTGAGTTGCACAAGGTCAAAAGAGCAGGATGCAGGCTGAGGTACATGGGGTCACTAGGGCAAGGAGCAGGCTGGTACAAGGAAAACTGGGGCTGACAAGCAACTCTCTGCTACAAAGAACACCGAAGAACACTAGGAACTCCTACAGGAACTGAAGCCTTGGGCTAGCAACACTAAATATAGTTTAGGCCATTAGCCCAGGTTAAAAAGAAATGAGGATGACAACAAAAGAAAGGGGCGTACCGACCTAGTGCATTACCACTAAATATGTTTATTAAAATAGAAAAGGATAAGCATTATACTCACAAACCAGATGTGAATATCGCACATGACAACATATTCAACATAGGGTCCCCAAGGTTGTCAGGGTACTACGCGATGCTGGATGGCATGCTGTGTACCGCATGAAAAACCGCTGTGGCTTGGCTGATGAGTTTCGAGGGCGAACCCCCTTCCTCAGAGCCAAAGGATGCTGCGGCGATTGCTGCCTCTCTTCCCCGATTGTCAGGGAAAGTGTGAGAAGATCTGCCCGCTTGTGTAAACAAAGCAGGCAGATCTTCTCTGTGACAGACAGGGAGAAATCACAGGATTCAGCATAGCTGAACCTGCGATCTCTGTCTGTGTCACAGAACCCCCTCCCCCCACACACATCTTACTGATGTGTATGCATGAGGCATACATTTAACCCCTTGATCACCAACAGTGTTAACCCCTTCCCTGCCAGTGTCATTATTACAGTAACAGTGCATATTTATAAAAGGGATATTGCTGCGCTTAGCTTAAAACTGACAATGACACTAATTAAAATGAAATGAAAAGCGGCTGACACAAAATCATGAATACAAAAATGGATCAAAGATAGACAAATATTAAAAGTGTAGCGCTAATCTAGTTTGAATATAACAGATGCACAAGTCCATAATAAGAAGTAAAAAGTCCCCAATGTATAGGTGTCCACTCCACAACAAGGGTACGCTAGGGTGCAAGCCAGAAGAACCACCACCGAGCTCAAAACACACTCTTACCAGATGGCCAGGACCTTCATTACAAAGGTCATGGATATCAGGGATAGAAGAGCCAGTAATCAGACAGCTTCTCCAATACTCTCTCACAAGGTAACCGGTATATTCCCCTCTGGTAGTGAATGGCTTCTGCTCTCCCAGACAGGAGTTGTCTGATTTCCCATCCTGGGAAATCAGACAACTCCTGTCTGTGAGTGCATATTTATAGCACTGATTACTGTAGTAATGTCACTGGTCCCCCCAAAAGTGTCAAAGATGTCAGTTAGGGGTCCGATCTGTCCGCCGCAATGTCACAGTCCCGCAAAAAGTGGTTAATGACACTGCCTAGTTTATATGTGCTGCACTTTTTTGGATTTCTGTAGGAATTCAAGTATTAAAGCGGCAGTAAACTCTGCAAAAAACTCTTGTTTTGTTACCTAAAGGTAAGCTTATAATAAATCTTATCTGTAGGCAAATTGAATATCCCCTAAACATGCATGGTTTAGGAGATATTCCAGCAAGCAGCAGCCCATGACAACACCAGTGCATGCGCCCTGAAGGAACAGGTTACCCATGCCATTTCTTCAGAGCTGTGTGTCCCGTGGCCAAGACTCGTGGTGTCATGGCAGCTTGGCCAGTCAAGCGGCCGTAGCCCAGGAATCCGGAAGGAAGACCGGGTGAAGATGGAAGCTTCTGCAGTGGTGACAGCGCAGCGCTGGAGGGCTTCGTTTCAAGAAAAGGCTTTCATAATGTGCTAGTATGTGGTGCATACTAGCACTTTATGAAATTGCCTTGCAGGAGGAAACATTTTCTTTTTTATTTCTCAGTTTACTACCACTTTAAATCGGTCAGCTTTGTTGCTGATCTGTGCCAATGGTCTGGTTTCTGAGACTGAAAAAAGTACATGTTTGCAAAGCCTTTTGGTAGCCTCCTTTTTTTGAGAGTCATTTAATCTAGAAATATTTTTTTTTTTTTTTACTGAGATTGAAGACAGAAAATGTGTACAACATTGCAGCACACCTTTTAAGTCCTAATTGGATGGGCCATGATTTTTGAGGGAAAGAGCAAGCATATTACATCTTGAAATAAAAATTTGCATCTTTTTTTCAGAGTCTGAAGAGAGAAAAATGTTACTATTTTGCACCACAGCAATTAAGACTTTTTAGACAGGCTGTCATTTCTGAGGGATTGAGCAAACATATTGCATCTGGAAATCAAAAAATTGGTGTCTTCTTGTACAAAACAAAAAATTTACAGATTTGCAATACAACTAATTGATTAGGCCAAAATTTTTGAGGGATTGAATAGACATATTGCATCTGAAATAAAGAAGCAGTGTCTTTTTGCAGATTGACAAATTTGCAGCACACTTTTTAAGCCTTGTCTGGATAGGCCACGAGTTCTGGAGAAGAAACCAAGCAGATTACATTTGAAAATAAAAATATTTTGTATTTTTTTTCCAAGACTTAATGGAGAAAGAATGTTTTAATAGCTTTGCACCACAGCTTTTAAGCCTTCTTTGGGCAGACTACTATTTATGAGGGAGAGAGCAAGCAGATTGCATCTGAAAATAAAGAAATATTGTCTTTTTATTTTAACCACTTGACCTCCGGAAGGTTTAACCCCCCCCCCCCCTTATGACTAGACCATTTTTTGCTATTCAACATGGTGCTACTTTGCTCAGTCATGTAGCACTGTACTCAAATGAAATGTATGTAATTTTTTTTCATGCAAATAGAGCTTTCCCTTGGTGGTATTTGTCACCACTAGGTTTTTAATTTTTTAAGATGTAAACTAAAAAAAAAACAACTATTTTGAAAAAAAAAATGTATTTACTTCTTTCTGTTATAAACATATTCAATAAAATCCAATTTCTTCATACATTTAGGCAAAAATTTATTCTGCTACATGTCTTTGGTAAAAAAAAAAAAAAAAAAATCTTATTGTATATACAGTATACAGGAATTCAGGCAGCTTTTAAGCAGCTCTAACTTTCTGATTGACCCATTTCTTGAGGCACTAAAATGCCAGGACGGTACAAACACCACCCAAATGTCCCCTTTTTGGAAAGTAAACACCCCAAGGTATTTGCTGAAAGGCATGTTGAGCCCATGGAAGATTTTATTTTTTGCCAAAAATGTTTGAAATAGACAAAAAAATAATAATTTTTACTTTTTTACACAAGGTTGTAACTTTAATGAGATATTTCTCACACATGCCATGGGCATGTGTGGAATTACACCCCAAAACACATTCTGCTATTTCTCCCAAGTATGGGGATACCACATGTGAGAGACTTTATGAGTTTATGGCAACCTAGCCACATACAGGGGCCCAAGTATACATTTTCGGAGACCCTAAAATTCCAGAACAGTATAAACACCCCCCAAAGCATAATGTTTCCTTGGGTAGGATCATTTGCTTCATGAATCATGCCTCTAGATTAAACAAAGTTGCTAGCAAGTGACTGCAGTTAGCCCAAACCCAGAGCATAGGAAACTCTGGCTAAACGCCTCTTTGATCATTGACCCAAGAACGTATAAAACACTCATACACAGATTTAAAATATGGCAACAAGTTGGGCAAACTGCTGGAAAGACTATGCAGGTGCCCTCATCAACCAACTCATATCACTACTATGAAGGCTCCACGGGGCAATCCAACCTCAACCTTCTCTCTCAGTGAAATTAAAAAATTCTAAAAACCTTCTATGCTGCTTTAGAAAACCACGGACACCACAGATCTATCCACAATGTCAAGTGTCAAGGTACACCTACCCGCTATTGACCGGTCTCTCTTGGGATCTCTTAACTCCCCAATTTCAATGCAGGAGATCTCCCCAGCTATCAATCCCAGGCCCCGACATTTTTACACCCAAATTTTACAAATTTACTGCAGACATATTGCCCCCCACCTTGCAAGCAGTGTACCAGGGAATATGAGAGGGTGGTCCATATCTTTCATTGGGCCACAAAGCTTATTAAAACGGATGGCCAAAAAGGCAAAGACTATGGGCTCATACTGACTGATATCTTTATCGAATATTGACATCAAAATCTTATTGTAGCATCCCATCTAGCTGAAATAATGCCCTCACTTGTCCACCACACAGCCCAAACCAGTATTTAACAAGGGTAGATCAGTCTCCTCTAATATCTGGAAAGTGCTATCAGTACTTGAACATGTGAAATCTCATCCGTTGGAGGACTTTACGATAGTCACCTTAGATGGCAAGAAGGCCTTCTATAATGTTAGCTTTCAATGGTTATACCTAGCTCCCAGAGGTTTGGTTTCTCAGGCCCTTTACAAATCTTATCACTAGTATGTATTCCACACCCTCCGCTAAAGTGATAGCTGCAGCCTACATCTCAGACACAATCGTTTTACACAAAGGTGCTAGACAGGGATGCCCTCTATTCTTTAAACTAGTGCTAGAACCTTTATCCGGCTATCTTATTTTACAGTTGGCTATACACGACATGTAGGTGGGTCACCAAGAGCTTCATATAGCACTCTTTGGCAACGACATTACTATCTTCAAGTACGATCCCCAGTTAAACATGGTTACCATTCAGGAATTATTTACCATCTTGTGTCAGATCAACTTCTCAAAAAGCAAAGTACTCCCCTTCTTCTATACAAGACCTCCCCTATGGTTACAATCCTCCCCCTTCCAAATAGCTAAAGATTGTATAACATACTTGGGCATTAAGATGGGGAGAGAGCCTTCCTGTTTGTACTATCTCAACTTTCCTCCATTAAATAGTGGGGGAGTTGAAAGCATTGATGGACCTGCCACTCTCGCTGTTTAGGAGATGTCACATATTTAAAATGGTAAACTTTGCACGACTACTGTACTCCCTTCATATTATACCACTATTGATTTGACACAAAGATCTCCAAAAACTTAACAGGGCAACCCCCTCTTTTCTCTGGCATGGATAAAGGCTTTCAATAGCCTTGTTGAAACTACATCTCTGGAGGAGCGAGGGGGGAGCCAGCCTTCCCAATAACAGACTTTATAACCTAGCATGTTTATTGTGTATCAGCATAGATTGGATTCTGCAGGCCTCCAAATATACAAATTAAGCACTGGAATCCCACATGGTACACCAGCTCAACCTAGCTGCCCTACCATATAGTAAACATCAGAGCCTTCAACACAACCTCCTAATCTTTGACACCATCATTGCCTGGAATGAAGTCTGAAAAAAGCTGGGTCTGTCTCCTTACAATCGCCAACTACTTGCCTATTCACAGAAACCCAATGTTCCTGCACAGCAGGCAATACGAGGCCTTTCACTCATTGCTCCCCAAAGGAATAACCTGTGCTGCTTCCCTATATTATACGACTTCAGGGGTCCTTCAACCATTTTCATCTCTAGCCAAGGAGATTCACATATTGAATCATCACTTTCCTAATGTCCAACAGTTCATGGATTATGTCAACAGGATCTGCCCACACAAATCTCGGAGGTTCCAAATCTCTTTAATTGATAGCCTACATTATCAATGACACTATATCATATCAGACATATATTGACCCCTGAACTCCTGTCTTACAAATTCACTACATTTCTCTGTACATTCCTGGAGCAAATATATCCAGGCAGCTGATATTGTCAACAGCATCCTAGAAGGATACAAGATCTGGGCTCTGTTTGTAAAAAAAACATGGAGTGAAACACAGTTCAAGCTCTTACATATTGCCTACATACCCTTTCTATCTTCCAAGACCTCTCCACAAACAGACTCTTGCCCTCTGTGCCACAGTGATAAGTGACAAACACACCCCAATCACCCAGAAAAACCTCAATCGCAGTATCCCAGGAAAATATGCAATGGCTATATATGTCTTGTGGTGGCAAGAAGAGCAATCCTCATAAAATGGCTCTCCACCACACCACCAACACTTGCTGATATTAGAAAGGAACTAATGGTACTATTGTACAGAGAACAGTTGGACATGGCCACGCAACATCACTCATCACCTTAATGCTTTAATGCCAAATGACAGACCTTTATTGAAGCTACATTTTACAGCATCGCAGAAATCCTCTATAGGCATCATAACATTAAGACTATCATAGACAGTAAATGATCAATGCGGTCATCTACATATCTACAGTATTTACCCCCCAGAAGGGGCGGCCCCACTGTGCCTTTTGAAATGGCGACCCCCCCTTCTAGATAATCCAGTGGTGGTCCTGTCCCCCACCTTGATTTTCTTTTTCGAAGATCCCTTAGTTGCTTGTTTAGGGCAAAACACGTACTAGGGATCCAGGTATTTTTTCCCTTCTCACCCCTATACAGTAGTATGTTTGGAAAAAAAAACCAGATCCTTCCAATCGGGCTACTTCATACTCTGGTGACTATTTTTGAGTTAGCTCTCCCCTATAGGGGGTGAGACTACTTCTGATCTCAATCCTTGCTTCCACACAAGCTATTATTGTATGATTTGCTTAGCTTAGAATAGCTTATTTTCTACAAGTAACGTTTGCTCTGTACATGAGCTTCAACAATTTTGCATTTCTTTCCTTTTATTGTGAGCATTTCATCAAGCTATATGTTATATTATGTTGACGCTCAATCTCCAATGTTGTATTCTCTCTTTGGAAAATTAAAAAAAAAGTATTTTTTTTTTTTTTTAAATGAAAATAAATAAATAATAAACACATAAATAAGAAAAATTACCCTAATTAATCACTAGTTCTAACCCCTAACAAAAATGTCCTAAATAAATAAAAATGAATACAATAAATAAGGCCCCAACAAAAAAAAAAAAATATTAATTAAATAAAAAAAAAATAATAATAATAAAACCAGAGGGAAATACTGAAAAATATAGCAACAAAAGTTGAAACAGATGATATTTTTCTCTATTGGCTAATAAAAAAAAACCGGCAAAGCTCAAAAACATTTTCTGTACGAAAACACTAACAAATGTGCATAATAATTTGTGACAAAACACCCATAAATACAATCAGGTGGTAATGCAGCCTAAGGGTATTTTTTTTTTTTTTTACAAACAACCTTAATCAGTTTACATTTTTGGATAGTTTGTATAATTAAAAAGAGTTGGCAACACTGGCATCTAGATGTGATTTGATATGTTGCTAGTTCTAGGTCTCTTTTAGTAATCAATTTACACTGCATCTTCTGAATTTATGTCTTTGTACTTGCCATTTCTTTTGTCAACTTGTTTAGATGTGGTCATGTATTTCAAGATCTTGGGGTCCTTCTTGCACTTTTGGGCCCTATTTATCCATTTATAAAGCTGTGCCCACCCTAGCTATACTGATGTTTCAAAGTAGAAAAAAAAACAAAATACCAGCAAATTCCTAGTGTCCTAGAAAAAATGGGGAACGACATATATAAACATAAATATTATAAATAAAATCCACACAATATATTGTAACTGTTAATGCAAAAACTCCCATTAACTAAATATGTGAGACCGTGGGCCGGATTTAAAGAAACTGCAGCTTCAAACATCTATGACGTGTTTCAGTTTCGCCGCGTTCAAATCAATTAACTGGCGCTGCGGCGAATTGGCTAGTGAAACAGCAATAATGAATTCCGCCGTCAGCGGGATTCACTTACGATCGCGGCTTCGCCAATTCGCAAACTTATGTCTTCGTGCTTATAGCAGTTTCACATAGCGATGTGGGCTAGTGGATTAGTGCACACATCACACGTCTGTAATTCATCTCCCTCTGCTGTAGGTTCGAGGCTTACCATCTCCACCTACTTTTTTTATTTTCTTTTTTTGTTTATATTGCTAAAATGTAACGGATTACATCATATATATTGCTAAATAATGTTACACTCAGAAGCGCTTGCAAGCTTACACCATTTTAAGTGTTTTTTTGATCTTGTCTGTGTGTCAAATCGATCTTATGATTGAAAGTACCAAAGGCAAGTGACCAAACCCCTACCCTACTTCAGGGCAAGATGAAACCTCACAATTTTACCATGGTCTTCTTCCCACATTCCATACAATGTTTAGTTCTTTAGCTATATGTGCTTTTTAGCCTTAACACACTCCTTTTTTTCCACCATACAGCTTTATTCTGCACAATAGCTAAGTGCTTTGCAACTTCACTGCAGTTAACAACGTCATGGGTTCAAATCACATCACTACACTTGGGATCTCTTTTCACTCTCATTTTTTTTAACAGTTTTTTTTAACTATCTTGAATTTGGGGGGGGGGGGGGTGTCCTACCCAAATTTCAAGCACATCAATGGAAACAACACAATTTTGATTTTATGAGTGTGGTCCTAGTTTTATCGAGATGCAATTCTTTACATATTTACCATGGTTCTTACAATTTCTTGACCAATAAACATAGGTGTCTGATATTGGACTCTCTCCATATTTCAACAACACAGACCCTCATAGTCCAACACTACATTTGCCTCACACCTCAACACAACACTGTCACATCCCTACTCTACATTACAACCCCTCACATCACCAGTACAAGCAGCATGCAAAGTGCAAAACTCCGGCCTTGGCAGCTTAATGGGCCATACACTAACAATTTGTCTAGACTTTTTCCTGTAGACTTAACCAAACCATATAATATAAGCTCAAACCTCAACACTTTCAATTTGGATGCAATCAGGCAGGCCCTTGCACTACATAGAAAATGTCAATCTGAAGGATAAAGTCTTCTCTAAATCTTACAGTGTGGATGGCCCTTTTGTCTGTAGGCACCCACACAAAACAAAAAAACACATGTTCAATTCTAATGTCTTTATTTATTTGAGAATGACAGCAGAAGGAGGGATGCAGCAAAATAATATTGTCACTCTCCAGTCCGTGTGCCTTTACAGCGCCAGACCACGATCTTTGCTCCATGGCTACGGGATTCTGATGTCTTCCACAACTTCCGGCAGAGTTCAGAATCCATTCTGCACCTCTACCAGCTCATAGGGGACAGGCATGGCAAGGTTGCTGGTCAGCTTCCAAGCCACTTTCGAAGTTCCAGGGTGTTCATGTTGGTCATTGGCCATGTGCCTTACCAAATATCCACTGACCACAAAAGAAGATGAGTGGAGTCCATCAAGGTGGGTTTCTACCACCTACACCCGCAAGCAGTACCACTCCTGGAAAAATAAAACAAAGGATAAGACATTTCATTATGAAAATCACATCTTAATGCCTGTTTGCTTCATTCTGAACTTCATTTAATTTCGACATCACGAGTGAAATAACACATTTTATGCCAACTTACACAAACCAGAAATCATTAATGTAAACATTTGAATACACACCTGTGATGCCAGACAGCCCATCACCACAGGCTTCCCATGGTACGTGCCATGATTCCAAGATGTTGATGTTCTGGAAAATTAAAACACCATAAGATACCAAGCAGCCGTTCATGTTATCAATAACTACACAGGTGGCATAGACACAAATAAACACCTGCCAGCTCTTCTCAGCCCTTTACACTATTCACAATACCAACATGTTTATGGTTAGAGGTGCATGTTTTTGCTCAAGTAACACAATTTTACCAATGTTGACTACACTTTATCTACAATGGCAAGTGTCATTGGCAGATGATAATGACCCTCTGTCTCCCTGTGAGTGGCACCTCTGCTAACTAGCTAATTAATACACATGCCCTATCTTGACCGGTTACAGTACTTACATGTAAAGTGGCTAGCAACCAGGGTATTCCGGGTGGCCATACCGGCAGCGGTGCTCCGCCGCCTGGGGGCCGCCGGCTGACGGACCTCTGGCTCCCTCTCCTCCGTCAGCTCCCAAGATTCATCCCGGGCAACGCACATGTTGTGCAACACGCAGCACGCCAGGATGATCTTGGAAGCCTTTGTAGGAGAGTACAGGAGTTCACCCCCAGGCCGGGCCAAGCAGAGAAACCGGGATTTGAGAAGACCTATGGTCAACTCAATGATACTCCGGCTTCTCCGCAAGGCCCTGTTGTAATTCCTCTCTGCTGGGCCCTGGGGGTACCTGATTGGAGCCATCAGCCACGTCAGCTGCGGGTAACCAGCATCCCCTGAAAAATAAGAAAAATATACATTAGTTCTTCCTATCATGTGACTTTAGATGACTCCTCAAAATGGGAGACAATTAGGCATTTTACTAAACAACCTGCTCGTCTGTTTGCAAAAAATCATATGAAACATCTCAACTCTGTCTAACTGCCTAAATCACTAATACAAATGGGAAAAAGGACACACAAAGTGGTGGGTTTCTCTTGCAAGTTACAACTTGGCCCCTATTTTGTTCCTATTACATTAGCCTAGGTCTTACTTCTGGAATATATCTGCAACTAGAGTGAGGAAACCAATATTGACTCACTTATGCAAAGTACTTTGGGGATATGGCAATACCATTGGAATCATTTGTAGGTTTTCTTTGGGTGGCTAGAGGACACCATTTACACATTGGTTAACCACCTTCATTGGACTCAAAGACAACTTTGCAAATCTTTCTTTTGTGAGCTGCTAAGCTGCTGATCTGGTTGTGTGTGAACAGCCTGACAACTCCTAACACATCCATTTTAGGTAGGCTTTGCTTAAATCAGGGTGTACACCGATGTAGCTTATTCCTATGTCTATGTAATCTTACAGTTTATGTTGTTAAGACAAAATACTTTACCAATAAGCCACCCTTCGGGCATTTGTCCACTTTCAAACACCTCGTACAGAGTACTGGTTCTTAACATACTGGAATCATGGCACGACCCTGGGTGACCAGTGTTGACACTCATGATGCGCTGTTTGGCGTCACACACTAATTGGACGTTCACAGAGTGGTACTGCTTGCGGTTCCGGTACTCACTTTCGTGGCTCCTTGGTGGCCTAATGGCTATGTGGGTGCCATCGATTGCCCCTAGGATTTGCGGCATGTGTGCCCGCAGGTAGAAACCCAACTTGACTTCATTCCACTCATTTTCATTCTGTGGCCAGTGGATAAAATTGGGCACTATATCCACTATGGCATTAATGACCAACATGAACACCCTTGAAACTGTGGGCTGGCTAATGCCCATGATACTTCCCGAAGTGGCTTGGAAGCTGCCACGCCCTAAAATATACAAAGTGGCCAGCAATCTGGCCATGCCGGGCACCGCATGGCCGCGCTGTGTGTCCGGGTCAATTTTGTCTGCTATGAGCTGGTAGAGGTGTAGAATAGTTCCTCGCTCGAGCCGGAACTTCCTCCTGACATCAGAATCCCGCAGCTTGTCCAAATAGATCCTTGGAGCAAAAATGCGTGGCTGGCGAGGTAAGGGCACACGGACTGGAGGTGCTGCTGCTGGAGGTGCTGCTGCTGCTGCTGCAGCTTCCCCACCTTCTGCTGCAGCTTCCCCACCTTCTGCTGCCTCCTGTGCCAGGGCCTCCTCAAACAAGGCACCGATAAATGCCAGCATTGCACCATCTAATGCGTCTGGGATATCGTCCTCCATTTTGAACGCGCAAATTCGCGAATGCGCAGATATATATAGAAACGGCCGCTAATTATCACACCTGTGAGCCAGCTATAAAAGGAGCACATGGCCAATATGGCTGCTGGATGTTATAGATCGATGTTTCTTATGTGCTAGCAAGACCCTGTGACCCACAACCTACATTATCTGGAGGTAAGACAATTGTATCTCTCTCTCCCAAAAAAAAGGAAGGAGAGAATTTGTACTTATCTTGGGTGTGCTTAAGTTGTCTATGGTGAATCCCCTCCAACCCACAATAGCTTGGGAACCCCTCAAGTGTCTTTTAATCATTGGCAGTTGGCCCCATGTGCATGTGGTTTGGACATGTGTTTTCTCATGTTTGTTAAAGGTGTGCAGTCTAGATTTGGCATCTAAACCTGCCCCCTTACCTTCCCAGCTTCCAAAGACACCATTTTTGCTTTCCTGATAACTGTAATTTATTATGTGCACGTATGTAGGTCATGCGATTTCTCATGTATGTTTAATGTTTGCAGCCTCCTTTTGCCTATAAAGGATTACACCACCCCCCCTCCACCAAGTCTGTTTGTGCCATTAGGTAAGTGTTTGGAGGGCCTTGTGTGATTTGTACCCATATGCGTTTTCTTATGTGTTTTTTTTTTTCCATTTCTTTGCAACCTCTTCTGCTTTTTTTGCCACCACCACCACCACCGTGTTTGTGCCATTAGGTAAGTGTTTGGAGGGCCTCGTGTGATTTGTACCCATATGCGTTTTCTTATGTGTTTTTTTTTTCCATTTCTTTGCAGCCTCTTCTGCTTTTTTTGCCACCACCACCACCACCACCGTGTTTGTGCCATTAGGTAAGTGTTTGGAGGGCCTCGTGTGATTTGTACCCATATGCGTTTTCTTATGTGTTTTTTTTTTTCCATTTCTTTGCAACCTCTTCTGCTTTTTTTGCCACCACCACCACCACCACTGTGTTTGTGCCATTAGGTAAGTGTTTGGAGGGCCTCGTGTGATTTGTACCCATATGCGTTTTCTTATGTGTTTTTTTTTTCCATTTCTTTGCAGCCTCTTCTGCTTTTTTTGCCACCACCACCACCACCACCGTGTTTGTGCCATTAGGTAAGTGTTTGGAGGGCCTCGTGTGATTTGTACCCATATGCGTTTTCTTATGTGTATTTTTTCCATTTCTTTGCAGCCTCTTCTGCTCTTTGCCACCACCACCACCACCACTGTGTTTGTGCCATTAGGTAAGTGTTTGGAGGGCCTCGTGTGATTTGTACCCATATGCGTTTTCTTATGTGTTTTTTTTTTCCATTTCTTTGCAGCCTCTTCTGCTTTTTTTGCCACCACCACCACCACCACCGTGTTTGTGCCATTAGGTAAGTGTTTGGAGGGCCTCGTGTGATTTGTACCCATATGCGTTTTCTTATGTGTATTTTTTCCATTTCTTTGCAGCCTCTTCTGCTCTTTGCCACCACCACCACCACCACTGTGTTTGTGCCATTAGGTAAGTGTTTGGAGGGCCTCGTGTGATTTGTACCCATATGCGTTTTCTTATTTTTTGTTTTACATTTCTTTGCAACCTCTTCTGCTTTTTTTGCCACCACCACCACCACCACCGTGTTTGTGCCATTAGGTAAGTGTTTGGAGGGCCTCGTGTGATTTGTACCCATATGCGTTTTCTTATGTGTTTTTTTTTTCCATTTCTTTGCAGCCTCTTCTGCTCTTTGCCCACTACTACCACCACCACCACCACCACCAAGTCTGTTTGTGCCATTAGGTAAGTGTGTTCTGTAACTGTTCACTAATTATACTGTATATGAAGAGCAATCTGCAAATCCTGTTTTTTCTGTTTTCTCTTTTGTCATTTCAGATTTAGGAGTTTGGGGCTCTTTGCTGCTGCTGGACAGCCAGATTCTCTGCCCACCTCGTGCTCCCATGGCCCCACCCACTGGAAGGATGAGAAGGGGCAGGGTGGCCAGGGTGGCCAGGGTGGCCAGGGGGGGCAGGGGGGGCAGGGGGGGCAGGGGGGGCAGGGTGGGCAGATCATCTGGCTCTGGTGTGAGGGAGGCTCCAGCTGTATCCATGAGGGAGTCCACCATCCCCATCCCGGAGGAGGAAGCCGGGGGAGGTGGTAACACACCAAGTGGACAAGCTGGCTCTTCTGACAGTAGTCCTGGAGCGGGTCCGTCCACCAGAGTCAGCTTGTCCACATTATCCCGGCTTCCCCGTTTCACCCACAATCAGTGCTGTGCCCTGGTCCACGCCTATATGGCCAGATATCAGGCGATACATGGGACCAGGGCCGCGTCTTACTCAGTAACAGAGAAGAACAGATTGTGGGATGAAATCCGGGATGCTGTAAATGCACTGGGTGAAGCACCTCGCCACCGTGACAGTGTGCGGAAGAAGGTCAACGACATCTGTGGGTCCGTTCGGAAGAAGCTAATTGCATGGGCTGCGGAGGGTCTTTATGACCGACAAGGTCGGCTGGATGAACGTGCACGAAGTTCTCTCTGGGATTATCAATTACCTTTCTTGAACATCATAGGACCTGATACCATCTTTACCAGAGAGGACTTAGATTCGGATGCTTTGCACCGAGGTAGGATATTATCTTGGATGTCAATTGTGTGAGTTGTTTGGAAAAGATTAACTACTATCCTATGTGTGACATTAATAGAATGTGATACTTGCCCTTCCAATTGTCCTTTTTTTGTTTTCCCCAACCTGCAATTTGTTCATCTGTAGCACGGATCTCAGCCCCTCCACAGCCCATGCAGCTTGGCGAACCAGACGGACTCACAGGTGTTGACATCAGTGCTGACCCTCCTCCTGGTAGGTCCAATATCATACTGTGCCAAACAATGTAGATGTTTTTTTTTTTCCAAGATAGCTCATATTGCTATGTCCTTTACAGAAGATCCGCAGCAGGGAACACACCCAGTGCAGCTAGGCCTGGAGGAAGGTGTTGGTATGTCTAGCCAAATAATGTTTTTTGGAATCTTATTAACCCCATTAACACACATGTTTTTTCTTATGAAAGAGTGTTGCCTTTTAGATGTTTACCCTGCAAAACACAGTTGACAGCATTAATGGGTGCCGTCATTAGTAGGCAGACCAAGCCTTCTTAACCTTTGGGAGGGTTTAGCAAGTGTCCTATGAGCCCAGGAAAGCACTTTTGAATGTTTGGCCTCAATGCTTCATTCATGAAGCTAGGAGGGCAATCTGGCCATAATCATTACTGACTAAGGTTATGTACTAAACATGTTTTTTTTTTTTTGTTTTTAAAAGAACATCAGGCCCCTCTTGACGTTGCAGCTGGAGTTGGATCAGGAGCTGGCGACGATTCTGCATCCAGTGCTGTGGTATGTGATATAAGGGAACAAGGTGCACATGTAACATTTCAATGGTAGCATTGATTTTGGACTAGATGTGGCTTACATTGTGTGTGTTAAATTAGTGCTATGACATTCTGACGATGCACCAGCACAACAAGAGTTCTATCTTGAACATCAGGGAATTATGTTATAATTTGGTGTGCCACTAATGTTCCAAAAACATCCAGGATCTTTAAAGTCCGGCCCGTCTTTGATTTTCCAGGTCCAAATTCATGGGTATCGTTTGTTTGGGTTGTCCTCTAGCCGATTGATGGCAAGATTTTAGACAACATACGTAGATGTATAAAGTCATTGGTGTAGTAACAGATTTACCAAAAGCATAAACAACCTACCACACCAGGGTTAATTGGGAACACCTTCATGTTGAATCTTTTTTGCCTTTGTCATATTAGTCATACCAATATAATATGTACCCATTATCAGAAGTGTTGCTAGCTTGGATAATCTTACAATGAACAAGTACTCATTAGAAGCACATCAAACTTTTCAACGTTCTGCTTGGGGTGTTAAGTTGTCAAACTAATCTGAAATATTTAGTCATGATGTTTGATAATGATTTGGTCTATTTCTTCTGCTTTCAGGTAGCCTTAGATGCAGAGGGATTGTCACCTACCCAACTTCGTCCATCTATGCTGGATGTAGCCGAGAGGCTGCTTGATGAGTATCAGGTCCAAAATGAGTTAAGGAGGCGTACTCAGCAATCTACTGAGGCAGTACGTCTGCTCGGGCTCATACAGGAATCTGTAGCAACAATGGTACAGGTTCACCAGGATATGTTACAGGTTCAACAGGATATGCGTAACAGCTTGGTAAGTTTAGCAGACCAGCATCAACGGGATCGGCAAAGTGTTGACACTCAGGTGCTGGCCACACGCCAATGCCTGTTTGGATCTGAAGATGCCCCATTGGCAGAGCCCTCCCAAACATCTCACTCACCTGCCACTGCAGGTTGTGGTAGTGGGAGGGTAATGCCAGTGTTGGCCACTTGTCAGGCAGCTGGGGATGGGACAATTCCTCCTGTAGCCACTCCTAGCACTTCACACTCCGTTCGGACTCCCACACCCCTCAATGAGCAATCCTCCTGCACAACCTCAATGCGCACTGGTTCCACAGTACCCCTTCCACCTGACTACATTCCCTCCACACCTTTATCACTTCACTCCTCCCCAGGCCGTTCTTCTTTTTTGTCACCAATGCGACATGTCGTTTGCCCCCGCACCGTGGACCACAACAACCAATCAACCACCACTCCCCACACATCTTCACAACCCTTGCACCACCAGCAGCATCAAATAGCCTTGGAGCAGCAACGATCCCATCTCATGTTAATGGCACACGTTGCCCAAATTCTTAGGCTGACCCCAGAGCAGATGAGACTATTGGCACAACATCTTCTGTCTGGGACATTTCCAAGGTTCAACACCCTGCATCATCAGCAGCCTCAGACACAAGATCTGATCCTAATGGGCCACTTGACCACAACTCTACAGCTAACCCCAGACCAGATGGAACTATTGGCCCACCATTTGATGGCAGGAACCTTAACAGTGCTCACCACACTGCTTCAGGCACCACCACCAACTTAATTTTTTGTTTTTTTGTTTAATTTGGTTTAGTTTTGTTAATGATTGTTACATTGGCCAATTTGTTGGGCCATTTTTTTTTTAATTTGAGGGTGGCACAATATGATTTATTATAGTGCTTCTTTTGGGGATGAAATAAAATTTTATGCAAAATGATTAGTTTGTGTTTGCTCTTTGGTTTTTTAGGAGTGTTGGTGGCCAAGTAATGGCCCTGGTTAATGTAGGCATTTATACACACGTGCTTCTTGATCTCCAAACATATGATTTCATGTAAATTTAGATAACTCAATGTTCACATAACGACCCAAGAAAAGGTCTCCCTTCAAATGTAGCTTCAAAACAAGTCTCAAGGCTAACATAAACCAAAGCCAACATACTAACAATTACAGACCACACCACTCGACTAAACAAATACAACACAAAAGACATTCGATGTGTACACCAAAAAGAAAACTTGGGTAATAAAATAAATTTTTTAATAACACATGTGGGTGTCTACCAACTGTAGCGTACAAAAAATATATTACAATATATAATAGAATGAACTAAATTGCCAATGTAACATTTGTGTTGCAAAGAGCAACATACTTTAATTTTATTTAGATAAACATATTTTGTGTTCCAAAATTTTTTTTGAGGTTTTCACTAAAACAAGTCTTTTTTGTAAACATTTTTGGTTTAGTTTGTTACCAAAAACAACAAGGCTTTTTTGTAAACATTTTTGGTTTAGTTTGTTACCAAAAACAACAAGGCTTTTTTGTAAACATTTTTGGTTTTTTCCGTTGCCAAAAACAACAAGTCTTTTTTGTAAACATTTTTGGTTTAGTTTGTTACCAAAAACAACACGGCTTTTTTGTAAACATTTTTGGTTTAGTTTGTTACCAAAAACAACAAGTCTTTTTTGTAAACATTTTTGGTTTAGTTTGTTACCAAAAACAACAAGGCTTTTTTGTAAACATTTTTGGTTTAGTTTGTTACCAAAAACAACAAGGCTTTTTTGTAAACATTTTTGGTTTAGTTTGTTACCAAAAACAACAAGGCTTTTTTGTAAACATTTTTGGTTTTTTCCGTTGCCAAAAACAAGTCTTTTTTGTAAACATTTTTGGTTTAGTTTGTTACCAAAAACAACAAGGCTTTTTTGTAAACATTTTTGGTTTAGTTTGTTACCAAAAACAACAAGTCTTTTTTGTAAACATTTTTGGTTTAGTTTGTTACCAAAAACAACAAGGCTTTTTTGTAAACATTTTTGGTTTAGTTTGTTACCAAAAACAACAAGGCTTTTTTGTAAACATTTTTGGTTTAGTTTGTTACCAAAAACAACAAGGCTTTTTTGTAAACATTTTTGGTTTAGTTTGTTACCAAAAACAACAAGGCTTTTTTGTAAACATTTTTTTTTTTTTTGGTTGCCAAAAACAAGGCTTTTTTTGTTTTTTTGGGTCCCAAAAAAAGGGGTTTTTTAAAATTTTTATATTTTTTTTGGTTGCCAAAAACAAGGCTTTTTTTGTTTTTTTTTGTTTTTTTGGGTCCCAAAAAAAGGGGTTTTTTAAAATTTTTATATTTTTTTTGGTTGCCAAAAACAAGGCTTTTTTTGTTTTTTTTTGTTTTTTTGGGTCCCAAAAAAAGGGGTTTTTTAAAATTTTTATATTTTTTTTGGTTGCCAAAAACAAGGCTTTTTTTGTTTTTTTTTGTTTTTTTGGGTCCCAAAAAAAGGGGTTTTTTAAAATTTTTATATTTTTTTTGGTTGCCAAAAACAAGGCTTTTTTTGTTTTTTTTTGTTTTTTTGGGTCCCAAAAAAAGGGGTTTTTTAAAATTTTTATATTTTTTTTGGTTGCCAAAAACAAGGCTTTTTTTGTTTTTTTTTGTTTTTTTGGGTCCCAAAAAAAGGGGTTTTTTAAAATTTTTATATTTTTTTTGGTTGCCAAAAACAAGGCTTTTTTTGTTTTTTTTTTGTTTTTTTGGGTCCCAAAAAAAGGGGTTTTTTAAAATTTTTATATTTTTTTTGGTTGCCAAAAACAAGGCTTTTTTTGTTTTTTTTTGTTTTTTTGGGTCCCAAAAAAAGGGGTTTTTTAAAATTTTTATATTTTTTTTGGTTGCCAAAAACAAGGCTTTTTTTGTTTTTTTTTGTTTTTTTGGGTCCCAAAAAAAGGGGTTTTTTAAAATTTTTATATTTTTTTTTGGTTGCCAAAAACAAGGCTTTTTTTGTTTTTTTTTTTGTTTTTTTGGGTCCCAAAAAAAGGGGTTTTTTAAAATTTTTATATTTTTTTTGGTTGCCAAAAACAAGGCTTTTTTTGTTTTTTTTTTGTTTTTTTGGGTCCCAAAAAAAGGGGTTTTTTAAAATTTTTATATTTTTTTTGGTTGCCAAAAACAAGGCTTTTTTTGTTTTTTTTTGTTTTTTTGGGTCCCAAAAAAAGGGGTTTTTTAAAATTTTTATATTTTTTTTGGTTGCCAAAAACAAGGCTTTTTTTGTTTTTTTTTGTTTTTTTGGGTCCCAAAAAAAGGGGTTTTTTAAAATTTTTATATTTTTTTTTGGTTGCCAAAAACAAGGCTTTTTTTGTTTTTTTGGGTCCCAAAAAAAGGGGTTTTTTAACATTTTTATATTTTTTTTGGTTGCCAAAAACAAGGCTTTTTTTGTTTTTTTTTGTTTTTTTGGGTCCCAAAAAAAGGGGTTTTTTAAAATTTTTATATTTTTTTTGGTTGCCAAAAACAAGGCTTTTTTTGTTTTTTTTTGTTTTTTTGGGTCCCAAAAAAAGGGGTTTTTTAAAATTTTTATATTTTTTTTGGTTGCCAAAAACAAGGCTTTTTTTGTTTTTTTGGGTCCCAAAAAAAGGGGTTTTTTAAAATTTTTATATTTTTTTTTGGTTGCCAAAAACAAGGCTTTTTTTGTTTTTTTTTGTTTTTTTGGGTCCCAAAAAAAGGGGTTTTTTAAAATTTTTATATTTTTTTTGGTTGCCAAAAACAAGGCTTTTTTTGTTTTTTTTTTGTTTTTTTGGGTCCCAAAAAAAGGGGTTTTTTAAAATTTTTATATTTTTTTTGGTTGCCAAAAACAAGGCTTTTTTTGTTTTTTTTTGTTTTTTTGGGTCCCAAAAAAAGGGGTTTTTTAAAATTTTTATATTTTTTTTGGTTGCCAAAAACAAGGCTTTTTTTGTTTTTTTTTGTTTTTTTGGGTCCCAAAAAAAGGGGTTTTTTAAAATTTTTATATTTTTTTTTGGTTGCCAAAAACAAGGCTTTTTTTGTTTTTTTTTGTTTTTTTGGGTCCCAAAAAAAGGGGTTTTTTAAAATTTTTATATTTTTTTTGGTTGCCAAAAACAAGGCTTTTTTTGTTTTTTTTTGTTTTTTTGGGTCCCAAAAAAAGGGGTTTTTTAAAATTTTTATATTTTTTTTTGGTTGCCAAAAACAAGGCTTTTTTTGTTTTTTTGGGTCCCAAAAAAAGGGGTTTTTTAACATTTTTATATTTTTTTTGGTTGCCAAAAACAAGGCTTTTTTTGTTTTTTTTTGTTTTTTTGGGTCCCAAAAAAAGGGGTTTTTTAAAATTTTTATATTTTTTTTGGTTGCCAAAAACAAGGCTTTTTTTGTTTTTTTTTGTTTTTTTGGGTCCCAAAAAAAGGGGTTTTTTAAAATTTTTATATTTTTTTTGGTTGCCAAAAACAAGGCTTTTTTTGTTTTTTTGGGTCCCAAAAAAAGGGGTTTTTTAAAATTTTTATATTTTTTTTTGGTTGCCAAAAACAAGGCTTTTTTTGTTTTTTTTTGTTTTTTTGGGTCCCAAAAAAAGGGGTTTTTTAAAATTTTTATATTTTTTTTGGTTGCCAAAAACAAGGCTTTTTTTGTTTTTTTTTTGTTTTTTTGGGTCCCAAAAAAAGGGGTTTTTTAAAATTTTTATATTTTTTTTGGTTGCCAAAAACAAGGCTTTTTTTGTTTTTTTTTGTTTTTTTGGGTCCCAAAAAAAGGGGTTTTTTAAAATTTTTATATTTTTTTGGGTTGCCAAAAACAAGGCTTTTTTTGTTTTTTTTTTGTTTTTTTGGGTCCCAAAAAAAGGGGTTTTTTAAAATTTTTATATTTTTTTTGGTTGCCAAAAACAAGGCTTTTTTTGTTTTTTTTTTGTTTTTTTGGGTCCCAAAAAAAGGGGTTTTTTAAAATTTTTATATTTTTTTTGGTTGCCAAAAACAAGGCTTTTTTTGTTTTTTTTTGTTTTTTTGGGTCCCAAAAAAAGGGGTTTTTTAAAATTTTTATATTTTTTTGGTTGCCAAAAACAAGGCTTTTTTTGTTTTTTTTTTGTTTTTTTGGGTCCCAAAAAAAGGGGTTTTTTAAAATTTTTATATTTTTTTTGGTTGCCAAAAACAAGGCTTTTTTTGTTTTTGTTTTTTTGGGTCCCAAAAAAAGGGGTTTTTTAAAATTTTTATATTTTTTTTGGTTGCCAAAAACAAGGCTTTTTTTGTTTTTTTTTGTTTTTTTGGGTCCCAAAAAAAGGGGTTTTTTAAAATTTTTATATTTTTTTTGGTTGCCAAAAACAAGGCTTTTTTTGTTTTTTTTTGTTTTTTTGGGTCCCAAAAAAAGGGGTTTTTTAAAATTTTTATATTTTTTTTGGTTGCCAAAAACAAGGCTTTTTTTGTTTTTTTTTGTTTTTTTGGGTCCCAAAAAAAGGGGTTTTTTAAAATTTTTATATTTTTTTTGGTTGCCAAAAACAAGGCTTTTTTTGTTTTTTTTTGTTTTTTTGGGTCCCGAAAAAAGGGGTTTTTTAAAATTTTTATATTTTTTTTGGTTGCCAAAAACAAGGCTTTTTTTGTTTTTTTTTTTAATTATAATTTTTTTTTTAAGGGAGAAATGTCACATTGCTGGGTACAATAACAAAACCAATGAAAAAAAACTATGATCTTTTTAACGGGGTGACATTCCGCACAAATGGCTCCTTTGGGTCTGGAGCAACCCCCGAAATGTTTTCTAAAACTAGAATTCGGTCAATACACCATGTCACATACTCCAAAAGATCCTCATATGTGAGGTGGGTGTGCCCTGGGTAGAAAAAGACATAACAATTAGTTTTAGCCAAAATGATCCAAACAACGATTGTAATTAATGTGCCTCAACAAATATGCTTAGGAGTCTATTGTTTGGCTTTTATCAACACTCTGAAGCAAATATGCTAAATTGCTGTTGTAAACCTTGAACTCAAACTTTCACAGCAAATTGGTCAAAAGGTTACATAAGATGGCTTGGAATGTTAGTAGCAGTTCCACCAAAGCTAAGTAAAAGGCTTTTCTTCATGTCAACACAAGCAATCATTTAGAAGAATGTAAGGTGTTTTGGGTTCAATTGGTCAACACGATACATGTGCACACATTTATCTCTATCACCATTGGAGTTTGTGTAGCGTTCTCTCTCCCTCTTACTGTCTATAGATTGAACCTGACACATAGTAGAGACTTACCCTTTGGAATTCGGAGGGCCAGTTCTGGCCGGAGGAGATATGTCTGCTCCCCTTTATGTTTTTCCGCCATCCCAGCTGTGTTAAGAGAAAATAAAAAATGTATCTAAAAATCGAATCACGCTAACTGTAGGTTACGCAGTCATGAAAACGCTCTAACACCCACTCATTACCCCTCCACATTTCCCTGACAGTTAGATTTAGACTTTGATATGGTGGTGATGCAGATTTGTACAGTGCAAGCGTCATTCTACTGGGTGAAGCTTGTAGCGTTAAGGATACGTACTCCCTGCTTTGGTGCTGATTGTGTTTTTCGGATGTTTTTTGTGCCTCAGCCCTGCCTGTTCTAAGTGTTGGAAACATATCATTTTGGGAGGGCTGCGGAAAACTAATCAGGTTAGACTTACACTCTCTAGGTTTTTGGGGACAAGAGAAATAACAATCCTCCTTTTTACATGGCCCCTGTACACACCTCTAGGCACCTCCCTCCTGTTGTTTGACCCCACAGCAGGCAGCTTGCTATGGAGGCACATGAGATGAAGCCAAGCACCCTGTGCCTGTTCAGGCACTAGGCTGTGAGCCAGCCTTGCCCCCCTCCCTTCCAATGGTCTCAATGATTAGGAGTGACAGCATCAGGAGGCAATATTGGCATGCTGTCACCTCAGTTAAGGAGGAGGGGGAGTCTGTTCCAGACAAGTATTAGTGCAAAAATTTGGACCGTAAAAAATGGTCCCAGTAAGTCTTAGGGGGAATATGCACACCTATCACTTGGAATACTAATGCATAGAATGCATTCACATAAAGAACCTGCTGCCTTTAGAACAACTTGAAGCCTGAGCGGAGACATACACAGTTAGCATTTCTCCACTTACTAAGTAGACACATTACTGGAAAAGCACACAACTTACCATCATCAGGTTTTTTTGGGGCCCCTGAAGTGGATGGCGTGGCTGGCGTGGCTGGCTCTGGAGAAACTGCACAAAAAGAACACAAATAGTGAACTGGAATGTGTTACATTACCGAGGAAGAGTATTTATGAAAGATTGACAAACACACATTTTCAGTGTTGACTAAATCAGGACATGATTAAATTACAATGTCCACAAAAAATTTACAAGTACAAAGCACACCATTTCCAATGTAGAGAAACTAACACCAATTTAGAATAGGGTGGCTTGAGATAACTTACAAAAGATAACATGTCCTGTAAAGCTCCCCAAAACCACCTTTCAAACATGAAGGTTAAGCAAGAGTGTTTCATGACCAACCTTCCTGTCACATATAGCAAAACTACACTTGCTTAGACTCCAACTTAGATTATCCTAGATACACATCATCCTAGCACACACAATTCATGTGAGAATCTAATTTTAGGTACTTACAGACTAGTTCAGGGGAGCCTGGAGTGGGGGAGGATGGGGGAGACCCTACATGGGGGGATGGTGTCCCTTCATGGGGGGATGGTGTCGTATCTCCTAGAAACACAAAGACACAAATACAATCCTTGAACCAAAGCTATTTGATAAAGGCACACAGAAAGTAGTTGGGAAACATTGAAGGTAGTAGTTACTTTGGACTGGGTAAGCAGCAGCCCCTCTTCACCAGTCCTCCACAACTAACATCCTCAATGTCAGCTGCTACATAACCCCAATGGCAAAATATAGATATTACAGCCCTTAGATTTCCCAGGACACATTGAACACACAAACACATGTAGAATACTTACTTCCCATTTGAGGAGAGCCCAGGTCCTCATCCGGTTCAGACCAATTGGCCTCTTCTTGGGCACCAATGTGTTCCTGGCCCGGATCCAGGCGACTTGGCCCTGCCTGAGGCTCCTCTCTTGCTGAAGTTACATCAACCACAAAAGAAAACAAAACAAACAATCATTCCTCCAAGTTCGACCTAATACACAACACACCAGCACATCCACATTACTTACAGGGGGCCTGAGAAGGCTGAGCCTCCACATCCTGATCACTGGTTTCTAAAATAAAAGAAAAACATTATATATTATTTATGGACACAAATAGGCAGTAACCTCTCATCATGCTAGCACCATACTCAATGCCCCTACAATTCAGAACATAGAAGTGCACTTACACCAATGAGAGGCATTGACCATGTTTTAAAACAGGAGGGCACCATGCAAATTAAGCGGGCGCCTAAGGCCTCGCACCTACAGGGGCCTTGCGGCCAGTGGCGGAGCACCAACATTTCGAAGGGCGCAGTCAGGGAAATCTCCCAAGTAAAAGATTGCTTTCAATCCTCGGATCAAAAAGTTGCAGCAGTGTGCTGCAGTCCCTTCACTGCGTCTGCCAGGTGTCTGTTGTCCGCTGACACTTACTCCTCCTTCTCTGCCTGGGGATTGGCCGTCTGATCATGTTATCCTAAGATGTGGAGGAATCGGTAGGTGTGTACCTGCACCAGTAGGAAGTGACTGGCCGGTCAACTCACTCTGCTATCATCAGTTGTTGCTCTGGGAGGAGAGCTCCGCCCTGGACCCGGAACATACAGGTAACCAGGCCCAGACTTGATATTTTGCAGGCTGGTCATAGATTTGTTGTGTCCACTATGCAAAGTGGTTGAGTAGCCCCAGGGAAGTTGGAAGAGTCTGAAAATGGTTGGTGGAGGAGGAGGAGAAGAAGGCCCTGGGTGGCTGGGGGACAAGGAGAGGGCCCCTGGGGGTTTTCTAGAGGAGGAAAGATCCACAATGACGCCAGAGTCAATTGCCAAGGAAGAGAGTGGAGCTGAGCAAGTCCTGCCTATCTGACATGAAAGCCAAACATGGTGTAGATGGAGCCCTTTGCCCTACACAATGACAGCACCGGAGGTGGAAGGTGAGTGGTAGCGGGTATTTGACATTATAGAGCATATGGACTCTGTCCATTATTGGTAGTTTTGTTTGGAGTTGTCCTTTAGATGTTTAACTGTGTTGTTTTTGACCCGAGCTGTGAGGGACTGAGGTATGACAGCCCACTATGCTGAGACTTATAGTGCCCTAGAATGTTGAGGACTGAGGAATCCTTAGTCACTAACAGAGGGCACTACAAGTCTTAGCATAGCAGGCAGTAGTTCCTCATTCCCCTACAGAGAGCATTACAAGTCCAAGCAGGTAGCCTTCTGCAGTGGGACTTGTTGTGCCCTTGACTGTGGTGGACTGAGGAAGGGAAGTGTAAGAGGGTCTCTGTAAGCTCAGATTTATGGGGGAGTTTTGGGGACCACAGAGTTCCCTTTTACACCAGAGTCCACAGCTTCCCCCCTCAAATAATGGTTCCCAGAACTCTCCTTACATCAGAGTCTTCACACTTCCCTCTTACAGTGTAGTAAGTCTGGAGACTCCGATGTAAAGGGGGCTCTGTAAAATGTGATTAGAGATTTGAAATTTCTACCATTTTTATTTTCTACTTACGATCCACAATTTTCAGCTGCTCAAATGGCTCGCTGTCTCTGAAGGCATATTGGAGTGTGGCCGTCCTCCTCCTCCCCTTCTTCACCAAAAGCACAAGAGGGTGCCGGCCGTCCGCTTTGGCTAGAAGCAGAAGAAAAAAAAGAAACATAAAAAATACGAATGTACATAGTAGTATTAAAGGTTGTGAAGAGACACTTGATGGAGGTAGGAAAGGTAGGAGCGAGAGGGAGGGGGGGGGGTGTTGGTATTAGTGTTGTTGCATAGCTAAACACATGTCCACCTACCCAAAAAATTGTAACCTATCTGGTCACATGTAATGTATATTTTTACTTACCGGAGATTTGCTCCACAGCCTTTATCAGGAGCCTGGGTGAGCGCCTTTTGGCATCACTCCAGGCCCGCTGCAGATCCACCATATCAGCCTGGAACTGAAATCTCCGCTGCAGCCTCATCCGGACACGACACATCATCTTGTGCTTTTGGTGAAGATGCATGTTCACCTTATCATACCCCCAGAGGAGGAGGAGCTGTGGAAAGAGCAGTGTATGTTTGAGTCCAAGTATGTCCAAAATAGTACAGTCTTCAAATAACATGCTAGGTCGTCTTTGAGATATTGTAGAACAAAGAATTCCATTTCTGGTGATACATATACATCGATGTCCAAATCTACCTCCATGACATAGGTTGCCCCACACTGGTGATTTCCTCTACATGATATAGCCATTTTCTCAATTGGCCTTTCATGACACACCCAGGGCCGCCATCAGGGGGGGACAGGCAGTCACTGTATTTACAACCTTATTGCTGTCCATTTAGCAGGGTGAAAGTAACTTTACACACATGTAGCATAGGTATCAACTTTTGTCACCATGTTAAAAGGACAGCAGTATGGGTAGCATTACAGTGACTGTTATTAGTCCAGGCTCACTAAACTAGCCAATGCTTGGAAAAGCAAGCCATGCAGATTGCTTTTCAGGTCCCTTTTAACATGAGCTGTCTGATTGGGTGTGGCTGTTAATTTTTGACGCAGACCTGATAAGCCCCTCAATTCTCCTTTATGGAGTGTTATATGTAAATGGGATTGCTTCATTTGAGATGCAGATTTAAACTATGTATGGCCAGGCTGAAGGTACCCAAGTGGATTGCTCGATCACCTGGAGGACAACGTACAACCAGTCTGTCAGATTTTACACACACTTATCGCTAGCATCTCTTGTAGCCACTAGCAATAATCACTGTGTTTTACTGGCAGGGGCAGCACCGGGTGAACACAATGGCTCCGCAGGAGGGTTTCCCCTGTCTGTGTTGATGGTGGAATCAAGGCAAAATGTTTTTCCTGCAAGCCACGGGACAAACAAAGATAGTTTTGTAATTAATCCATGATTTTGCCAAAATGGAAAAAAAAGAGGTTTGCTTTGTATATTCTTAAGTTTGCTACATAACTAGAACATGTAACAGTGTTATATCATTGCATGAGATTTCCCCTCACTTCCTGTCTTGGTGTCACCACGACAGGAAATGAGGGAATCTCCCGTGGGGATATAGCCAGCAATTCTTTCCTTTTATATATACTATGGACATTATAAGGCAACAATTGCAAGCTATTTCCCCACAGTGATATTCCCCTCACTTCCTGTCTTGGTGACACTAAGACAGGAAGTGAGGGGAAATCTCATGCAATGATATCACCCTATTAGAAATTGGAGTTCCGTCTAAAAAGTATACATAAAGTAAGCACTTGGTTTCCAAAGTGGCAAAATTATGGAGGAGTTAAAACCCCATAGTGTGATTGGGGAATCTGACGCTGTGCTCCTACACTCCTCAATGTGTCTGTTCATTATGCTGTGCTGAATTATCCTTGATTCGCAATTCCTGCAAGAGTTGCACATGGTATGTGGGAGATGCAAATTTAAGGTGGCATAATTATCCACACAATCACACATAATCCTTTTTAAAGGTCCCCAGCAGAATTTGATGGCATAGTGGTTCACAGCAGTGCCATCAAATTCCAGTTAGATCTGTAAATTAACAAAGCAATGTGATCTGGGGGTGTATTTAACTTGCAATGGACACCCCCATTCATTATCATATGGCAGTGTGAGATGGGTGTGTTGGGAATGTGATCCATTAAGAAAAGTGATTATACACTCATGTGTTTCTTTTAGAGGTGATTTGTTCAAGGCAATCCTTTGAAGACATGACCATTCCAGATTTTTGGGATCACTGATTCCATCTCAGGTGAACCAATTAGCTGCTGTGTGCAGATCCAGCTTATGATGGTAAGAGTGTCAGACAAGACAAACGGGGCCGAGCTTGCAGTGTGTATGGATGTATGTAAGGCAATAATTTTTGGCATTATGCATTTAGGGAATATAATAATGTTTCTAATCTTGCATATATGAAAAGGGTCAATACATTTGTCTTTATCTAGACAGATTCCAAAGCGTCAGAGCAATCTGTCACAGATAATTGTGTTTCATTTTGTGTAAACGTTGAAACTAATCAAATCTATCTATATACAGGCATAGCCCACTTTAAGTACACAATGGGACCAGGGCATGTATGTAAACTGAAAATGTACTTAAAGTGAAGCAATCCCTTTTTTCTTTTCTCAATGCATGAAAATACACCAGCTCCATTGTAAATTTTGGCCACATTGACATAGCCTTACTCCGAAACCATGTGGGAGCATGTTAAGGGGATCCAGGACTATGACATGATAGATTACCTAGGCAAGCTGCCCAGCCACAAAATGGATATGGTGTAGTCCTGGGTACCCTCTCGTTGCTCCCTAAGTTTGTTATCCCTGTCACTTATGGTTTGTGAGCAGTGCCATGGCAAGCTGAACAAGCTGTGTCCTTACTCACGATTGTATATAAAGTGAGTGTACTTAAAGCAGGGTATGCCTATCTATATCTATATAGAAAGATCAGAGATGTGAACCTGTTCCCTATTATATACACTAATATATGGTATATAACATATTCTATAATGTATATATTGTATATAATGTATATATTGTATATAATATATACATAGTATATATATTGTCTCGAATATATATATTTTCTATAATATATATTTTGTATATATATATATATATATATATATATATATATATATATATATATATATAGGGAACAGGTTCACATCTAGGAAGTTTCTATAACAGGAAGCTTCTAGATCACGTCTAATAGGCAGAAAGTGCATGCGCAGATCAGCAGACCAAAAGTTTCTTGCACACCCGCTAGATAAGCGACCCACCCAGCCACCCACCCACCATCCCACCATCCCACCATCCCACCATCCCCCATCCCGCATCCCGCACATTCACACCCCCTCCTTACCTTACACACAAATGCCACAATTTCGGACGTGTAGAGCGCAGGAGCCATGATTGCGATAAGGGCCGGGACAATTTCCGGAAACGTGTGCACGCACCAAAAGTTTCGTTTCCGGTTTCATGTATAAATGTGAGAATGTGGGTTTGTATATTCGCGAATTCGCGAATAGTCACCATACACAACCATTAAGCATATTTAACTTAGAAAAAGAAATACAAATACATACATTTGTGGACACCAGAAAACTTTATTTAGACACATGAAGACATTTGTAAAAAAGATTGTAAACATGCTGTTTAATACACAAATACACAGCTCAAACATTTCACATGACATATTTTTGGCACAGTCTCCACAGTATCCCATTGAAGCCACAGATTTGTATTTTTCAAACAAAAACAACCTTTGTACAACATTTAGACCATATACATCGACAAAGAGCCCATAATCAACAGATGCATGTGCAGATTGACAGAATTATGTTAACAGCAATAAATACTTACAGAGAGTCAACACACAACACAGCCAAATCTCACCTCCATAAATAACAAAGGGCCACAAATGTGAACCATAAAGCATGTGACACACAAATATTTTGGACCTCTTTGTAGGTCAAATCTTTCCTGATGTCTGAGTGAGCTATATATAATCCAAGCAAACACACACCCAGAATGGTAACGCCCAGTCCAAAAATTAACTGTGTGTGTCCTGTGTGTTTTGGAGCATGCTCAGTTGCCAAAACAAGGGAAATAGAAATGAGGAGGAGGAGAGAGACCTAAACTGCCCAAATCCATGTATGTATGTATGTAGGTGTGTATAGTATATGTGAATTGATAAAATTCTCTCTTCAAGTTTGCTAGTCATTATTTAGAATGTTTAGATACAGGAATACATACATATATATACAATTAATATAAAAATATGTGCAGCGCTAGAAGAAAAAAATTCCCAACAAAATAAATTGTCCAATCGCAGGAAACATTCCACAAGTAACGTAAACAATTGATGGTGAGAAAAAGTCCAATATATAATGGTGCAAATCATATATAAGTGCAGCAAATCCCGTCACCAGTGAAGGTAGAAATATATTGCGCTCACCAGATGGATGGGACCCCAAAACACCATATAGTGTAGGAGTCAAACAGGCTTAAAAATGATGGAGTGTCCCCACAGATTTTTCACCGATTCCAACGGCAACCATGCAAATCTCCGGTAGATGGAATAGTTCAGAGATTCCCCTTCCACATGGTGGGTGGTAAAACCGAAAAAAATGGAGGGACATATAGCGTAATATTGCTAAAATCAATTTAATAACAATAAAGCTGATACACTTACAGACATCCGTGAAAGACAGGCATATAAGATGTAAAACAGCTGGGCTGACCAAGTCCTCTTTACATGTTTCGGCATAAATGCCTTTTTCAAAAGATAAAGTCAGCAGGTAGCCAGTGTTCATATATATATAGAGGTAGAATTAATTGGGTACACCTGTAGGAAGTAGGCGGTGGACTGCATGGAAACCGGAAGTAAAACCGGCGTGTGTTCCAAGCCTCACTATGGTATAGCGCCAAAAATGAAGTCTATTAAATCATAAGGGGAAACAGGAAGTGATGAAATGCCTGGAGGGGATGGCATTAGCCATCGTACATCCCAAGCCTCTTTATGAATTGTAAGACAGGAAGTGCTGACATCACATCCGGGAATAGGCGGAAGTGATGTCAGCGTCAAAACATCGAGGGGGGACGGCATTTAACCATCATCAACCCCAAGCCTCCATCTGAAGTGTAAGACCGGATATGCCGACATCACATCCGGGATTGGGCGGAAGTGATGTCAGCACGGCAAGGCGGACCGCTTTACCGGAAGTTGGAGCATATCAATGCACCAGGTCAACAAAACAGAAATGGAGACAGCTCAGATTGGCCGATTCAGCGAGTAGTGAATATCGCCAATAAGAGAACAAAAAACGGGGGAGAATAAAAAGATGACGTTATAGTTAAACAGCGCCAACAAAAAAGGGGAGAGGAAAAAATCGGTTTAGTTATCTAAACCATAATATATCAACATAGTGGGCTCATTTATTGAGAAACCAGTATATTGAAAAAAACAAAAATGTCAATTGTCCACAGTTGAAGGGACATAATAACAAATTTTGTCTATATACAGTCCATAGTCTATCTCCATATTAGGTGACCCTTAATACAGGATATCTATAACAAAGAGTATTTTTATTTCATAACTACATGATGTATACAGCCAAAAGACAAATATAATAAAAATATTTTAAAAAATATCGTGAATAAAAATAATAAAATCACATAAAAGAACGAATGAGGATAAAGGGAACATATAAGGCTAAAAATAGCCAGAAAGGCAGATGGGAATGGGATATTTAGTACGCTAAGCTTTGTTTATAAAGGCGTTTATATCCCACTCTATATTCAACCCAAAAGGATGGTAGGACTTCAAAGTATAGATCCAGTATGTCTCTCTCCTAGAGACACCACGAATTTTTGAGCCACCCCTCCAGGGAGGTACATACTGGTCTATGACCTGAAATAAAGTGCCAGTGGGATCTTTATGGTGATAAAGAAGGTAATGTTTACCTACAGTATGCTTATCCTTGCCTGTGAGAATGCTCGTAATATGTTCATTAACACGCACATTAAAGGACCTTATAGTGCGTCCCACGTACTGCTTTTTACAGGGGCACGTTAACAAATAAACAATATAAGTAGTTATGCAAGTGGCGAAAAATTTGATATGGTGAAGACTCCCTGTGACAGAAGATTGAAAGGATGTAAATTTCCTTCTTTTATCACAATTATATTCGCACACTCTGCACTTCCGGCAGGGATAAAAACCAATAAGATCAGCAAAAAAATTTTTTTGGTTTAATTGGTTCATCCGGTACATTGGGAGCTAATTGTCCTCTTAATGCAGGTGCACCTCTGAAAGTGACCGAGGGTCGTACAGGTAAAACGGTACCCAAAATGGGGTCATTTCTAAGTACATCCCAATGTTTGGATATAATTCTCTTGATGGAATTATGCTGAATAGAAAAATTGGTAAAAAAGGACCATTTAGCAAAATCAGACTGGTTTTTTGTTTTATTTCTATTTTTAGACCCAGAAAGTAATTGTGCTCTATCAATCTGGGTTACTTCCCTTATAGTGGACTCAAGAGCATCAGAATTATAACCCTTAACTAAGAACCTATCCTTTAGCAGCTGGGCTTGTTGGAGGAATTCATGTTCATGAGTACAATTCCTCCTAAGTCTGATGAATTGACTCTTGGGTATTCCACCCAACCAAGCCTTGTGATGACAGCTGTCAACAGGCAGGTACGAGTTACGGTCTGTGTCCTTGAAAAAAGTACTGGTGACAAACTGATTGTCCACTATGGAAATATTGAGGTCTAGGAAATGGATATTGGTGGAACTATATTCAAAAGACAAATGAATACCTCTCGTGTTATCATTCAAGAATGACATGAATGTCTCGAGAGATGAGGTGTCCCCTTTCCACAGGAGGAGGATGTCGTCTATATAACGCACCCAGAGAACCAGCTCGGGTGCGTCATAAGGAAAGACGACATCCTCCTCCCATTTGGCCATAAAGAGGTTGGCCAAACTAGGGGCGAACTTCGCCCCCATGGCCACACCCCTTTGTTGTAAAAAGTATTGGTGATTGAACCAAAAGTAATTCCTCCCGGTGGCAAATATCAACAGATCTAGAATGAAATCTCGATGTGAAGGAGAGATAGATTTATCTGTCTTTAAGAAATGGTCAACAGCATTTAAACCCTGAATGGGACATTGCGTTTTTAGAATATTATATCTCTAAATCAATGGTTCCGAGAAGCCTGAGATGGGAGGTATCCCCCCAATCAGACGATACAGCCTTAGAGGCTTGGTCCGATTATTTCAATAATGCTGGTTTACAGTTATTACGGCATCTTGTTGAGATTAAACGTACCAAATTAACCTCCCTAGACAGGGAGATCAAAGAGTTAAAAGAAAAAGTTACTCCTTTTAACACCACAGCTGAGTACAAAACTCTCTCTGAAAATCTTCAAAAGTATTTAGAGAAAGAGGAAAGGGAACAAAAAACTAAGAAACAAAAAAAGTTTATGAGAGACATGTCCGATTATGATAACCGTACTGTCTTTCAATGGCAAAGGAATCTACTGAATAGTGATCCTAATGATGGTAATCAGACGGACCATGTGATTCTTAATGCTCCTGGGGCTACCTCTGTTCAAACTTCTCTTCCACCCAAAACACAAAAGAAGCCAAAAAACAAGGGTCCCCCCCATAAAAAAGGAAAAAATCCAAAAAATCAAAATTGGAAGGGTAACCATCCACCACAAACACCACATGAAAGAGGCCCTGTTAAGAATAACTGGTATCCTCCTCATCCAGTGAATTCCCCTAGGGGACAGTGGTCTCATAATGAGAATTATCAAAGACATTTCTCTCCCCCTCCATTTAGACCTTACCCTCAACAAACATATGCTAAACCATATAATGTGAACACACATAATAGGTTTTCTCCTTTGAGGCAACAACCTAGACATGATGATCAGTCTCGTTCGTACGATGAGGAGTATGACCATCAAAATAGTTCACCTTTTAATTACAACCAGCCACGCCCAGGACCCAGTCATGAATGGGATTTTCCCCGGCAACACAACAAGGGAAAAAGGGGTGCGGATCCAAGCGAGGTACCAGAGGGGGGTGGCGGATCCAAAGAAAAAAGAATAAAAACTTGATTGGATCCGGTATCTTCAACCTTAGCAAGGTGGAACTCAGTCCTGATGAGCTATACACCTTGGATAGAGGCTTGAAGTTCGCTCCACCCAAACCCATTAACAAATTTAGTACATTTATCGATGTCCACAAATATGTACGCAAAATAAATGTACAAAGGTACATTCTGTCAAAACCCAGAACAGAAGTACCACATGAATATACCTCTTCTATTAAACATTCCGGATTATCAAATCCATCTTTATTTAACCCCCCTGGTCCGGTTGCTCCATCAGTGGCGGTGTTTAAAGATTTGGTGTTTAAAGATCTGGCTGAGTTAGCTGTTAAGAAACCCTATATACAGCCTCAACTGAAAAAGGGTCTAAAATCTCTGTGTGAACAGAAAGACCTCATAGTGCGCCCTGCAGACAAGGGCGGCGGCATCGTCGTCCTTGACAAACAGGACTACTATGATGAAATGGGTAGAATCCTAGGAGATCAGGACACCTATATTAAAATACAAAATAACCCTACTACTTCTTTTAAGAAGGAATTGGTGAGACTGGTGGAGAAAGGCTATGAAAGGAACTTAATAAACAAGAAAGAAAGGTCTTTTTTGGTTCCCACAGCCCCTCGCATCCCAGTCATGTACTATTTACCGAAAGTACATAAAAACCCGGTAAATCCTCCTGGTCGCCCTATTATTAGCGGCATCAATTCTATTACATCACGTATTGGCAAATACATCGATTTCTATCTACAACCGCTGGTTATTGAAACTCCTTCCTTTATTAAGGATACCTGTGATGTTATCAACAGGCTGAAAAATATCAAGTTAGAAGGTGAACATCTGATGGTGACAGCAGATGTCACCTCTCTCTATACCTGTATCCCTCATGATCAGGGTTTAAATGCTGTTGACCATTTCTTAAAGACAGATAAATCTATCTCTCCTTCACATCGAGATTTCATTCTAGATCTGTTGATATTTGCCACCGGGAGGAATTACTTTTGGTTCAATCACCAATACTTTTTACAACAAAGGGGTGTGGCCATGGGGGCGAAGTTCGCCCCTAGTTTGGCCAACCTCTTTATGGCCAAATGGGAGGAGGATGTCGTCTTTCCTTATGACGCACCCGAGCTGGTTCTCTGGGTGCGTTATATAGACGACATCCTCCTCCTGTGGAAAGGGGACACCTCATCTCTCGAGACATTCATGTCATTCTTGAATGATAACACGAGAGGTATTCATTTGTCTTTTGAATATAGTTCCACCAATATCCATTTCCTAGACCTCAATATTTCCATAGTGGACAATCAGTTTGTCACCAGTACTTTTTTCAAGGACACAGACCGTAACTCGTACCTGCCTGTTGACAGCTGTCATCACAAGGCTTGGTTGGGTGGAATACCCAAGAGTCAATTCATCAGACTTAGGAGGAATTGTACTCATGAACATGAATTCCTCCAACAAGCCCAGCTGCTAAAGGATAGGTTCTTAGTTAAGGGTTATAATTCTGATGCTCTTGAGTCCACTATAAGGGAAGTAACCCAGATTGATAGAGCACAATTACTTTCTGGGTCTAAAAATAGAAATAAAACAAAAAACCAGTCTGATTTTGCTAAATGGTCCTTTTTTACCAATTTTTCTATTCAGCATAATTCCATCAAGAGAATTATATCCAAACATTGGGATGTACTTAGAAATGACCCCATTTTGGGTACCGTTTTACCTGTACGACCCTCGGTCACTTTCAGAGGTGCACCTGCATTAAGAGGACAATTAGCTCCCAATGTACCGGATGAACCAATTAAACCAAAAAAATTTTTTGCTGATCTTATTGGTTTTTATCCCTGCCGGAAGTGCAGAGTGTGCGAATATAATTGTGATAAAAGAAGGAAATTTACATCCTTTCAATCTTCTGTCACAGGGAGTCTTCACCATATCAAATTTTTCGCCACTTGCATAACTACTTATATTGTTTATTTGTTAACGTGCCCCTGTAAAAAGCAGTACGTGGGACGCACTATAAGGTCCTTTAATGTGCGTGTTAATGAACATATTACGAGCATTCTCACAGGCAAGGATAAGCATACTGTAGGTAAACATTACCTTCTTTATCACCATAAAGATCCCACTGGCACTTTATTTCAGGTCATAGACCAGTATGTACCTCCCTGGAGGGGTGGCTCAAAAATTCGTGGTGTCTCTAGGAGAGAGACATACTGGATCTATACTTTGAAGTCCTACCATCCTTTTGGGTTGAACATAGAGTGGGATATAAACGCCTTTATAAACACAGCTTAGCGTACTAAATATCCCATTCCCATCTGCCTTTCTGGCTATTTTTAGCCTTATATGTTCCCTTTATCCTCATTCGTTCTTTTATGTGATTTTATTATTTTTATTCACGATATTTTTTAAAATATTTTTATTATATTTGTCTTTTGGCTGTATACATCATGTAGTTATGAAATAAAAATACTCTTTGTTATAGATATCCTGTATTAAGGGTCACCTAATATGGAGATAGACTATGGACTGTATATAGACAAAATTTGTTATTATGTCCCTTCAACTGTGGACAATTGACATTTTTGTTTTTTTCAATATACTGGTTTCTCAATAAATGAGCCCACTATGTTGATATATTATGGTTTAGATAACTAAACCGTTTTTTTCCTCTCCCCTTTTTTGTTGGCGCTGTTTAACTATAACGTCATCTTTTTATTCTCCCCCGTTTTTTGTTCTCTTATTGGCGATATTCACTACTCGCTGAATCGGCCAATCTGAGCTGTCTCCATTTCTGTTTTGTTGACCTGATGCATTGATATGCTCCAACTTCCGGTAAAGCGGTCCGCCTTGCCGTGCTGACATCACTTCCGCCCAATCCCGGATGTGATGTCGGCATATCCGGTCTTACACTTCAGATGGAGGCTTGGGGTTGATGATGGTTAAATGCCGTCCCCCCTCGATGTTTTGACGCTGACATCACTTCCGCCTATTCCCGGATGTGATGTCAGCACTTCCTGTCTTACAATTCATAAAGAGGCTTGGGATGTACGATGGCTAATGCCATCCCCTCCAGGCATTTCATCACTTCCTGTTTCCCCTTATGATTTAATAGACTTCATTTTTGGCGCTATACCATAGTGAGGCTTGGAACACACGCCGGTTTTACTTCCGGTTTCCATGCAGTCCACCGCCTACTTCCTACAGGTGTACCCAATTAATTCTACCTCTATATATATATGAACACTGGCTACCTGCTGACTTTATCTTTTGAAAAAGGCATTTATGCCGAAACATGTAAAGAGGACTTGGTCAGCCCAGCTGTTTTACATCTTATATGCCTGTCTTTCACGGATGTCTGTAAGTGTATCAGCTTTATTGTTATTAAATTGATTTTAGCAATATTACGCTATATGTCCCTCCATTTTTTTCGGTTTTACCACCCACCATGTGGAAGGGGAATCTCTGAACTATTCCATCTACCGGAGATTTGCATGGTTGCCGTTGGAATCGGTGAAAAATCTGTGGGGACACTCCATCATTTTTAAGCCTGTTTGACTCCTACACTATATGGTGTTTTGGGGTCCCATCCATCTGGTGAGCGCAATATATTTCTACCTTCACTGGTGACGGGATTTGCTGCACTTATATATGATTTGCACCATTATATATTGGACTTTTTCTCACCATCAATTGTTTACGTTACTTGTGGAATGTTTCCTGCGATTGGACAATTTATTTTGTTGGGAATTTTTTTCTTCTAGCGCTGCACATATTTTTATATTTATTGATTTATCACCCTCCTTAGTTCAGTGATTGATGTCAGCTGCTTACATTTTTTAAGTTAGCGCAATAATCTCTATTTTACTCTATATATATACAATTACATGAGAGAGCGAGAGAGAGAGAGAAATATATATTTAGGGAAACAATTGAAACACACCTTTTGGGATTTGGGAAGTGAGATTGTGACGATTGAACAGATATGTAAGCCAACAATCTGACTCATCACTCATGAACATCCCTAAATTTGGCGTGGCAATTATATCAGGCGTTCTTATGTGCGTTTTGGCTGGCGTTTTCACAGGCGTTTTGACATGCATTTTTTGGGCAGGCATTGTTATATGAAATCACCTAAAAAAGCCCCAAAAACAGACCACAAACACCTACATGTGAACGTAGCCCGTTTGGGGGCGTTTGAGGGGGATTTGTCCAGCTCAAGGATCAACTCCCAAAACAGGCAAAAAATCCAATCCTATTCAGTTCAATGGCCCCTTTTCCCATGTGAGCATTTTGCCGGCATGAGGAAAACACCCAACGCTCACTGAGAAATAGCACAATGATTAGGGAGTCTGCCTTCCTGCTGTAGGTTTGTAAGTTCGAATCCGGAAGGAGCCCTCTGTATGGGCAACACTTGGATATCTCCAATTCTCCAAATGTTGACATCAATAATTTTGTTCATGTTTGAAAAAGGCATGTGTATCAGCAAACTTTTAATCTAAAGACATGAACAAAATACAAAAGATGCCAGTCAATATGTAGCAATATCGTGAGCTAAAGCTCTATTTGTTTGTTGGGCATACTTTGCTAATTAGCCAAGTATGAGATATATATATATATATACCTTCAGTTAAATGTGTATTAAAATGGTAACACTTGGCCATACCCATATGGAAGAAAATGTAGTATTTGCAATATATTTCTAAAAAAATTCTTTGGAAACACATAAAATATTGTCAAAATTGTGACATTTCCTTGATATGTGTGAAATGCTAATAATCTTTCTTTGAAATATGTTTTACATCTATTTTTTTTATATCTGACGACCAATTCCCCAATGTAATATTTTGTGGGTTTTTTCCGATAATGTGGAGGTTCTATATAAACACTGTAGATTTGACTGCTATGATTTCTGAGTTAGCAGGAAAGGTGTATGGAATGTGATGGTGTTTACTAAGGGATCCCTTGTTGGAAGTGTGCATGTTTTTCCAATTCCGCCGGTTTTTGCCATTTTCTATGGGCGAGACAGCGGATTTCCAAGCGGTATTCAAAAAAAATTTGACCCAAAATCGCGCTGGCGAAATTTTTGGAGCCTATTTGGCGTTACGCATGCGCACATTCGCGCGTTCGCAGCTCGAGGCTGGAGGAGCTGTTTAACCTTTCTACACTTTCGCAGATATCTCTCTTTCTAAGTCAGTTTTTGACATTTTTTAAACGCAAGTCATCTCCAAATTGACTTCCACACCTTCCACAGTGATTTGGGATTTTTGGGGGTACAGGGGAAAATTTGGCTAAACTTTAGTCGAGCTTTTAGCTGGCGTGGTTTTAAGTCGCGCTCTGACCATATTGCATCTTAATGAATCTCACACTAGGCGCTATTTTCCGCCCGCCGTTCTTTGAATGCCAATTTCAGACTTAAATAATCGCCGGTTCGCAAAATCCCGCCGAAACGCCAATTCGCCGTACTATGAATTAGGCCCCGTGCATCCCTAGTTAAAGATAGGAATAAACAGAAACATATAAATATAACTATAAATATAAACAAAGATGAGTTTACCAATCTGTGTCTTTTTATTTCCATGGGGTGGATTTACTAAAGGCAAATAGACTGTGCGCTTTGCCCAGAGCTTGGTTAAAGTGGTAAAGCTTCACTTTGTAAAGAATAACCAATCAGCTGTAAGGAAACAATCTATTTGCCTTTAGTAAACCCACCTGAAAGTGTTCTTACCATGTGGAGCTAGGTGCTTGGCTAAGAATGAAGGTGAAAGAAACACTGGCTGCAGCTGCTGTGGTGTTGAACTGGTTAATAGCTATTTCAGCAAAAGGAGGGAGCTGCTGAGCTGGAAGAGTTCAATAGACTGAGTCAGGGAGAAATGCACTGTTGGAACTGTAGTCCTGTGAAGAGACTCTACTGTGTAATCCAGAACTTTTGAACTTCATTCCTCAGAGAGATTGCTGGGAGAAAGGGCAAGAACTGCATTTTCCCTGGCAGTAAAGGACACAGTTTCCTTTTGCCATGAGGGAGACTAGAGAATACATATCGCTGTCCAGTGTACACCATCACTGCTGCATATCGGCAGATCCAGAGTGCTGAAGTGGGGGGTGCCAACAGCCAGAGTGTGGACTTATCACTGTGTGTGACCGGATTGTGAGCTGCAATAACACTGGGACTGGTAAACTGCTGCTGTGGAGATTTACTGTCTACTACTAGAGAAAGAGACTGAGCCCTTTAGGAACTGACCATACAGCCATCTAGTAGCCTTTTTGCTGCCTGAAAGCTTGACTGGGACTTTCATGTGCACCACTGGTACAAGTGGGCCCCAACACTAGTAGGCTAAAGGGTTAGGACTAAATACTACCCATAAATATTTACCTATTGCTTATGCTATAGGTAACTCTCAGGGGAAATTGCACCATATCCTAGTCATTTTCATAGAATGCACTCTAGACTAGTTTAGGTATTAATTATTCTTCAAAAGTACATGAAGAAGGCAGCGCATGAACCACACCGGGATGCAATGGATAAGGAAGTCAGGTAAACATCCAGTATAGAAAGGGTTCACAGTTTATTGGTATTGATAACCGGAAAACAAAGTACATAAAATGCTTACATCCCCCTGGGCTGGAGTGGACAAGGGCACCTGGAAGCAAGCAACACAAGTGAGAGGAGGTCAATCTCCAAGGACTGCTGAGCAGTGTGTGCACAAAACTGGAAACCAGCCGTCGCGAGGATGAAAGGATTTCGCTGTAGTTAAGGAGCAGTGACATCAGCCGGACAGGCGCCACTTGCAGGGAAACACCAGGAACCAGGGTGGAACACAAGCTATATGGTTGCCATGACTACATGTTTCACACCATGCGTTTTATCAAGTCATCTATCTAGGTATTATTGTTCACATTGCAGATAATGCTTATATGCAATCCTTATTGCTTACTCTTGCTGATTTATGTGTTGCATTCAGTGGTACAGAACTCTATTCTAAGCTACTTTGGCATAGTCATTATACTGTCTTGCAGACAGGGCCAGGATAAGGGGTGGGCAGGAGGGGTAGCTTCACCAGCAGCAATGGTATATTGCAGGTATGGGGGTGCCCTTGAAGGTAAACAAAGCCACTCATATAAATGTGTAAAGCTGAAGTGAGAAAAATGGTGGCTCACTGATGTACTCACTTCATACATCAGAAATATGAATGGATTTGCTAACAAACACAAATCTATTCATAAATGGAAAATAAAAACCTTTAAAAACAGAAACATAAAATACATTTCATTAATTAATTTATTAAAAAGTCACACAATGGCATGTCATTTAAGCAGCCCATAGATGATTCAGTTTTTTTTGTTCAACCAGTGGGTATAACGAAAAAAATTAACCGATTCCCCCATCAACATATTTGAGGTGGATAGGGGAGTCCCTCCCACTGAGCTATTGTATTCTGACAGTAGGGAGACTTCCGTACCATCAGAAAACACTGGTCAGCGCTGCTGGCTATAGCCAGCGTCACTGATCAAGTGGCATTTATGCAGCAGGCTGGTTGTACAGAAATCGATTGGTAGATTACATGAATCGAAATTCTGCTACTCCCTGCTGAACTGGCAGAATTTTGATCCATGTATGGCCGGCTTAAGTTCAGTTGGCCACAGCATAGTGCAAGGCAGTCGATTGCCTTGTATTGCACTGAAATAAAGTTGTGCATGCAGCACTTTTTTCAGCGCACAATACAGTGGTGTGAACCAGCCAGATAGGAGACAATGCATTTTACCTTGTCTTGTGGTGGGACTGCGGTGGAATAAGCACCCAACACAGTCCAACCACACCTAATGTGAATCTACCATCACAAATTGTTGTCTATTTTGTTATTTTAACCACTTCCCGACCACTTCACGCAGATTTGCTTATGGTCTCTGATTAGACACAGCGGGAGCCAGGACGTGGGAGGAGAGGGTGCGATCTCCGCCAGCCTCCCGCAGTCTTCACTGAAACTGACAGGAGAGCAGCCTGCCTATGTAAACAAGGCAGGTGGCTCTCCTGTCACACAGGCACAATGAGATTGTGTGTTTCAGCTAAGCTGAAGCACCGATCTCTGTATGCCTGTCACAGAGCCCCCCCCCCCGCACACACAGTTAGTAAGCACAATTTAGGAGCACACTTAACCCCTTGATCACCCCCAGTAATAACCCCTTCCCTGCCAGTGTCATTTATACAGTAACAGTGCATATTATTTAGCACTGATCACTGTATTGGTGTCACTGGTCCCCAAAAAGTGTCACTTAGTGTTAGATTTGTCTGCCGCAATGTCGCAGTCCCACTAAAAATCGCTGATCGCCGCCATTATTAATAAAAACAACAAAAAAATTAAAAGTCCAAAAATCTATCCCATAGTTTGTAAATGCTATAAAACTTTTGTGCAAACCAATTAATATACGCTTTTTGGAATTTTTACCAAAAATATGTAGCAGAATACAAATTGGTCTAAACTGATAAAAAATTGCTTTTTTAAAAAATTTTATTGGGAATGTTTTATAGCAGAACGTAAAAAATATTTTTTTTTTTCCAAAATTGTCACTTGGTTTTGTTTATAGCGCAAAATCTAAAAACCGCAGAGGTGATCAAATACCACCAAAAGAAAGCTCTTTTTGTGGGAAAAAAAAGGACATTAATTGTATTTGGGTACAGCGTCGCATGACCGCGCAATTGTTAGTTAAAGCAACACAGTGCCAAATAGCAAAAAAATGGCCTGGTCATTTAGGGGGTAAAACCTTTTGGGGCTGAAGTGGTTAAAAAAAGTCCAACTAGTAACTTTTAAAATTTAAAGAGACAGTAGCACAAGCATATTCCAAGTGTTAAAACTGCAAAGGTCGCTACTTTCCACCCTTTTTTATCGAACATATTAGCTACTAAAAAGCTTGGTAATCTGACATAAACAACCTATTGCTTCTCCCTAACCTGTACAATTACATACTCTAGTGACTGGCATGTGCGTTCTTTTGTTTTGGCTCTGACACAAAAGCAGCATGTTCAAAACGGAATATTTGTTGTTCCAGAGCTTTCTGTAACTAAAACAACTTTTAGATCCTTAGTTAATACCCTGCCGAACTTTCCAAGTCCTGTGCAAGTTAACCTTAGAATAGTTTTTGAATAGTTTATGCATGATTGCCATTTCTGTGCCACCTCCCAACAAAAGTGAATAATGATACCCTAATAAATGCAGCTGATACATCAAGCCAGAATGTATTGTTACCTTCAATTTCCCTAGTTTATGGTGCTCCTTTGTCTAAAAGCTAGTGCTCTAAAAAAAAAATTATATATATAAACATATATACACACACTGTATATAAAATTCAAGAGGATGGATGGCACCAGCAGATAATATCCATGCAAGTAACCAGGTGGATCCCAACAACACCACCAAGCTAATCAATATATAATACAAAGGGGTTACAGCACAGTAAGTATACACATTTAGCCAGTTATAAAGCAACTTCAGGGATTCTTGCCCTTATAGATATCAACTTGAACACAATGCAGTAAGATGAGAATGGGGGCTCAGGTCCTGACGTCCTATTAGTCAAGTCAAAAATAAAACTTGGTAAGCAAAATTATTCTTGCTTTAAAAACCTTTCGATTTACAACAATGTACGGAGCAGATTATGAAGGCTCAACTATATTTACACAATTAGGGAATGGAATTGTTCTCTTTAAAGCGACCCTGTCAACTTACAGCAAAAATAGAGATGAAATTGTCCTGCAAAAGAAGAGTTCTTACACCATTATGCACAGTGGTACCATTAGTCTCACTTTGCAACTGAACGATATCTGTATCTCCAAAAATAATCTATACACATCCACACTACTTAACGGCCCTGTAATCTATTTTTATTTCCAACCATTTTTTATTAAATTTCTTGACATAAATACAGTAGGTAACATGTAACCATAATAACAATGTACCATAGACAACGCCAGAGAATTGGGTTAGGATCATGTGCAATTCCTCTTGTATCTTAAAATGGGAAAGATTCAGTCACCTGTGTGAAGAAGAAATTTAATATGGAAGCCCCAACTCTAGGTTGCAGTATCTATTTCCATGGTCTTATAAATCCAAATTTTGTCCAAAGGGTACAAGTATACAGTACTGTGCAAAAGTATAGGCAGGTAGGAAGAAATTCTGTAATATAAAAATTCTTTAATATCTATTTTAATTGTTTATTTTTAATTTACAAAGTGAGCGAACAGAAAACAAAATCAAAATCTAATCATCATTTGATGTGATTACCCTTTGACTTCAAACTAGCATCAATTATTACACTTGCACAAAGTCAGGGATTTTGTGCAAGGATTAGAGTCAGGTGTGTGATTAACCAATTATAGCAAGCAAGTGCTAATGACCATCAATTTCATATGTAGGTTGAAAAACAGTCATTCATTGAAACAGAAACAGCTGTGTAAGAGGCTTAAACCTGTATGAAGAACAGCCAAACGATGCTACTAAGGAGAGGCTATGGAAGACAGTTTCATGTTACAGGTCATACACAATGGAAAGACTGAGCACAGCAACAAGATACAAGGTAGTTATACTGCATCAACAAGGTCTCTCCCAGGCAAAGACTTCAAAGCCGACTGGGGTTTCAAGATGTGCTGTTCAAGAAAAAGAAGCCAAAGAAATGGGTAATGTTGAGGACCATAGACACAGTGGCTGGCCAAGGAAATGTAATGCAGCAGATGAAGAAGGCCGCCATCTGGGCAGAACAGCCCGTACGGATGTAGGGGGCCCGGGCGTCCCGAGAGGCCTGGTCCCTTGGGACACCCAGGCCCCAAGTGGTCATCTCCCCTTTGTTCCTTTCCTCCCCTACACTGACAACTAGTCCCGACTCCCACTGGTGCTGCCCACTGCACTGGCTCCTGACTCCCAGCCTCCTGCTGGCTGCCGCTGTTAAAATTATTGGTTGCTAGGACCACCTGGATGTAACTTCCTGCTCCACCACATGCTAGTGTTTCGGCTCCCGGCTTCCACTTTCCAGCTTCCATCCTGCTGCTGAGAACAGAATTGGACTCGAACAGAATGGAACTGGCGAGGGGAACCAGGAGATAGGGGGACCTTGGAGGAGCAATGCAAGGGGGAGAGGGGAGGCAGCACTGCTGAAGTGTGAACAGTTGTGAGGGCTGAGCTGCAGGCACTGCTGAAGTGGAAACAGCTGTGAGGTTTGAACGGGGCTTGGAGGTTGCTATGACTGTCTCTTTTCTGGATTGCGCTGTCTCTTTGCTCGATGGGGATGTCTCTTTTCCTTTCAAATAGTTTTTATTGCATTTTGTCATACAACAATGTAACAGGAAAAAAACTGAAAAGGGAGGGGGAAAAAAGAGGGGGGGAAGCAAGCAGTCATCAAGTACATCAATGCACATCAACAGGGTAACAATGACTGTAACAGTAAATAACATTACACAGTACCAACTGTTGCATACTCCATCATACTCGACTAAAATGCTATCTCCTCAGCGCCACCTAGTGACGTAAAAGAATATTGTTGTCAGATTATGGTTCCACTATACTATATAGGAGGAATACCATTGTTCCCATGGTTTCCACCATTCCAACTCTCTTACATATCTGCCATGGGAAGGGGCCATTAACAATTCAAATGTTTTGTGCGTTTGGGTGGTGTTTATCACCTCAGAGAGGGATGGAGGTAGAACCTCCCTCCACCGTCTAGTGATGTTGATTTTAGTAGCGAGTAGTATGGTAAGTACAGACTTGCAGGATATCTGTGGCAGTAGGTCAGCCGATATGTGAAGCAGGGCGAGTTCAGGCGACGGTTTGACAGGGGTCTTGGATATTGTTGAGATTAAAGCGAATACGTTCTCCCATAACGCCAGGATGGGAGGGCACTACCACATGATGTGCATAAGTGTTCCTCGAGCTCCGCAGCCTCTCCAACATGTGGACGGGGCTGTGGGGGAGAACCTCGCGATCACACTGGGAGTGAGGTACCACCTCAGGGTCAGTTTAATGTGGAGTTCTCTCAGGGATGCGCTTAGCGTGGTTTTGGAGCTGGATATCAAGGCCTTTTTCCATTGGAGTGGAGAGAAGGAACCCCCCAGATCCCGTTCCCATTGCGTGAAGGGGCGGCTTTTGACAAACGCATCCTTTTCACCCAGCATTGGGTAGAAAAGTGATATACCTTTAGCCGTCGGTGGGCTGGCTGTTAAGTAGTGCCATGCGTTAACCGGAATTTTAGCCCTCAATTGTGGGTTGCTACGCAGACAGGAAGCAATTTGGCCATATCTAAACCATTCTCTATTATGGATACCCAAGTCCGTTACAGCTTGCTGGAATGGTTTCAAGTGATCCCCATTGTAGAGGTCATGTACGCATATCGGGGGAGATTTACGCCACGCCGACAATTCCAGGTCAGGGACAATCTGCAGGATGCTGGTAATCGGTAGGACAATGGTGACGAGCGGCGTGTACTTCCACTTCGTGTGAGTCAGGTGCAGCCATGCCGAGACAGAGGCCTGAGCAGTCGGTGGGATATGCTTAGGCAATCGCGCTCCTTGCCGTCTGCTACACAGCCAAGCGCCCAGGTCCCGTTACGGGATCCCCTCGCTTTCCATCTTACCCCAACTCTTGTCAGGTGGCTGCTGGAACCACGTCCGTAGCTGAGATAGCAGGTTAGCCCAATAGTAATCAAGTAGGTTTGGCACGGCTGCACCTCCCACAGTGGTGGATTTCATCAGCAGGCTTCCGGCACACCTGGCACGTTTGCCCCGCCAGAGGTATCTGGAGACCATACTCTGAAGTGCGTTTATATACGATTTGGGGACGTGAATCGGGAGGGACCTAAATAGATAGAGTAACTTAGGCAGGGTACACATCTTAAATGCCGCCAGTCTCCCAGTCCAGGTAAGTTCATGCCTGGAGAGAGATTGGAGTTCTGTGGACATTTGGGACTTAAAGGGGATAAAGTTAGCTTGAAATAACGCAGTAGTATATCTAGTGAGTTTGATACCCAGATAAGTCACGCCGGAGTCCGACCACTTATACGGGAAGGTGCGTTCGAGGAGGTTTCTGGTAGTACCGTCTACCCCGAGGTCTAAAATATTGGACTTGGTTTCGTTGACCTTGTAGAGAGAAATGTCTCCAAAGTCTTCCAAGATTCATTTTACGCGCGTGAGGGAAGCCGTCGGGTTTGATAACATCAGTATGACATCGTCCGCAAAGAGACTGATACGATGTTCCTGAGATCCCACGCTTATCCCCGAAATATCGGGGTCCGATCTAATTTTTTGGGCCAAGGGCTCTATAGCCATGTTAAAAATGAGTGGCGAAAGTGGACAGCCCTGCCTCGTGCCGTTCGTGATCCTGAACGGTGATGAGAGAGTGCCGTCCACCAGAACCTGGGCCGAGGGGTTCGCATATAGGGCCATAATTGCAGATTGCATTCTTCCCCCTATTCCGAAGCGTCTAAGCACCTCGCGCAGGTATCCCCAGTGCACCCTGTCGAACGCCTTCTCCGCGTCCAAGGAAAGGAGCAGAGAAGGCGTTCCAGATGTCCGGGCGGCATGCACTATATTGATGAGGCGTCTAGTCGCATCAGCCGACTGTCTGCCCTTTGTGAAACCAGCTTGGTCTGTGTGGATTAGCTGTGGAAGGTAGGTCATCAGTCTAGTGGTCACTGTCTTAGCATAGATCTTAACGTCTGTATTTAACAGCGAGATTGGGCGAAAGTTTTGGGGAGTGTCGGGGTCCTTGCCCGGTTTAGGCAGGGTAATGATGGTTGCTGAAAGCATTTCCGAGGGGAAGGAAGCCGACTCCGCGGCTTCATTGAAGACGGAGCATAAGTGGGGGGCCAAAATGTCCTTAAGCTGTTTATAATATTCATTGATCATCCCATCTGGGCCAGGAGATTTGCCGGACGGAAGGGACTCAATGGCAGAAGTCACTTCATCCACCGTGAATGGGCTATTAAGGTGGGCTTGTTGGGTATGGGACAGGGTGGGGAGAGCAATGGAATCAAGAAAAGCCTGTATGAGTGCGGGTGTGGGAGATGTCGATTGAGTCGCTTGGAGATTATATAGGGAATCGTAATAACTACTAAACGCATTTGCTATGTCTTTGGGGTCTTGGAGTGATGCGCCCGTGATTGGGTGTTTAATAGTCTTAATCCTGCTCTTAATACGTTGTCCCTTTATTTTTGCCGCCAGCGCTTTGCCTGCTTTGTTGCTAGTAGCATAGTATTTCGCCCTAACCTTTCTGAGGTTACGTTCGTATGAGCCTAGTAAATACGCCCTGAGTTCCTGTCGAAGCCTAATCAGCTGCTGGTTAAGAGCTACCGCAGGTGCAGTTTGATTCTTAGCTTCTACAGCCACTATCTCCCTAGTGATCCTGTCAATTTCACTCGATCTCTTTTTATTCATTCTATGCTGCATCTGTGTCAGTATACCCCTACTAAATGCTTTGTGTGCATTCCAGAGGACCGCAGACTCCGAGACCGACCCCGCATTGGTCTGAAAGAACTCTGATACGGATTTGCTGAGGTGTTCAGCATTTTCCGGGATCTTAATGGAGTCAGCTCTCGCTCTCCACGGTTTAGGCGTTGGAGACGCAGATGAGATTGTAAACGATACTGTAACAGGGGCATGGTCTGACCATGTGATGGGGGAGATCTCGGAATCCACGGCCCTCCTAAGGACCGCACAATCAGTCAAAATCACATCAATTCGGGCATATGTGTTATGGACGGCAGAGTGATGTGAGTACTCCCTGTCAGAGGGGTGGTGACACCTCCACACATCATACAGTTCATTCTTGTGGATAAAGTCCTGTAGTGACGCTTGATGCCTGGTGGAGGTGGAGGAGGAGTCTAAAAACCTGTCTGGAGGCATATTGAAGTCACCGCACAAAATCAAAGGACCCTTCTGGGCAGAGCGGATCTTTTTAATGGTACGGTTCAAAAAATAAAGTTGTCGCACATTAGGTGCATAGACCGATGCAATCGTCACCGTAAAACCGTCTATGGAGCCAATCACTACTAGGTACCTCCCATTTGGATCTACAATGGAGGAAACAATGTTAAGGTCCAGCGATTTATGGAATGCTATCAGCACACCTTTCCTCTTCTTAGGGCATGAGGCAGTGTAGACTTCAGGAAAGTCCTTGTGTGAGCAAATAGGTGTGTGGGAGTCCAAGAAATGAGTCTCTTGTACGCAGACAATCTGCGCTTTGTGTGCTGTCGCTGTCTTCCACAGCGAGGCCCGTTTGCCCGGATGGTTCAGGCCGTTAACGTTCATCGACAGAATTTTAACTGTCATTGAAGACTAAGGGCCAGCGTGTGGTGTAGCTACTCACAGTTAAGAAGGCACAGGACACAGGTGGTGCCGAGCTAGGAAGTCCAGAGAAGGCAGGTCTGAGTATTGATCGGAGAAATGCTGAAGAGTTGTGGTCGATTGGAGATCTCGGATGCTGTAGATCGTTTGATGAGCTTGCACGTGCATTACAATCTGAAAAAAAAAAAGGGTTTTTCCTGCTTGCAGGGAGGGAGAGGAATAGAAAGTAGAACAGTCCAGTACAAAAGGAAAAGAACAGCGACAAACAAAATGAAGTGGAGATTATCGGCAAGATAGCCATCTCCTAGTGGGGTAAGACAGTTAGTTAGCCAAACAGGCTAGGTGGCTCCAGGCACAGCTGCTGTGATAGCCTAGCATCCAAAGTGGTGGTGGTGTGGGGATCAAACAGAAGGGTCAGGCGTCAGGTGGGTTGCGTTGGGGCATTGCGTGCCATTGTTGGGGTACCCTGCTCGGGGCCCTGTGGGCATCTGCTGGGGGTGCGACTTCGGGGATAATACCCCATAGCTTTAACAAGTCCAGTCCCCTTTGCAGACTTGTAACGGTATGCGAGGCACCATCCTTATCGATGATAATCTTGGAGGGATGTTTCCATTTATAGGGAAGGTTATTATTGCGGAGAGCTTTGGTTATAGTGGACAGCTGTCTCCTCATATCCAGGGTGTGTTTAGACAGATCTGCGAATATCTGGATGCCAGAGTACGGATCCGGAAATCGACCGAGTTGCCTCGATCTCTGCAAGATTGATTCTTTGATATGGTAGAAATGCACCCTCAGGAGGGTGTCACGAGGAACTTGCTGGGAAAGAAATGGTGGTTTCGGTACCCTGTGGATGCGATCAATGGTAAGATCAAGAGCGGTTGCCTCAGGAATAAGTGTAGTAAATAGCTCCAGAGCAAATTTGTGTAGCTCTGCTGGCGGAACAGACTCAGGGATGCCCCGGATTTTTAAGTTGTTGCGTCTGGAGCGATCCTCCAGATCTGCGATTTTGGCTTTTATCCACTGGCGTTCTGTGATATTTTCCTCGTGGGCTTCTACAAGGTCGTTGACCGTGGTAACCATATCCGTCATGGAAGATTCAACATTATGTACCCTATCACCCAATGAGTGGATCTCAGAAGACAGTCTATTAGCAAGCGCCAATATGTCGGCTTGCAGGGATGTATGAAATGTATACATCATATCTTTAAGGGCAGTGTCCATTATAGGCTTGCCTTGGGTAGGGAAGTCCGCAATAGGGGAAGGTCCCAAGAAGGCTGGTGCTATCGAGGTGCGGCCTGCTAACAAGGCCCGGTCCTGTGAGTCCAGTCTAAGCTTAGACTTGGCGGGGCTGCTGCATGAGGGGCTGGATGGCTCTGGGGTGCGGGGAGACACAGTACCTGGATCGGAGCGGTCCCCGAGAGGATTGGCGTCAGGTAAGTCCGAGTAGTGCGCCCGCCGCTGCTCCGGAGCAGCAAGGCCCAAGCCGCCGGCGCCATCTTGTCGACTGCTCCGGGACGGCGGCGGGAAGAAGGCTGTAAGTTTTTTCGGCCCCTTGTCCTTCTTTCTCTTCCCCGACATGGCAGCAAGTGCAGGGAAGTGTAGGAAGGCTGTCGATAGCTGGATGGCGGCTTTCGTTGCTCGGATGTCGCTGGATACAATGCGCCTGGAGCCGGAGCAGAGAATCAGGCGTCCATCTAGGTCCCGCGCTGGCCACGCCCCCGGGGATGTCTCTTTTCAAGGTGGGGGATGTCTCTTTGCTGGATTAGGCCATCTCTTACTATATGGGGATGTCCTTTTGCTGGATTGGGATATCTCTTTGCTGGATAGGGATGTCTCTTTATTGGATTGGGCTGTCTCTTTACTGGAGTGGGCTGTCTTTTTGCTATATAGGGATGTCTCTTTACTGGATCTGGATGTCTCTTTGCTGGATTGGGGCATATCTTTGCTGTATGTGGAGGTTTCTTTGCTGGATTGGGCTGTCTCTTTGCTGGATTGGGATGACACCTTGTTGGATTAGGATGTCTCTTTGCTATATGGGAATGTCTCTTTGCTTGATTGGGCTGTCTCTTTGCTACATGGGGATGTCTTTTTACTGGATTGAGATGTCTCTTTGCTGAATGGGGATGTCTCTTTACTGGAATGGGCCATCTCTTTAATGGCATGGGCTGTCTCTTTAATGGAATGGGCTGTCTCTTTACTGGATTGGGCTGTCACTTTGCTGGATGGGGATGTCTTTGTTGGATTGAGATGACACCTTGTTAGATTACGATGTCTCTTTGCTATATGGAGATGTCTCTTTACTAGATTGGGCAATCTCTTTGCAATATGGGGATGTCTCTTTGCTGGATTGGGCTACCTTGTCGTGGTGGCAGGCTTCATATTTTTTGTCCAAAATATAATTCCTTACTATTAGCACAGAACTGCTGGAAATCAGTGAGACCCAGGTACATCAATCTTCTGTTTAGAGAATCCTGGCCAGAAGTGTTCTAAGCGACTCAACTATGCACAAAAACGAAACGCAGTTGAAAGTTCCATTGGCTGTCAGGTGCTGCCACCACCATTGCCGGTAAGGGAACCCGGGAGTGAAGCCTTGCAGCTTCACGGACAGGCCTCAACTGCATATTCGTGAAGTGTGCTGCGCTCGGTAATTGGCCTGGAAACAAGGGAAAGAGGAGGGGGCCAAACCCCTGACGTACAAATAAATAAATAAATATATAGTGCGCTAAATAATAAATGAGGGACTGTAAACAGTGCATATAATAGTGAACCAAACATTGAAATAAGGTGGGATCTTGAACATAAACTGTCCAAAAGAAAGTCCATAAAGTCCTTAAGTGTAAATAATCACATAGGTGCTTGAATGAAAAATCCCACTTCACAACAGGTGAACTCTTAATCAAAAGGTGCTTGCTTTAAAAGGTGCAGGTGTTCCCCTTACCAGACGGGTGAAAATAAGGTGCAAAAGACTCTCCAAAAAGAACATAAGTGCGGTGATGAAGATACACCAGCTCTGCCCACCTCGTGAACAGTCAAGAGTATATATCCTCTTACCAGATCAAATTAGGGCATAGGTGTTACATAACCTCTGGATATCCTTTCCACCATCAGCTGTATATAATGGATGTTCCCCCAATAATTTGGCTTCCTGTTGTCCAGCGGAAGTAAAACTCCTTGCTGCAGTGCTTCTGTCTTGCCTGTCTTGAAGCGCTTCACAGTGCAGATGGACAATGACCAGAAGCATACTGCAAAAGCAACCAAAGAGTTTTTTAAGGGAAAGAAGTGGAATGTTATGCAATGGCACCTGACCTGAATCCGATTGAGCATGCATTTCAATTGCTGAAGACAAAACTGAAGGGCAAATGCCCCAAGAACAAGCAGGAACTGAAGACAGTTGCAGTAGAGGCCTGGCAGAGCATCACCAGGGATGAAACCCAGCGTCTAGTGATGTCTATGCATTCCAAACTTCAGGCTGTAATTGACTGCAAAGGATTTGCAACCAAGTATTAAAAAGTGAAAGTTTGCTTTATGATTGTTAATCTGTCCCATTACTTTTGGTCCCTTAAAAAGTGGGAGGCACATATACAAACTGTTGTAATTCCTACACCTTTCATCAGATTTGGATGTAAATACCCTCAAATTATAGCTGACAGTCTGCAGTTAAAGCACATCTTGTTTGTTTAATTTCAAATCCATTGTGGTGGTGTATAGAGCCAAAAAGATTAGAATTGTGTCAATGTCCCAATATTTATGGACCTGACTGTACAAACAAAATTTGGAGTTTGACCCTGCAGAGATTTTCATTTGGAAAGTCTGAATTTGATGTGGAATGCTGTGTGCACCCTATACAAAAATCGTTCCTCGTACAGAATTTTTCTTCTGATTTATTTCATAGTGTGTACCCCACTTTAGGAGTGTGTTTTTAGCCTTTAGGAACTGGTCTCCTCCCTCTAGTACTTTATATTTACAAAAACAACACCTGAAGCTTGGATACCCATACACTTCTAAAATGCTGGAATACACAAAAATGCTCACAAAATAAGCCTGAAAATCACTGGGTTCAATTAACCTCTTCTGGACCACCCCACCAGATATAATGCAGCAGGGCGGCTCCTGCACAAAATCACGTACCTGTAGTTGATTTTGTGTACTGGGTCTGATGCGCCTGCGCGCTGCCAGCGATCCGCTCCTGCTGTGGTTAGACACCCCGTGATCGTTCTCAAAAGAGGCAGAACGACGGTCTGCCTATGTCGGGGGTCTCCAAACTATGGCCCTCCAGTTGTTCAGGAACTACAATTCACAACATACCTAGTCATGTCTATAAATGACAGAGTTTTACAATACCTCATGGGACATGTAGTACTGAAACAGCTGGAGGGCCCTAGTTTGGAGATCCCTGGCCTATGTAAACTAGGCAGACCGCTGTTCTGTGAGAAGGGAAGATGGGGATCTTGTGTTTCTGCTAAGCAGGAAAAGGGATCTCTGTCTTCTCCCAGTTAAAGCATCGCCCACAGTTAGAAAGCACTCTTAGGGAACGCATTTAACTCTTTGATCACTCCTGATGTTAACCCCATTCACTGTGTGATGCAAATTAATGGGGATTATGATAAATAGTGAGTGCGGTGACAATTATTTTTCCAAATTAATGGGGATTGGAGCACAGAAATTCTCTTGGTGCGCCGAAAACTTCACTGCAATGAAAAGCACACTTGTGGATATTAATACGCGCCAAGCACCATTAATCCCTTGTGTTGAAAAGTACAATGTACAGCTCTTTTGTATAAAGAAATCCTAGCACGCTCAACGACAAAGGAGGAAACAGGCGTACGCTGTGTCACAATCGATGCCAACTGAAGAGTCCCTGCTTCAGAGCAGAGCCCTGGTTTATTTATAGTCAAGAAAAAGGAGTTTACAGTGGGAGGAGACAACTGTACCGCACAACCAATCACACATATGTATGCATTCAAAGGATCAATAGATGGGGAGTGCATGTTCATGCACGAGCGGAGCCACATGCCTGAGTTTCCTGCCGTTGGGTACACAAGCGACCCTGCACTCCTGCTAACAATGAAACCAACGTGTAGGAAAAATGCCCACCAAACACTATACTATGGAACTAGCGTGTTTCTCATGAACGTTGCCCCGCTAATATGTGTGCATGCACTACCATCATTACCTGGTAGAGTGAATCCTATATAATATAGATCATAAAAACCATATTTGATAGTGATTATGCTATTGTTCCAGTGAATGAGTCTATATCTGCAAAGGACAATAGCAGCAGTATTTCAATCATGTAGATCAAGCATATGTGACAGGAAGTTAGGTAAACCACTTCTCGGCTATCTCCCTGTGTAACTAACCCCCCCAAAGGGGTCATCCACACCCGCCACCGAGCTAATCAACGCCACATATGGTGGAGGTATGCATTGGGCAGAAGCAGAGATCCCTGCAAAGAAGTGCATATGTTCTATGAACTTTGTCTGGTGCATGAGATTGCACAATCTATGTGTGCAGGAGAGGAGATCCTGAAAGAGAGGAAAAACTACTTGTTTTAAAGAGACAGTGGTCTCAAAAATTTTCGATGAACTTTGTCTGGTGCATGAGACTGCACAAACTGTGTCTGCAGGAAAGGAGATCCTGCAAGAGAGAGAAAAGCTACTGGCTTTAAAGAGACAGTGGTCTCAAAATTTTTTGCTGGACTGTGAAAAATTTATTGTGGAGTTATTGAAGATGGGGCGATCAAAACGCCTGAAAGATGCAAAGATAGCTGAAATGAGAGACCGAATTCTATGGATGGAGGGGATGTTACCGCGTGAACGAGCCCCATCTATGCCTGAACGGAGTCTGCTAAAAAGAGAAGTTGTTGTCCCTAGCAACACTCAGGCAAATGCGGATTTTCAGCGGAGCTTTGCAGCTCAACAAAAGGCTCACCAAGAGAGTATGGCAGGCTGGAAACAGAGACGCCAGCAGCAAATGGAGGTCATCGGTTTGGAGGAAACCGAGTATGTGTGCAGGGCTGAGCTGGATGCCTTGCAACAGAAAATGGAAGAAAAGGAACAAGCCTTGGAGTTGCTTAGGATGGAGCATAGAAACTTGCAGGCTCAGGTGTTACAGTGGGAAGAATCCACTGCTCTTCTTTTTTCCGAGTTACAAAAACGTGGAGAGACTATAATGGAGAAAGATACCATCCTCATTGTAAAGGAAATTGAAGTTCAGACTTTGCAGAAGCAAAGTAAGGGTGATATGTTGGAGTTGCGTAATCAGCTGACAAAAAGTCTTCAGTCTTTGGAAGCTACAAAAATAGACCTGCAGGATGTGCAGGAACAGAATGTCGCTCTGAAAACGACAGTGTCTCTCAGCTACAAGGAGAAAAATGAGAGAGAGGCTAAATTACTGAGTACTGTGTATGAGCTCACCACTTTGAGCAATGTGGTAGATGAATTGCGTACGGACTGTGAAAGTTGAAAAGAGGAAGCCCAACGTGTCCAGCAGCAGCTAAAGAAGAAAGAAGCCTGTGTGGCAGAATTACATTCCCAGAAGCTAGCCAATGAGGTGAAGGCTCTTATGCAGGGAAAAGGAGATTCTGAACACAAGAGAAAAACAGTAGAGGCACAGCTGCAGGAATCGCAAGTCAAGGTGTCAGAAGGTGACCGATTGTGTGCTAAGCTGTCAGAGAAGGCAAACCGACTGCAGGTTGAGTTGGACAATGTCACAAATCAGCTTTCTCAAGCAGACAGCAAATCTAGAAATTGCCAAAGATTTCTCTATCTTGGAATCACAGCTGCTAGATATGCAGGAACTCTTACAGGAAGAGAGGTGTCAAAGGCTGAGTTTTAGCACAAAGCTCAAACAAATGTAAGATGAGAAAAATGGCTTCCTGGAACAATTAAAAGAGGAGGAGGAAGCAAAGAAAAACCTATCAGAGCAAGTCGCAACACTGCAAGCTCAGATAGCGGATATGAAAAAACGCATGGAAGAAAGCGTTGGTTCATTAGAAATTGTTGAAAATGTGAAAAAGAAGTTTGATCAGATGCTTGGTGAGGAGAAGACCGTGTCTGCAAAATATGCAGAAGAACGCGACCGTGCAGAAACGGAGGCGCGTGATAAAGAGAGCGAAGCCCTGTTCTTGGCTCGCTCTTTGGAGGAAGCTCTAGAGTGTAAGGTTGAACTAGAAAGAGTTAACAAGCAGCTGTGTACAGAAATGGAAGATTTGGTCAGCTCCAAGGATGATGGTGGGAAAAGCGTTCAGGAGCTAGAAAAGTCTAAGCGAGCCTTAGAACAGCAAGTAGAAGAGATGAAGATTCCGTTGCAGGAACTTGAAGAGGAATTACAGGCAACCGAGGATCTGTCCCAAAGAGGGGATAGTGTGCCTGATGCAGTTTATAAAAGGACCAGTGTTTTGGGGTTTGTCCTGAGTGAGCATGAGAAATTTGATGACATGTTGTTTGAATCACCCCTCTGGAATAAACAGTTCCTTCAAAAACTTCAAGCACTGGAAGATGTAACATTAGAACTTCAGCAAACAAAGGAGCTGTGTAAGAAATGTGATGATTTCTCAGTTATGGCTGAAAACCTAGTGGAGAAAACTAAAGCAAGTGATATAAAGCTTGGAGAAAAAAGCAAACACCACCTAGTGGAGAAAACTAAGGCTGTTGGTGAAAACGTGAAACAAATGAATACGTGCCTTTCAGGGAATATTTCCAAAATAGAACTGGCAAAAGACAGGTGGCAGAAGTTTGATCGTGATCTTGAGATACATTCCATGTGGAGTTCAGATAAAGAAAAGGAGCTACAAGGGAAAAGTAGTGCAATAGCCGAAAGTGCATTGAAGAAACCTGTAATAAACTGTGTTGTTGCCTTTGACCCATATGTTGGTGGAAGGAAAGTTGATGATGTCGCTGGAAAAATGAACAGGGGTCACTTTGAAGAAATGTGTGACAGCCTGTTGTCGCAAATGGAAGGCCTTCTGCACAGCATCTTAGAGCAAGCTAAGCTCAAGAAGGCATTTCTTGGAACAAAGCCAAGTGAAGCAGAGGTTCTCAAAGTTTTGTGGAAATCATTTATTTATTGCAGAGAGAGGCGGCTCAAGAATGTTGAAGACTTTAAGACTAGCACAATTGAGTTGCCTATGGATCACGGTCCTCCATGGTGGATAGGACAGACGGTTATGCAGGACAAACTTGAGAAGGAGCGAAATGATGCTAAAAATGCAGTTGAAGAATGTGTATATGAGATGAGTGACAAACTGTGTGACATTTATGAGAAATCTGTCAATGAAGATGACAGAAACAGATTCACCCTGAAGCTTGAAGATACTAAGAGGCTTATCAGTGAGAGTCAAGAGCAGTGCCTGACACATGCGTGCCTGGAAAACTGTGTCCCAACCCTAGGGTTGAAACAAGAGGGGGGGGGGGTATGTGACAGGAAGTCAGGTAAATCTGTGGATGTAGTCACAGACAGGAGATACATTTCCACCTGGTTTAGAAAATTCACCAATTACTATAGGGTGTCGGCTGCAAAGGCAGCAGGAAGGTGTAAAGAAGTTGAAAGGCCTTCAGCTGCTCAGAATGAGGAAGTTAAGGCCTCTATACTTTGTCCAAAGGAAGTCTAAGGATTGCTGCCTCCTGACACTGTGTGGGGAGAGGAGGACAGTCAGATGTGTGCCTCAAGACGCTGTGTGGGCATGGGAGAAGGGATGCCCCCTGAAGCTGTGTGAGCATGGGGAAGACCTCCTGAAGCGATGTGCGCTGAGGAGGGTAACAAGTGTGAAGACTACTCAAGGTGAGGTCTTGGATCGTTTCTATGTGAAAAGAAACCAATGGACATTTCCTGTGTGAAGGGGAAATTAATTAAGACTGAAGACTACTCAAGGTGAGGTCTTGGACTATTTCTATGTGGAAAGAAATAAATGCACTGTTTGCTATGTGAAGAGACAAACAAAGGAATGTGTTCTATGTGAAGAGATAAGCAAAGGGACATGTTCAATGTGAAGAGGAAAAGGGACATGATCAATGGACATTTGTTGTGTGAAGAAAAAACATGGACTATTGAGTGTCTGCTGTATGATCAGCCAAGTCTGCCCAACAGTAGGTTGGGGACAGACTTCATTAGATAGGTTCCTGTGTGTGAGAAGGTAGCCGCCCACAGTGGCAAGGATTTATTTTGTGTTTTATTTTATTTTGATGTTTTTGAGGCTTGCACTTGTGTGAAGAAAATTGCAAGAATAAAAACTTACACTGTTGTTTGTAACCACTTCTCGGCTATCTCCCTGTGTAACTAACCCCCCCAAGGGGTCATCCACACCCGCCACCGAGCTAATCACCCACACATAATAGAAAGCTACCAGCCATTAACCCTGGCAAAAGGGCAGATATCAAAACGATAAGAATTCCACATTGCAAACATATCCCCGCCAGTGAATACCGGGGCCCCGGCTGGCCGATATACAGCTGCAAGAAAAAGTATGTGAACCCTTTGGAATGATATGGATTTCTGCACAAATTGGTCATAAAATGTGATCTGATCATCATCATCTAAGTCACAACAATAGACAATCACAGTCTGCTTGAACTAATAACACACAAAGAATGAAATGTTGCCATGTTTTTATTGAACACACCATGTAAACATTCACAGTGCAGGTGGGAAAAGTATGTGAACCCATAGACTAATGACATCTCCAAGAGCTAATTGGAGTGAGATGTCAGCCAACTGGAGTCCAATCAATGAGATTAGATTGGAGGTGTTGGTTACAGCTGCCCTGCCCTATAAAAAACACACACCAGTTCTGGGTTTGCTTTTTACAAGAAGCATTGCCTGATGTGAATGATGCCTCACACAAAAGAGCTCTCACAAGACCTACGATTAAGAATTGTTGACTTGCATAAAGCTGGAAAGGGTTATAAAAGTATCTCCAAAAGCCTTGCTGTTCATCAGTCCACGGTAAGACAAATTGTCTATAAATGGAGAAAATTCAGCACTGCTGCTACTCTCCCTAGGAGTGGCCGTCCTGTAAAGATGACTGCAAGAGCACAGCGCAGACTGCTCAATGAGGTGAAGATAAAGACTTACAAAAGTCACTGGCAAATGCTAACATCCCTGTTAACGAATCTACAATATGTAAAACACTAAACAAGAATGGATTTCATGGGAGGATACCACAGAGGAAGCCACTGCTGTCCAAACAAAACATTGCTGCACGTTTACAGTTTGCTCAAGAGCACCTGGATGTTCCACAGCAGTACTGGCAAAATATTCTGTGGACAGATGAAACCAAAGTTGAGTTGTTTGGAAGAAACACACAACACTATGTGTGACGAAAAAGTGGCACAGCACACCAACATCAAAACCTCATCCAACTGTGAAGTATGGTGGTGGGGGCATCAAGGTTTGGGGCTGCTTTGCTGCGTCAGGGCCTGGACGGATTGCTATCATCGAAGGAAAAATCAATTCCCAAGTTTATGAAGACATTTTGCAGAACTTAAGGCCATCTGTCTACCAGCTGAAGTTCAACAGAAGATGGTTGTTGCAACAAGACAATGACCCAAAGCATAGAAGTAAATCAACAACAGAATGGCTTAAACAGAAGAAAATATGCCTTCTGAAGTGGCCCAGTCAGAGTCCTGACCTCAACCCGATTGACCAGACCAGACATCCTACAAATATTGCTGAACTGAAACAGTTCTGTAAAGAGGAATAGTCAAGAATTACTCCTGACCGTTGTGCACGTCTGATCTGCAACTACAGGAAACATTTGGTTGAAGTTATTGCTGCCAAAGGAGGTTCAACCAGTTATTAAATCCAAGGGTTCACATACTTTTTCCACCTGCACTGTGAATGTTTACATGGTGTGTTCAATAAAAACATGGCAACATTTCATTCTTTGTGTGTTATTAGTTTAAGCAGACTGTGATTGTCTATTGTTGTGACTTAGATGATGATCAGATCACATTTTATGACCAATTTGTGCAGAAATCCATATCATTCCAAAGGGTTCACATACTTTTTCTTGCAGCTGTACATTTGTGTGGTGGAGTTCCCCTCGCACCGCCATAGATCCGTACCAGAACTTGCTTGTTCACGTAGCCGCTCAGAGCGCCTTGCCGATAGGGATGATCAGGCAAGTAGCGTGCAGTCTCCATTTAATGGAAGGTTTCCACATCTATAGGTCTTTCCTTAATGCCAGTTAAAGCAATATTAGCTGTGCATAGCGATTGCCAGTAAACCGACACTGGGAGACATAATGGCAATTTAAGTAAAAACACATTCTAAAAAAATGTCCACACAAATATTAATATAATTTCCATAACAACTGCCAGTGTCATTAGTATAGTTACAATGCATAGTTTTAGCACTGATCACTGTATGTCACTGGTCCTCAAAAAAGTGTCAAAAGTGTCAGTTAGCGTCCGAATTGCCTGCTGCAACGTCCCAGTCCCGCTAAAAATTGCTAATCAGCACCGTTACTAGTTAAAATCATCATTTTTATTTGGGTACAGCGTTGCACGACCGCACAATTGTCAGTCAAATTAACGCAGTGCCGTATCGCAAAAAAAATGGCCTGGTCATGAAGGGGTATAAGGCTAAAGCAGGTCCATTTTGCAGCCACTGAGATCCCTATTATCAGTATTAAAAATCTTCACACCATAAAATATCCGCTGGGCTCAGTTCCCCTAGCGATACCTCACGTCTCTAGTCACAGGCAATGAGGTATCGCTTTCCTAGCCCGGGCCGCAGTCAGACCCGTTATGTACACACACAGGGACAAAGTGAAACCAACAATCTACTTCCGCACACTGCAAGGCCAAACTAATCAACTTCGGCAGCGCCTTCACACGTCCTGTCCCTGCCTCCTGCCAACCCTCGGTGTGGGAGCTTTGTGACCGGCTCACCTGCACGTTGCCGGTACATGAACGGCTAGCCAGGATGGTGCTGCTATAAAATCACTTTAAAACAAAAGTCCGTAGCCAGAAAGGGACCGAGAAGACTGTAAATCATTCGGGCTCAATGATCGGCTCTCGTGTGCTTTAGCCTGATCTTCCTTAGCGCCAGTTCAAATCGAAGGAGAAAGATGAAAGTTGGAGGAGTCGGTGTGTGGAGTGCAGTGTGCAGCATTGTCCAATCTCTGCTCCTGGGTGACGTATGGGGCCACACAGGTATAGTACATACTAGCCAGAAATCAATGCCATTTATTTGGCTAAAGCAACTGGAAATTAAAAAATGGTGTCATTTTTTTTTAATGAAATGCTTGTTTTCAGCTTTACATCCTGCTGATCTCCTGCAGCCTGTTTGCAACCTGTTTTCATGCATGCAATGATAGTGTGGATTTTCTGATGGTAACAACAGTGCACAATGCATGTGACATACAGTATGTCTTAACCACTTGCTGACCGCTGCGGCAGGCTGGTCTGGCTGCATTAATCGATGTACCTATCCTGGTGGCACATGCCCCCATTAGCCAGCGGGGAAGCTGATTCACGTGGCCGCGATTGCCGCTGGGCACCAGCGATCGCTCCCCATTTGGAGAGAACAGCGGTCTGCTGTTGTAAACACAGCAGACTGTTGTTCCCTCAGGAATCGACACAGAGCGCCTGTGATCCTCCTATTTAGGATCACATGTCTCTGTGTTGATTCCACAAGCCAATCCCCCTCACAGTTAGAAAAAAACCCCTAGGCTCACATTTAACCCTTTGATCGCTCCTGAGTTAACCCTCTTCCCTGCCAGTGTCATTAGTACAGTAACTGCATATTTTTAGCACTGATTACTGTAGTAATGTCACTGGTTCCCCCAAAAAAAAAAAAAAAAAAATGTCAGTTAGGGGTCCGATCTGTCTGCCGCAATGTTGCAGTTCCGCTAAAAATTGCTGATCGCCGCCATTACTAGTAAAAAAATAAAATAAAAATGACATAGATCTTTCCCCTAGTTTGTAGACATGATAACTTTTGCACAAACCAATCAAAATACACTTATTGTGATTTGTACCAAAAATATGTATCAGAAAACAAATTGGCCTAAAAATCGCACAGGTGATCAAATACCACCTAAAGAAAGCTGTATTTGTGGGGAAAAAAATATTTGGGTACAGCGTCGCACGACCGCGCAATTGTCTTTTAAAATAATGCAGTGCCGAATCAAAAAAATGGACTGGTATACCATTAAGGGGGTAAAACCTTCCAGTCCAGAAGTGGTTAAGGTGATCATGTATGATCTCCATCTAGGGCTATGTTACCAAACGTTCGTATTTCTACTAGCAGCCAGTAAAAAACGGGCGCTTTTCTCATGCAAGTGACAAGAAAAGGTTGGCAGTATGCGCAGTTCCAGTCTGGGGCCAGCTGAGACCAACTGAGTGCCTGCTGTGGCGCTGGCAGGTCTGGTGGAGGCGGTGCCTGAGCATGTCGTGTGATGTCATGGTGCAAGGGAGCCGTTTGGAGCATCGTTTGCGGGCCAGGAGCAAGGCAAACTGTGTGGCGGACTGTCAGCACTGTTTGGACTGGAGTGGAAGGAAGTAGCCACCTGGTTTGGAGATAGGCTGTCACTGTGACTTCTGGAAGGGACGGAACTAGTGTTGCCACCTCATGCCTTTTAACCAGGACACACATTAATTACACAGATTCTGTGACTGATTAAGATGGTAATTAAACTCACTAAGTGCTTTATCTGCATTAAATTAGCCACAGAGCCTGTGTAATTAATTTGTCCTGGTTTAAAGGGATGAGGTGGCAACCCTAGGTGGGACAAGAACATGGAACTTCTGTTAGGGAGATCAATCCTCAATGATGGAAGGGGGGGTTTGGTTGGCCTCCGTGGTCATGCAGGGAGTGCCACGCTGACCCTGGGGCAGCTCTTCTGGAAAGTAGAAGCAACGTTTTTATCATGTATTCATTTTATTTATTCTTAGTCTTGTAGTACATCCTGCCCCTGTGCCCGTCTCTTATTGGCCACCCATCACCATATATCTCTCTCCATTCCCCACTTCCGGTCCCACTCTTTATTTAACTCCAGGCATCTTCTCTCCCTGTCATCGGTATGACGAAGGAGCCTAATTGCGCATGCTCCGAAACGCGTTACTGCCCCCTGATGTCACTACGCCCCGTGCAGTCCACGGGCGAGGCGTGCGTTCCACCACGGCCTGGGACGGAAGTACTTTCCCTTGTTGGACTCTACAATTCCATCACCCCCTTGCTGCTGGACAGCCAAGGGAGATGGAGCCATGGAGTCACAGGGTCAAGAATGGACCCTGAGTGATGCTGTCACATGCCTGTTTTACTGGCCCATCCTGTAAGTTTTATATCTTCGTGTACCAATAAAAGTAGTCTATGCTGCACTTAGGGGTGCCTTCTCCCTTTCTTACTCTAGACGAGACAGGTTGGTTAGGTGTCCTCCTCATCCGTGCTGCTGCACACTGCTGCCAGTGTCACTGTGAGTCAATTTCATGTGTGTATGTGCCCGACCATTCTAATTTCTTGCCCTCCTTAGTCTTGTCCCTGAGCTAATTACTTACAAAATAAGATATGTTTTTTTTGCCTTAACATCTACCTTAACCACTTAAGCCCCGGAGGATTTGGCTGCTAAAGGACCAGGGGTTTTTTTGCGATTTTTTACTGCGTGACTTTAACGGACAATTGCGCGGTCGTGCGACGCTGTACCTAAACGAATTTGACGTCCTTTTTTTCCCACAAACAGAGCTTTCTTTTGGTGGTATTTGATCACCTGTGCGATTTTTTGATCACACGCTATAAACAAAAAAAGAGCGTAAATTTTGCAAAAATAACAATATTTTTACATTTTTTTATATGAAATTCCCCAAAAAAAAAAGTAAAAATCAAAATTTTTTAACATTTTTCGGCCAATTTGTTTTATGCTACCTATGTTTGGTAAAAAAAATCGCAAAAAGCGTATTTTGATTGGTTTGCGCAAAAGTTATCGCGTTTACTAACAAAGGGAAAGATTTTTGTCATTTTTGGTGGTTTTTTTTTTTAACGCGTAATGGCGGCGATCTGCGATTTTTTTTTTTTTTTTCGGTACTGCGACATTGCGGCGGACAGATCGGACCCTTGACTGACATTTTTGACACTTTTGGGGGCACCAGTGACATTACTGCAGTAATCAGTGCTATACATATGCACTGTTACTGCAAAAATGACACTGGCAGGGAAGGGGTTAACTTTATTGGACAGGGAGGGGTTAAGTGTGTCCTAGGGGCGTGATTCTAACTGTGTAGGGACATTCCTATTGGTGTAAAAGCAAAGATCAACCGTTCTACATAGTAGAACGGACAGATCTTCACTTTTACACAGGGAGAACTGACAGGCAGCTTGTTTACACAAGCTGCTCTGTCTTTCTCCCTTCACAGGAGCGATCGCAGTGTGACTGGCGGACATCGAGTCCGCCGGTCACACGCACTGACTTGTCTGTGAACGAGCCGCTGGGGGCGCGCGCCTCGGCGGGCGCGCGCCCGCCCGCGATAGGCTCGCAAGTCAGTGACAGGCGAGTGACGTACCGATACGTCACTCTGCCTGGCCGGGGCTGACCGCCGCAGTATATAGTCGTGCGGCGGTCGGCAACCGGTTAACCTCTTCGTGCTAGCGCCTCCCGGCCCCTTAGGAGGGTTTATGACGCAGGGCGTGGGGCTTAAGATCACGTGACCACCGTCATTGTCTGTTACTGCGCTCACGTGATTAAAAAAATCCCAATCGCAAGCGGCGATCTGGAGCTTTCGGTTAGGCGCCGGTAACTGTGCTGGCAGCCTGCACGCTCTCCTGGCACAGCTCCTAGTGACCGCAATTCGCACAAATATGCCTGCAGCCACATATTTGCAATTGTAATTTTGTAACTTTAGGAAATGTAAAATCTTTGCTGTGTCAGTAAATTTTGGGTGTCGTGTCAGTACATTTCAATCTAGCAGGTTGGCAACACTGTTCTGAAGCCCTTGTGACAGATACAGATGAGGTTGGGCGTCCTCCAAACTCATCTCTAGCTGAATTCCCACTTTCTTTTAACTCTACTGAGCTGTGGGCTGGGCCAGGGCTTGACAAATTTACAAATTTGCTTTGAATCTAGGAGCCAGCTAAATAGAAAAAAAGTTAGCAGCTATTTTTTTTTTATTTTTAAATTGCTTGCCTACTAAGCACTCTCCCCCCCCCCCCCCCCCCTCCTGCCCAGGCCAATTTTTAGCGCTGTTGCACTTTGACAATTGCGCGGTCATGCAACACTATACACATATCGTTTTTATCATTTTTTTTTTTTTCAAACAAATAGAACTTTCTTTTGGTGGGATTTAATCACCACTGGGTTTTATATTTTTTGCTAAACAAACAAAAAAAAATTAAAATTTTGAAAAAAAAATATAATTTCTGTGATAAAGTTTTGCAAATAAGAAATTTTTCTTCTTCACTGATGTTAACTGATAAGGCGGCATTTATGAGATTGATCAGTGTCCTGATTTGTAAATGTCCCCTGTCACAAGATAGCCGGTTATCAGATTTCCTTCTCGCACACTGTGACAGCGCTGAGGAAAGGAAATGCTGATAACTGGCATTTGATTCCATGTGGTCAGCTGTAATTGGACACAGCTGATCACATAGTAAAGGGCTGCTGGTGATTGGCCTTTTACCTCGATCTGTGATGAGCTGTGTCTGAAGGACACAGCAATCACAGAGCGCGCCCTGGGGTAGGGTCCTGGGAGGACGTCAATAGGTGCCCATCCCCGAACTAGACGACCGAGATGTAGCCATCTTTCAGCTATAGCGAGGCGGGGAGACTATGTGAATGGTTAAACGCTCAGGTGTCAGGATGCAATTTCTAGTCGCCATGGCGACCTGGCACCTGAGATTTATCAAGCCCTAGGCTGGGCCATTTCTGCCCTGCAGCTCACATAAAGTAAGAGGTGTGCCGAGTAACCCGGCTGGCAACAAACTGGCGTAAAAAACAGTAGAAGTTCAGAGGTCTGCTAGAGATGAGTTTGGAGGAAGCTAAAGCTTATCTCTACGAACGGTGACCACGCAGGAGAGCTGTTTGGAGACATATATAGAGGGTTGTTATTAGAGATGAGTTTGGGTGTCCTCCAAACTCCTCTCTAGCCGAACTTCCACTTTGTGCTAATCTCTAGTCAAGTCAGCTGCTAAAGGGGCAGATGCTAGTAACATCAGTTCCCCTATATGGTCACATGCCCATATTTAGACCAGTTTGAATATAGATGAGAACAGAGGAGGCCCAAGCTCGTCACCCTATAACAGGAAGTGCTAAAACAAAGACCCAAATAGCAGAATCACCAAGTATTGTTTTGATGAGGCTACAGATTTAAAAATATTGAAAATGAATGATTTTTTTAAAAAAAATTAACATTATCATGTTAAAGCTTATATGAGATGCGATTGGGTTTGCATATTATTTAATACAGTCATATGTGACTACAGCGAAGTTAATACATTGGCTGTCAGGAGCATCAATTTAAAGCCCACTTTTGGGCAAGATTAGCTTAAAAAATTTGAAGCAGGAATACCTTGGGAGGACCTCATTCTCATGCAGACATACTTTGATCTAAGGCAAATCATTCAGTTTACATGCTAGAAAAGGTCCAGCTCCTGCTCAACACCCTAGCAGCTCCAGCTGGAAGTGCTGCAGTTCCTTCTCTCTGGTGGTTGTGGCTCTGCAGGCAGTGGTGGCTGTGGTGGGAGTTTGCCAAGCCCTCGAAGTTTGAGCAAAATGTATGCTTTGTTCCAGGGCATCCTGCCATTTGGCAGTTCCTTGAAGTTTTCTGAGAGCCTTAAGTTTCTCAGTGGATGCCTTGGAAGACCCCATAGGGCAGCTTTTTCAGTTGGGTGTCATGTTTGTCTATATGAGGACCCAATGGCTCAAGTGTTAGGTGGTTGAACTTTTCTATAAGTAGCAATTTGAGAGGCTGCTCTTTGAGGATGAGCCCTTGTTTGGAACCTCCGTGGACTCTTTCATGCAGAGGATGAATGTGGGTAAAAGCACATTCTTATGCAGTTAGCCTTGAGCTCTAAGCAGAAGGCTACATGCCAGTTTTTATAAGAAAAACTGGAACCCAGGTCCTCTTCACAGTAAAGCAGGGATCCTCAAACTACGGCCCTCCAGCTGTTACGGAACTACACGTCCCATGAGGCATTGTAAAACTCTGACATTCACAGACATGACTAGGCTTGATGGGAATTGTAGTTCCTGAACAGCTGGAGGGCCATAGTTTGGAGACCCCTGCAGTAAAGGGATGCCCCCACTCATGTGGGTGGGGGAAGTCTAATGGTCTTTGCTACCATCTGGACTCAGGAAGTCACAAGATGTCAAGATGTGACAAGCTGGAATTGCGCTGCTTTTTCTCCACACTTTGTGCTCAAGGGTCTCTTTGGAGCCATAAAGCCGAGTGGTTTTCTGTGCAGCTCTGGAAAAGCTACTGTCTAAGGGGAATAAATCGCAGAATCAGGTTAAACAAATTAATATCAATGAAAACAAGAAAGCCGTCACTCCAGGTGAGTAGATCCAGGTAAATGGATTGAATAGGTGGGACTCATCTCACGGTTGCACACCTTGGCTCACCAGCCGTAGGTTACCCATGTGAAAGAAAGTGGCTGCACACTGAAATACAGAAAGTCTTTTTATTGCATGATCCCAATAAAATACATGACACACATTACGTCAACCTCTGTACCGCTCCTGTGAACCCAGTTTTATCATTGATTTATTATACTCCTAGACATTGATTGTAGGACTGATTACTGTGATTGGTATTCATTTGTTCACCTGATACTGCGTATTATTCTTTTGGTAGGTGTTGATGTGCTGTGGATATATCACTGAGTAGTACTGAGTATATTGCTTTTGGTGTGGGAACACATTGATTGTTTTGCTGCAACTCCTTAGGCTACGTTCACATCTTGGCGTTGCTATTACAGGTGTTTTTATGGACGTTTTTACAGGCGTTTTTTGTGCAGGCGTTTTTAGATTGACTAGAGACCAATGGAAAACGCCTGTAATCTGCCCAAAAAGAAGCTTTTTTGAGCGTTGGGCATTTTGCTCACGGCGTCAAAACGCTCAGATGTGAACAGGGGCCATTGAAATGAATAGGATTAGTCTTGTTGGGCGTTTTGAGAGCTGATCCTAGAGCAGAAAAACTCCCCAAAAACGCCTACATGTGAACGTAGCCTTAGGAAATTCATATTTATTTATTTTGATACACTTTACAATTTTGTGGTAGCGCACAGAGGTTACGTTTTTTTGTTTTGTTTTACTTTCTTTGGGGGGGGGGGGGGGTGTTCATACTGCCCATTCTAGAAAGATAGTGGTGTCTTGGCTTATATTCTAAACTTTTTACGGTGTTTCTAAGTCACACAGAAATATCTGGCCTATTCTGGACTTTAAGGGTCTCAACAAATTCCTGAGGGTACAGGGGGACTTTCTGACATCAGTTGATATCAAGGATGCCTACCTACACATTTAAATTGCACAGCTTCACCAATAGTTTTTGCGATTCGCAGTGGAGGGCTGCGACTACCAGTTTGTGGTGCTGCTGTTCGGCCTTTTAATGGCTTCCAGAGCTTTTAACAAGGTGTTTGCTCTTGTTCTGGGTTTGTTAAGGGCTTAGGGTATTCCCATTGTGGGGTATCTGGGCAACCTGATTCTCGGGAAGCAGACCTTGGCATAAGATGTCCATCAGGAGGTGCAGATCCTGGAAAGGTTCGGTTGGGTGCTGAACCTTCAGAAGTTGCCTCTGGTTTTGATGTAATACCTGGGCTATTTGATCTTAGTCCTAGACACAGCAAAGGAAAAAGTGCTGCTTCTGCAGTGGAAAAACTTGTCCCTTCACTCCCTGGTGGAAACTCAATCAAAGAAAACTCCATCGATTCATGTTTGCATGAGGGTGGTGGGGGAAGATGACAGCTGCCTTTGATGTGGTCCCAGTTCAACTCCAGAGCTCTACAACTCAATACCCTTGTCAGTATAGAACGTCAGGAGTCCTTATATCTGCATAATATGAGAACATATGACTCCCAAGGCCAGGCTGACTCTGTAAAGGTGGATATTAACGCAGATGCTGGATTTTTTTTTCTTCCAGTGACTTAAAGTGGATGTAAACCCTCGCATATATCCAGTGAAGTGAACAGCCTCAGATGATACACAGAGATGAAACAAATCTTCCTACATAAGTTTTACTTGTAAATGTGCTGTCTTTAGCTTTCTATACTGTTTTGAAAGTAAACATTGTGTTAGAATTCGTGTTTCCTCATTTAGCAGTGGTAGTGTAGTCCAGGCATACACTGTGTGTGAGCTGATTGGAGGAAAGACACACCCCCCCCCCCCCCCCCTCATAGGCAGAAGAACAAAGAAACTTGCAGAGCTGTACTGTGAATAGACCAGCTCTCTGCTTATCTATCTTCCCCCTCTCCCCGACACAATTTATAATGCTGATAACGGAGGAATGAAGCAGCAGAAAGACACGACACTTAGTGCTTTGGAGAGAGAGTAAACACTACAGATATATGTGCATAGATCAGATTTCATGAATGAGGTTTACAGCCACTTTTAACGTATTAGTAAAGCTTCTCTTTTTTTCATTAAAATAATAAACATGTTATAACTAGCACCCCCGATCCTCCTCTTTGTGGGTCCTCTGCCGGCGCTTCTGGCTACTCAGGCGTGCTCGATCGGGGTGTTTGCGTCTTTTTCAGACACACAGCCCAGATTGGCCCCAGCTTTCTACCCACAGGTTTGACAGCAGAAGGAGCCAATGGTTCCCGCTGCTCTCAGCCAAGCCTGTGGGAGAGGGGAGAACTGCTGCAAATGTGCACGGTGCTTGACCGAGATTGGACTCGGATGAGTATTTAGGCGGGGCTGCACTGTTTTTTTTTTTTTTTTTTTTTTTTACCTTGATGCAGAGGATGCATTAAGGCAGGGCTCGACAACCCCCAGGTACCAGGTCGCCATGGCGACAAGTAGTTTTGTCCTGACGCCTGGGCTGCTGTCTGAATGCTTCCCACACCCCGCGTGATGTCACTTCTGGGTCCTCGTTGACAGTTTCCCCGGCCATCAAGGCTGGGAAAGAATGTAATGCAGTGCGATGTACATTGCATTACATTTAGTGAAGCACAGGGGGGACATGCAGGGTCTTTTAGACCCCTGGATGTCTCATTAAAGAGAACCTATCTGCAAAAAAAATCATCACATAGAGGACTTTAAAAAAAGTTTTTAAACTTTAAAAAAAGTTTAAGTAAAAAAAAAATTTTTTATATTGTAAAAAAAAAAAAAGTTAAGTTACACCCAAGCACACAAAATCTCCCCAGCCCGCCCAATAGGAAAACTGAGGCCTACGCCTAAAAACGTTAATTGTGATACACGTTACATATAGGCTTGTGACGGTATCAGATTTTCATGCTGCGATTAATTGATTAAGGTTTTGCCACGGTATACGGTATTATCACGGTATTCTATTATTAAATTTAAATTATTAAATTTCCACCTCACTTCAATTTCATTGCTGAATTTAGGGGCTTTGGTTCACTTATTCACATTATTATATAGTCAGTCAGTACAGACTCTGTGAACCAGGCCTAAAATAGGTCATCAAGCAGTGTCTGGCCTAACTGGTGATAACTGGTCCTGGCGCTCGGCTCCGATCCGATGGCCTGGTCATTAAGAGGGCAAATCCTTGTGGTCAAGAAGTGGTTAAACCTGAAGGAGGTGTTGTTTATAAATTACTTTACTATTGCTTTAGGCCTGGTTCACATGTATGCGGGTTGGTGGTTCACATGTATGCGGGTTGGCGGTTCACATGTATGCGGCCAACCTGCAGGAGGACCGGTGTTTTTATCTATTAATGACTTTACTATTGCTTTAGGCCTGGTTCATATGTATGCGGGTTGGGGGCCCACATTTGCACAGGCATAGCAGCCCATTGATGTGAATGGGCTTGAGCTGCTATGCCTGCGTTTTCAGCTGAAAAAAGGTGCATGCAGAATTTAAAAAAATGCAGTGGCCATGAAATCCATCCTTCTTTTGCACCATGCGACTTACCTGCCGTTGCTGCACACGCAAACTGTTTTTAAATGCCGTGCCCACGTATACAAAAAATGCAGAAAGCTTGTCAGAGCAGAAACTGCAGGTTAGGCGCATGGTGCAAAAGCAGGATGGATTTCAAGGCCACTGAATTTTAAAAAAATGCTGCAAGCACCTTTTTTCTGAGGGCATAGCAGCCCGTTCAAATCAATGGGCTTCTATGCCTGTGCAAATGTGGGCCGCCAACCCGCATACATGTGAACCGCCAACCCGCATACATGTGAACCACCAACCCGCATACATGTGAACCAGGCCTAAAGCAATAGTAAAGTCATTAATAGATAAAAACACTGGTCCTCCTGCAGGTTTAACCACTTCTGGATCGCAAGGATTTGCCCCTTTAAAGACCAGGCCATTGGATCAGAGCGCCAGGACCAGTCATCACCAGGTAGGCCAGACACTGCTTGATGGCTATATAATAATGTAATGTGGGCTGCTATGCGTGTGTGTGTGTGTGTGTGTGTATATATATATATATATATATATATAATATATATTAGAGCACGATTCTGGCCAAAATGAGAATCACGATTTTTTTTAGCTTGGAATAAAGATCATGATTCTCTCATGATTCTCTGTGTAACAAAAAAAAAATTTGGGATAACTTTACTGTTACGTTTTTTTTTTATTCATTAAAGTCTATTAATTGCGTTTGAAAGACTGCTGCACAAATACAGTGAGACATAAAATATTACAACAATCGCCATTTTTTTCTGTAGGGTCTCTGCTAAAAAAATATATAAAATGTTTGGGGGTTCTAAGTACTTTTCTAGCAAAAAAAAACTGATTTTAACTTGCAAGCAACAAGTGTCAGAAAAAGATCCAGTCTTTAAGAGGTTAAACTTCCTTTCTCCCTGGCAGAGGGAAGGAAAAGATACAATGTAATCATTTTTGTTTATAGTTACTGGGAGAGCTGTGTGAGTGAATGAGTCATCCAGCTCACTGAAATGTATCAATTCACAAGTCAGACCCAGGAGCAGAGAAACTCGGTATTTTAAAAATGCCACAATAATGGCACTTTTCCACTGCAAGTACCGGCTAGTACTGGCTCGGCTCTACTCGGCCCTGCTTGGCCCGGTTTGCTTTTCCACTGCTGGTACCGCATGGTATAGGGTCGGAACGGTTCGGTACGGTACGGTATAGGTTTGCTTTTCCACTAAAGTAGTACTAAAGTTAAGTGGGTGGGATAACAACGGGGTGGGTGGGATTCTCTGACCAATCAGTGGCTAGTAGTGACTGCATGCAAAGGTTTGTGGGATATGGTACCAGTTTGGTACCTGTTGGAACCACAATCGAGTAGGTACTGTTTTTTCAGAGCCGTACCGTACCGTACCGTTCGGTTCCATGCAGTGGAAAAGCAAACCTATACCGTACCGTACCGAACCGTTCCGACCCTATACCATGCGGTACCGCAGTGGAAAAGCACAAAAGGGTGCCGAACCGGTACGGTTCCATGCAGTGGAAAAGCGCCATAACAATACCGTGGCTATGCAATACCGCGATATATCGAATTACCGAAAACCGGCATATGTCTAGTTACATATCTTCGCACACGCCAGAATGAAAAAAATCATTCTAGCGTCAGACCTTCTTCGTAATGCTAAACTGATTACCTATAGAATTTTTAAAATGTCGCCTATGGAATATCTAGGGTACTGACAAACACATTTAAGGTTTGACATGTTGGGTATCTATTTACTCGCCGCAACCTCAGCTTTTATATTTTTCCAAAAAATTTCGTAATTTTTTTATTGCGTTTTTTTGTCCCCCCTAAAATTACCTTTTTAAAGCGGAGTTCCAGCCTCAAAATCGAAAAAAAACATATTTCTCTTACGTCCTCCGACAGTCGCCGCCTCTTCATATTCGTCACATATGGGGTATTAGACTTTGCTCCGAAGGAGTAGCTAGGCAACAGAATATGTTAACAATAAAGCTTTAACATATCCCACCCTCAAGGGGTGGTCCCCTCAGTCAATACCCTCCTACTTCCTGCAACCATATCTCAGTTTTAATGTCTAGCTTGTCAGGAGTGGCTGGCTCTCTCTGTGCTGGGACTTTCTGTCCCAGACTCTTTCTTCTTTTTAATATTTTGTTTGAGTTTTCTCTCTACCTTTACTTAGCTGTTATTTTTGTCAGCATTAGTTAGTTCTTCGGACGAAGAGGATCATGCGGACTGGGTCTCGGGCTGATCCCCCTGGTCGCAGGTCGTGGGTCAGTGGCTTCCCAGTCTGCCATCGAGCGTTCAGCCAGGTAACGCTCCTGGCACAGTGAACGACCCATCCCTGTTCGGTGCAGGGATGATTGGTGAGGTGGCTACCTCACCGGACGCTGTGCGGTTTCTTAACCTCCATTATGTGCGTCTTGAATTGCGACTCTCCCTGCCTCATGTGCAGCGGCTTGTTCGCCTGTGCGGGTTCCCCACGCCATGTGAGGTAAGTGTATTTATGTGGGGACCTGTCTGTCTGGGACTGTGTAACCTGCCTTTAATCACACTGCTTGTCTCCCTATCTCTCGGCTGCATGCTGTGGGCTGCAAGGGGGGGGGGGGAGCTGTATGACACTGTGTGTGTCAGGCTGGGCAGTGTGAGAAGCTGTGTGCTGTGGGGCATGTTTTTTCTTGGCATGTTTGGGCATATACAGCGATCGCTGCGGCGATCTAACATGTTTCCTTATATTGGGATGTATTGTGTGTGTTTTTATGCACTGTGGAGCGGCGTTTTCGGCGCCAAACGACGCCATTTTACCGGCGCCCGCTCCGGCCGCATGGTTTACATACACGGCGGCCATTTTCTTGTAGCCTCCATAGGCTTACATAGAGCGCCCTGGCAGCATCACTTCCTCTTTCCAGGAACACCGATCGAGGCAGCTGCAGCAGCGGGGTCTCCTCAGGGTTTATCCTTCTGTTCTTGCTATCCATTGCCTGTATTCAGTTTGTATATTCCCTGTGGGGGTCTCATTGTGCCTGAGTGTGGTGCGGTGGGCTGCGCTTGCCGCGCTTGCTAAAAGGGGGCAGTTAACCCTTGGTTGTCTGGCATTACAGGGGCAATGGATTCTCAGGAGGGCAAGTTTCCTACAGTATTGGTGGAAAGCCAGGGGACCGCTGTTTCCCCCCCAGGGGGGGATTTAGCCACTATTGTGGCTGGCCTTGCTGCCCAGGTGCAAATGCTGGTGGCTGCTCAATCTACTAAACGGCCCAGAGTTGCTCTGTCCTCTGATTCTGAGGGTGAAGGTGATGGGGCTGTTCTGGCAGGGACCTCCTTATCGGGGTCCCGCTCCTCTCTTGATCTAGTGGGGTCTGAGGTAGAGGCTGAAGTTGAGGGAGTTGATAATTCTCCCCCTGGCTCGCCTGAAGAGCTTGCAATCATGGATGAGTTGATTGCTTCCATTAAGCAGACGCTACGTTTGCAGGACGAAGTGTGTCCCCCCGCTGCCTTGGCGGCTTATGGGACGCAGAGGAAACGCAGGACGCCGCAGGTTTTTCCCTGCAATGCTGATTTTCAGCGCGCTGTTAAGGATCAATGGCGCGATCTGCGCAAGCCTTTTGCGGTACCAAGTAAATTCAAGCTGCGTTATCCTTTCTCGCCTGCCACTGATGAACGGTGGTGTGTGCCTCCGCCAGTGGATCATGCAATTGCGGTTTTGAACAAAGCCACTGCGATTCCTGCAGAGGGTTCTCCTGTTTTCCGTGATGCCACGGATAGGAGACTGGAGTCTCTTGCCCGTCATACTTATTCTGTTACGGGTTCTATGCTTAAGGCTCTGTTTGCTTCTCTCATGGCGGCCCAGGCGATCGCAAGTTGGACGCAGATGCTTAGGCGCGTCCTAGTGGCCGATTCGGCCTCTCCGGCGACCCTGGATATGGTGGATCAGATCCACCAGGGTGTCATGTATCTGTGTGATGCGGACCTGGACCTGATTCCGTTGGCTGCACGTGTGCACAGCGTGGCGGTGTTGTCTCGCCGCCTGGTTTGGTTGAAATGTTGGTCGGTGGACCAATCTTCACGTAAGACCTTAGCCAATCTGCCTTATGATGGGTCTCGCCTTTTTGGGGAGTCCCTGGATGTGTTGATTAAGGGGATCACCGGGGGTAAGAGCACTCTCTTGCCCCATTTCCCCAAGGCTAAGGGGGCTTCTGGGAAGAAGCATGCTAATTTTCGGCCCCCTCAGGGGTCCTTTCGTGCCTTTCGGCCGCACTACAAGGGAAAACCGTTCAAAGGCCAAGGCTCTCAGAAGAAGCCCTGGTCTGGAAAACAGAAGTCCGGCCAATCCGGACCTGCAGCCCATAACAGTTCGGCCTGAAGGGGCGCCCTCACCCAGTTTTGGGGTGGGGGGACGCTTGCTCGGTTTTCTTCAGCCCTGGTTGGCCCGTGTGCGGGACAGATGGGTTCTGGAAATCGTTCGATCTGGTTACAAGGTCGAGTCTCTCTCTCGGCCGGAGAGCAGATTTTTTCCCTCAAATCTTCAACTGTCTCCAGAGCGCCTGCGGGATCTGCACCTGGCGGTGCGGGACCTGAGGGCTCAGGGAGTGGTGGTTCCGGTGCCTCATCGGGACAGATTTCGGGGGTTTTATTCCAATCTGTTCACCGTGCCCAGGAAGGAGGGCAAGGTTCGTCCGATTCTGGACTTGAAGGCTCTGAACCGCTCTGTGCGGGTTCGCAAGTTCCGCATGGAATCCCTGCGCTCGGTGGTGGCTGCCCTGGTTCCGGGGGAATTCATGGCCTCCATCGATTTGAAGGATGCGTACCTTCACATCCCCATATTCGAGGGTCATCAGAGATACCTTCGATTTGCCATTGCGGAGGATCACTACCAGTTCGTGGCGTTGCCCTTTGGTCTCGCCTCGGCTCCGCGGGTCTTCACCAAGGTGCTTGCACCGGTTCTGGCATTATTGAGGGCCCAGGGCATTTCTGTCCTGGGGTATCTGGACGACATTCTGGTTCGGTCTGCGACCAGACAGGGTCTGGAGGAGGACCTGTCTGTCACAATGCAAACTCTGCAGGAGTTTGGTTGGACGATAAATGTTCCAAAGTCGACACTGAGTCCGTCGGTTCGTCTCCCCTATCTGGGAATGATACTGGACTCGGTGCAGGCGAAGGTCTTCCTGCCGGAAGACAAACTCAGGACTCTTCAGGAGGAAGTCAGGTCCCTCAGGGACGTTCCACACTCGTCTCTGCGGACGTGTATGAGATGTCTGGGATTGATGGTCTCGGCCTTCGAGGCGATTCCTTTCGCGCAGTTTCACACGCGGGGTCTCCAAGCGGAGATCCTGTCCAGGTGGGACGGGCGACCTCAATCTCTGGATCTTCAGATCTCGTTGAGTCATCGCACCAGGGAAAACCTTCTGTGGTGGCTCCAGTCCCCGTTGGTGTCCGGGGGCAAGTCGTTTCGTCCGATCTCGTGGACGGTAATCACCACGGATGCCAGCCTGTCAGGCTGGGGTGGTGTTCTGGGCGTTCTGTCCGCCCAGGGGACCTGGTCGGAGGGGGAGTCTTCCCTCCCGATCAACATTCTGGAATTGCGTGCGATAAGGCTCTATCTTCATCGCTGGACGGACCGGCTGCAGGGCTGCCCGGTTCGGGTGCAGACGGACAATGCCACGGCGGTGGCCTACATCAACCACCAAGGGGGCACCAGGAGTGCCCGAGCGGCTCGAGAAGTGGCCGACATTCTGTCTTGGGCCGAGACTCATGTCCCGGCGATAACGGCGGTTCACATTCCGGGGGTGGAGAACTGGCAGGCGGACTATCTGAGTCGCCAGACCCTGGATCAGGGGGAATGGTCTCTCCACCCGGCTGTCTTCCAGATGTTGTGCGCGAAGTGGGGTCTTCCAGATGTGGACCTGTTCGCGTCTCGCCTCAACTACAAGGTGAAGTGGTTCGTGGCAAGGACGCGCGACCCTCGGGCAGACGCGTCGGACGCGTTAGTGGCCCCGTGGCATCAGTACAGGCTGATGTACGCGTTTCCACCGATTCAGTTGCTGTCCGGGTTCCTTCGCAGGTTACACTCGGAACACAGCACGGTGATTCTTGTGGCACCGGACTGGCCTCGCCGGTCCTGGTACGCAGACCTCGTGAATCTGGCGGTCGACGCCCCTTGGCGTCTGCCTCTTCGAGACGATCTACTGTCTCAAGGACCGATTTACCATCCTGCTTTACAGTCGCTGGCTTTGACGGCCTGGCTGTTGAGACCGAGGTCCTGAAGGAGAAGGGTCTCTCTCCAGAGGTCGTTCATACTTTTCTCAACGCGAGGAAGTCTTCCTCGGGGAAGGTTTATTACCGTACTTGGAAGGCCTATTTTGCCTGGTGTGAGTCCAGGGGGTTTTCACCCCGCACGTACTCGGTTTCCCGTGTGCTGTCTTTCCTTCAGACGGGTGTCGATCAGCGTTTGGCGCTGGCTACGATAAAGGGTCAGGTGTCTGCGCTGGCCGTTCTGTTTCAACGTCCCGTGGCTTCCAACTCCTTGGTTGGCACCTTTATTCAGGGTGTGCGGCATCTGGTTCCTCCTAGGAGGGATCCTTTGCCCCCTTGGGACTTGAATCTCTTTCTATCTGTGTTACAGCGTGCTCCTTTTGAACAGATCAGGGAGATCTCGTTGTCTATGTTGTCCAAAAAGGTCGCCTTTTTGGTGGCGATCACTTCGGCTCGCAGAGTGTCGGAACTGGCGGCTTTGTCCTGCAAGTCTCCGTACCTGGTTGTTCATTTGGATAAGGTGGTCTTGCGACCTAATCCTTCTTTTCTGCCGAAACGAGTTTCGGAATTCCATCTTAACGAGGATATTGTTTTGCCTTCGTTGTGCACGAAGCCTAAACATCCAAAGGAGATGAGATTGCACTCTCTGGATGTTGTTCGGGCGATAAGGGTTTACCTTAAATCGACTGAGTCTTTTCGTAAGACGGACTCCTTGTTTGTTCTTCCAGAGGGTCCTCGGAAGGGCATGGCGGCTTCGGCCTCTACCATCGCCAAATGGATCAGGCAGACCATTGAACAGGCCTATGCCTTGCAGGGGAAGGTTCCCCCTGTGCCTGTGAAGGCGCACTCTACTAGATCTCTGAGTACGTCTTGGGCCTGCCGTCATGGGGCTTCTGTAGCCCAGGTGTGTAAGGCGGCGACTTGGTCGACCGTGCACACTTTCACAAAATTCTACAAAGTAGATGTTCAGGCATCGGCGGATGCTTCCTTTGGCCGCAAGGTTCTTGGTGCGGCTGTTCCCTAGGGTCCCTTGTTGGGGACTCCCGGCTGTTGGGATAGTTTTTTGTATCCCCTGGTTTTTTTTTTTTTTGTCTTTTCCTGGGTTGTTGCTCCTGTTGAGCACTTATTTTTGCTGTTGCCCAGCTGGTTTCCTTCCTTTGGTAAGGTTCCTTTCTTTGATGTGGAGACTGCGTTGCCTTTCGGCGCGGATGCGTTTCCCACCCCTCATGTTTGCACTGCTTTGGGACGTCCCCATATGTGACGAATATGAAGAGGCGGCGACTGTCGGAGGACGTAAGAGAAAACGGAATTTTTGTAAAATCTTACCTGTAAAATTCCTTTCTCTGAGTCCTCCGACAGTCGCCGCCCCCGCCCCTCTTTTGGGGTTTGAATGTATACTCTACTGCTATTCCACTAAAACTGAGATATGGTTGCAGGAAGTAGGAGGGTATTGACTGAGGGGACCACCCCTTGAGGGTGGGATATGTTAAAGCTTTATTGTTAACATATTCTGTTGCCTAGCTACTCCTTCGGAGCAAAGTCTAATACCCCATATGTGACGAATATGAAGAGGCGGCGACTGTCGGAGGACTCAGAGAAAGGAATTTTACAGGTAAGATTTTACAAAAATTCCGTTTTTTTTTTTTTGGTCACTTACCTTATTATAGAAGAAAATATACTCACCTTCCTTCCACACCCTCCCTCTGCGGCCGCGGCCTGCGCTGCCTCTTCCGGTTTGCGATGACTCCTGGGAGCTGAACATCATCGCTCCCAGGAGTCAATGCGCCTGCACCGGCTCCGCTCGTCACTTCCGGTGCAAGAGTGGCATTCCATGCTAAACAGCTTCTGGGCATGCCCAGAAGCTGTGCAGGGATACCGCATCTGCACCGGAAGTGACGAGCAGGGCCTGTGCAGTGCATTGTGGGAGTACGACGTCACGGAAGAGGACACGAAGAGGGGCGCTGTGGCTTCAGCTTCCCACACCTGAGATGGCAGCGCTGGAGAAGAAATTTTCAAGGTAAGTGTTTCTTCTTACAGGTAAGTGCGACCCTGGACAGTTCAGAGGCTATCCATTATGGAATGTACTAGCCCTGACTGTCCCGGGGGTATTTTTAGCTAAAATTGACCCCCAAGGCCAGAATTTTTTTTTTTTTTTTTTTTTACTAAAATCCTGTGTTTTCTAGCGGTAACATCATGTGACATAAAGAAAGGGAACTTCCACTTTTTTATTCTCCAGGGTGTCTGCTTTCAGGAAAATATATCATATTTGGGGGTTTTATGTAAGCCTCAGGCATAACATTATTTTTTTAAACGTGTGCAAAAAAACGTCAAAAACGCTCTGGCTGTGAAAGGATTAAAGGATAAGTTCACCTTCCGGAATGTGTTACACCCGTAAAGATTTGTTAGTTAAAAAAAAAAACTGGCTCCTAACTTTTTTAGCTGGTTCCTAGATTCAAAGCAAAATTTGTTAAGCCCTGCATTAAGGTAAAAAAACTTTTACTTTTGCAACCACTTTAAAATGTTTTGACATTAAATGGCTACTTGTCATGCTAGGAAGCTCATTAGAGGAACAGATGTGCTGATCAGCATTCTGTAACTTTGGCCATTTAGCTGGACCCCCTACACAGGTCTGTCTGCCTTCAGGGTCTTCCCATCAGGGTGCAGACATACAATGCTACGGTGGTGGTGTACATCAGCCATCAAGGAGGGACAATAGTTGTGGTGTTCAGATTAAACACACTTGCTCTTGTCTTGGGCAGAACTTCACGTTCTCAGTGTGGAAAATTGGCAGTTGGATTTTCACTCTGTTCTCTATACCCAATTATTTTTTTTATAAGCCCTTAGTGCACATCCACTGACTTTTTTCACACACATTGCAGAAGTAGGGATGGCATACCTGTGCCATCCCTTCAGAGCTCCATGGCACAGCCACGACTCCCACAGGAGTGACGTCAGCCAATCAGAAGGATGGAGCACTCAAAAACCCAGAGGGAAGACCCAGTGAAGATGGAAGCTTGTCAGCAGTGACAGCGTGCCACTGGAGGGCTTTGTTCTAAGGGAAGTATTTCATAATGTGCTAGTATGCGATGCATGCTAGCACATTATGCCATTGTTTTGCAGGGTTTTTTTTTCCAAAGTGCGGTTTTGGCTTTGGCATGACTGTTTAAAAACAACCATCAATGGCAGCTCAAGTGTTTTTTTATCTTGGAAAGTTCCCTTAAAGGCAGATGTGGCCCTGGGCACCATTTTACAAAGGTGTTAGGAAGCTTTTTTAAACCATTTATAATTTTGTTGTGTGACAATGTACTGTATTACTGCACGTTAAAGGGACACTGCGAGTTGTAAACCCGCAGGGCATGTAACGCACTGCTCAAAATTTAAAGGAACACTTTGAAAACACATCAGATCTCAATGGGGAAAAATATCACGATGGATAGCTATACTGATATGGACTGGGTAATGTGTTCGGAATAAAAGGATGCCACATCGTTTGATGGAAATGAAAATGATCAACCTACAGAGGGCTGAATTCAAAGACACCCTGAAAATCCAAGTGAAAAAATGATGCAGCAGGCTGGTCCATTTTTGCTGAAATTTCATTGCAACAACTCAAAATGGTATTCAGTAGTTTGTATGGCCTGACAACTTTGGGGCATGCTCCTTTTGAGATGATGGATGGTGTCCTGGGGTACTTCTTCCCAGATCTGGACCAGGGCATCACTGAGCTCCTGAACAGGCTGAGGTGCAACCTGGCAGTGTCAGATGGACCAAAACCTAATGTCCCAGAGGTGTTCTATTGGATTAAGGTCAGGCAAGCATGGGGGTCATTCAATGGTATCAATTCCTTCATCCTCCAGGAGCTGGCTGCATACTCTCGCCACATGAGTCTGGGCATTCCCATGCACCAGGAAGCACCCAGGACCCACTGCACCAGCATCGGGTCTAATAATGGGTCCAAAGATTTCATCCCGATACCTAATGGCAGTCAGGATGCCATTGTCTAGCCTGTAGAGTTCTGTCTGTGCGTCCCTCCATGGATATGCCTCCCAAGACCATCACTGACCCACCACCAAACTGGTCATGCTGAACAATGTTACAGGCTGCATAACGTTCTCCGCAGCTTCTCCAGACCCTTTCATGTCTGTCACATGTGCTCAGGGTGAACCTGCTCTCATCTGTGAAAAGCACAGGGTGCCAGTGGCAGACCTGCCAATTCTGGGGTTCAATGGCAAATGCAAATCATGCACAACGGTGCCGGGCAGTGAGCACAGGGCCCACTAGAGGATGTTGGGCCCTCAGGCCACTCTCATGAAGTCTGTTTCTTTTTGTCTGGTCCAAGACATTAACATCAGTGGCCTGCTGGAGGTAATTTTATAGTGCTCATCCTGTTCCTCCTTGCACAAAGGAGCAGATACCGGTCCTGCTGTTGAGTTAAGGACCTTCTACAGCCCTGTCCAGCTTTCCTAGAGTAAAGCCCCGTACACACGTACCGATTGTCGGCCGTAAATATTCGGCCGACGACCGATCGGCTGATTGTAGGCTTGTTAGTATGATGCTTCCGACAGCCGACAGCGCATTTTCGGCCGAACAGAATCTGTCGTGCAGGCATTAAAGTTTTTGTTGGCCAACACCAGAACGGCCGATTGTTCGCCAGTCAGTACAGATTTTGGCCGACAGACAGCAGATTAGCAAGACTGGGCATGCTCAGAAAAGAAAAAAGACAAGGAAAGTTAACCATCACATGACATCACTTCTGCAGTCGGCTGTTGTTGGCCGACAAAATTCGTGTGCAGTCTTTTGCAGTTTTCAACAGACACGACAGCCCTGGACAAAAGGCGGCCGATCGTTCGGCCGACGATCAGTACGTGTGTACGGGGCTTTACTGCCTGTCTCCTGGAATCTCCTCCATGCTCTTGAGACTGTGGTGGGAGACACAGCAAACCTTCTGGCAATGGAACGTATTGATGTGCCATCCTGGAGGAGTTGGACTGCCTGTGCAACTTCTATAGGGTCCAGGTATCGCTTCATGCTACCAGTAGTGACACTGACCCTAACCAAATGCAAAACTAATGAAAATCAGTCAGAAAAGATGAGTAGGGGGAAAGAAATTCAGTGGCCTCCACATGTAAAACCATTCTGTTTTCATGGTTGTCTCATTGTTGCCCATCTAGTGCCCCTGTTGTTAAATTCATTGACACCAAAGCAGCTGAAACTGATTAACAACCCCCTCTGCTACTTAACTGACCAGATCAATATCTCAGGAGTTTAATTGACTTGATGCTATACTCTGATTAAAAAGTGTTCCTTTATTTTTTTGAGCATTGTATAAAACAAAGGCACCATCATTATCTGCCTACATCTCCCAATTGAACCTATGGTTTTTTACCTTTTAATTCTTTTTCCCTGTGCTTGTATGAGCCCTGTAAACATCGGATATGGGTGGGTGGGTTTCAATGTCGGTAGAATCGTGACGTCACAGCACTCCCCTTCCATCTCTACACTTCTCCCGGCAAGCAGAGCCACGCGGCTTAGCCTTGCACGAACATGGGAAAGTGTGCGCATGTCACACACAGAGCATGCTCACGGCCCCCTCAATGCGCACATGTCAAAGCTACCTGACGCCTGTATGTATGAGAATTCCTGCCACCAATAGCTTTTGACAGCAGATCCATAGAAATCAGAAAACATGGCTTGGCAAAAAAACCCTCACGAGTAACATCCAATCGGAACTCGGAGAAGGCACCATATGACTAAAGCATGGCCAATCATGCTGAGGCATGGAGCAGCCAGTCCTGGGAGGGCTTGAGGAGAAAGGAGGAGTGATCTGTTACTGGAATTGTGGACACACTCCCACTGCTCTCATGCTTGTGTATGAGAGAAATACCTCAGATGTCAGTCACAGCAGCGGGAGTGTGGTGACACAAATTTTCTCTTGTGTCGGCTTTTAACCCAGCAAGAAATCGGAGAGGATTTCTCAGTCCTGGATTACCTGTTCATGGCAAGATTGGGCACAGATCACTTGACAGCGGATGCCCGCTAACAGGCGCTGCCATAATTGATCTGAAATGACAGGTGCTCTTTAAATGTAAGGGCTCTTTCACACGGTCCGCTCCGTAGGCGGATCCGTGCTGCTCAGCGGGGATCGATCCGCGATCCCCGCGGAGCCGGCGGATGACAGCTCCGTCTCCGCTTGCAGTGCGGAGAGGGAGGTGTCACAGCCCCTGCTGCTCTCTATGGGGGATCGGATGAGAGCGGACCGCCTGTCCGCTCTCATCTGAGCCGATCCCATCCCTGAACAGATGGAAAAATAGGGTTTCCATCCGTCCAGATTTCACGGACAGGATCGGATACGGATGGCAGCGGGTGTCAGCGGAGGTGTCTCCGCTGACATCCGCTGCCCCATAGAGCTGCACGGAGGATCCGATCAGATCCGCCTAAAAAACTGACAGGCAGGTCTGATCGGAACGCCCGTGTGAAAGAGCCCTACGGATGCATTCTTGCTGGTAGTTAGTGTGAAATTGTGTGAATGCATCAATGCAGTGCATGTGATCTCAGCTTGCAGAGCTTGGATTCATTGAATGAGTTTACCAAAAATGTAAATATTGCAGAATATACATATATGCAGGATATATGCGCTACATAACTAAGCTCCAACTCATGCTGAATAAACTAAGTTATTAATGTATTTTGAATAGAAAACTATCTTTTAGATTTTTTTTGATAAAAATAAATTGAGAAACAAAAAGATTTTTAAAAAAAATTGTGAAAAAAAAAATATATATAATATATAATTTTTTTTTTTTTTTTAAAGTCATAAATTTTTATTCACCCTGCCTCATTGCATGCACTACCATGCTTTGCGGTAAAACCGAGGTATTACTGGGTGTTACTGTAACACCCCAGTGTTTAATTAGTCTATAAGTGTAGGGGTCCCCAACCCCCGGGCCGCAGACTGGTGCAGGTCTGCGGCCTGTTGAAGACCAGGCCACACAGCAGGCGATAAGTGGCAACTGTAAAGGGGTACTGTAATATAAAGGACAGACTACATGAATAGCCTCCACCCCCTGTCCCTGGGAAAATTGGCTGCCATGAATCCGGTCCTTGGTGTCAAAAAGGTTGGGGAACATCTAGAAATAATCATTGTTCCTCAGCAGTACCCTGAAAATTTTACTTTTTGTCTGAAATGTCTTCAGAAAAATATCAGTGCACTCCTGTGCCTGCAATCCTGTATATCTGAATTGTGAAATCCAAGTCACTGCTGCCTCTGATGGTCAGTGTTAGGACAGTGAAGAACAAGGCATGGTAAGTCAGTATTGGGAAAAGGTCAGCTGCAGAGAGACTGTAGGCAATACATGTCTGAAAGCAGTTTTGTGTTAGTTAAATTATGTGAAACATTTCAAAGCAGTTATGTGTCTATATCGTGTATTTGTTATGGAATATTCTGAATATTTTTTTATTTATTTTTTTAGATAAGAATTGTACGTATCTAAGCCAGGGATTTGCAACTGCTGAAACAAAAGACCATTGCTTCTGTTATAAGGCAGAATGGAATTTCAAGCAGTCATGGTCAAGTATCCAGGTACAGTTTTAATTATTTTATTCAGTTGTTTAGCGCTCACACCCGGGCAGAAAGTCAATTAAGCTGTAAATATGTCTTTGGATTGTGAGAGAAGCAAGTTGTTATAGGACTTGTTATTGAAAATTTAATTTGATTGTCCATCAGGTTGCAGTGTTAACCTAGTTTGACCACCGAGGAGTCATACAGTCCGATATGCCCCTACAATGAACTGTGTAAGCTGTGATAAAAGTGTCTTTCTGTCATATTGAGAAGACTTACTGTATAACTCTAGGCAGTCTTTCTTCGTAATTTACCTGTAATGTGGCAATCTATTGGAATGTTCAGCAATTGTGTAAGTCCGGTGTCTTTTGCATCACTGTGGTTACAAAATCAACTTTCACATATGGTTGAAGGTACTAATGTTGCTGGTCGTATTATGGGTTTAGTATAGGAAAGGGGTAAAAGCAACTGTTTAAAACGCTTCAGTTGGAGTGGGGCTTTAATTTGTTTGTTAAAGTGCAAAGGGGAGTTATATCGGCGCAAACAATAGTCTATTGATATACTAAATAAAGTGCAAAATTAAGCTGCTATACCCACTTAGCTTACCACTGCAAAGCAATATCAAATCTTAAAATAACGGTACAGCGCTAAAAAAATAATGTATCCAACCAAAGTGCACTCAGTGATTGTGTGTGTTTACAGTACATATATCTGTGCAATGATGAGGTAGGGAAATAAGGTGCTACGATTGATACAGTGCTTACAATGAAATACTGTAAATAAAGTGCCAATCAAATAAAATATATACATAATAAATATTAATAAATGAACAGTGCAGAAATTTTGTGCAAAATATGCTTGGAGATGGTGCTTGAACCAGTGCTCGAGGGTAAGTATGTGTGCTTCCACCACCACATAAATGATTGGCCTCTCACCTGAAGCTTAGACCTGTGTTGCACCACAAGGTCAAATAAGCAGGGGTTAAGAGCTGGACAAGAGTTTATTCAAAATAAGATAGATAAAACACTCACATGCATGGGCACTACAACTAGTGCAAATGGAACACTAATCACTGCAAGCTACTCCGAGCTGGCTGTCGGCTTCCAGGTTGCTGGTGAAGACTCTGCCCCCTATACGCATTGCGTCATCCGTCAATCAGATGCTAGACTTCCTCAGTAGGAGGGTGGGGCTACCCACGCAACCAGCCAAACTAAATACCGCTATGCCCTAACAGGTAATGCAGTGTCACCGAACACCACTTCCGGATGCATGTGAGTGTTTTATCTATCTTATTTTGAATAAACACTTGTCCATACGGAGAGCATTAGATCCTGTGCTTTTTTTTGTCTTTTATGCCATAATATAACCACAATGAGAACATTGTTCCAGTATATGGTTGTCTCAAGGTACTAAGCAGCAGTGATCTAATTGAGAGTGGAGAGGAAAAGGAGCTTTTAACCCCTGCTTATTTGACCTTGTGGTGAAACACAGGTCTAAGCTGCAGGTGAGAGGCCAATTGTTTTATGTGATGGTGGTGGTAGCACACATACTTACCCTTGAGCACTGGTTCAAGCACCTTCTCCAAGCATATTTTGCACAAGTTCTTGCACAAGATTTCCAGACTGTTCATTTATTCATATTTATCATGTGTATATATTTTATTTATTTGATTGGCACTTTATTTACAGTATTGCATTGTAAACACATTGTTGGCACGGTATCAATTGTAGCACCTTATTTCCCTACCTCATCATTGCACAGATATATGTACTGTAAACACACAGTCACTGAGTGCACTTTGGTTTGATACATTGTTTAATTTGGTTGTTGCCTACTTAAAGCTGTATAGCTGTAGGGAACATTTTAAATATTACTGGTTGACAGGCTTTTATTGCAGAAAATAAGGTGTCAGAGGTACTCAACCTTTTGAAGTGCACAGGCCACTTAAGTGATTTGTTAACCAATGCTTCAGAATTTCATTTTTTTTTTTTCAATTTTAATTTAATTAGCATAATGAAAATTTTAAACAACCAGGATCATAATTTTCCGTGGGACCAATCCCCTCTGGTTTTCTAACCACTGTTTTTAATCACAGCCACAAAAAGAAAATGCACAGGTAGACCTGATCAGACCGATTGTGTGAAAGGGGCCTAAAGCCTAGTACACATGGGCCGAATGTACTGCAGCCAGTCTGACAGAAGCCAGCTTCTGTCGATGGGGCATGACCAAAAAAAGGTCTGCTGATAGGCTCCCGATCAGTGCAGGCCAGTCAAGCTCCTCCACCCCAAACTCGCTCATCCATGTCTTTATGGACCTTGCTTTGTGCACTGGTGTGCAGTCATGTTGGAACAGGAAGGGGCCATCCCCAAACGGTTCCCACAAAGTTGGGAGCATGTCATTGTTCAAAATGTCTTGGTATGCTGACGCCTTAAGAGTTCCCTTCGCTGGAACTAAGGGGCCAAGCCCAATTCCTGAATAATAAACCCACACCATAATCTTGACTCGTCTGCACATAGGTTTGCCATCTCATCCCTTTAAACCAGAACACACATTAATTACACAGGTTCTGTCACTGATTAAGGTGGTATTTAAACTCACTTGGTACCTTATGAGCATTATATCAGCCTCAGAACCTGTGTAATTAATATGTGTCCTGGATTAAAGGGATGAGGTGGCAACCCTATCTGCACAGGTCCTGAGTCCTGACCGCAACCTGATAGAACATTTTTGGGATGAATTTTGAGCGCAGACTGCGAGCCAGGCCTGATCGTCCAACATCAGTGCCTGACGTCACAAATGCGCTTCTGGAAGAATGGTCAAACATTCCTATCGACACATTACTAAATCTTGTGGACACCCTTCTCAGAGGAGTTGAAGCTGTTATAGCTGCAAAGGGGGGGGGGGCCAACTTAATATTGAAATCTACAGACTAAGACCGGGATGCCACTGACCACTTCCATACCGGGCCAAAAACACTTTTTTTTTTTTTAATTAAAAAAAAAAAAAATAAATAAAGTTAGCCCAGTTTGTTTGTATAATGTGAAAGAGGATGTTACTCCGAGTGAATAGATACCTAGCATGCCATGCTTTAAAATTGTGCACACTTTTGAAGTGGCGCCAAACTTCAGTACTTAAAATCTCCATAGGTGACGCTTACATTTTTTTTACAGGTTACCAGTTTAGAGTTAGAGGAGGTCTTGCGCTAGAATAATTGCTCTTGCAGCAATACCTCACATGTGGTTTGAACGCTGTTTACATATGCGGGCGTGACATACGTATGTGTACGCTTCTGCGTGCGAACATGAGGGAGCGGTAGTGCTATAAAAAATGTTTGCCCTTTTTTTAAACTTTGTTTTTACTTTTACAAGGAATGTAAAGAGGAATAGGGCATGACAGGTCTTCTTTACAGAGAGATCTGGGAAGTCGCTTCTTGCTTCCGAGGGTCATAGAGATGGTCAGGGACCATCTGGTCCGCGGTCAGCTATAAGGTAAACTTCCACCGCCAGTTTCATTCTCAGGCTCCCTGATCGCACAGGCGTGGCTAAACAGCCACTATGACTGTTTTTTCTTTGCAGGGAATCTGCTGAAAAACAAAAGTCCACTCAAAGTCCAGTATGTCATATGACGTCCTGTGGGCAGGAAGTGGTTAAAGTTCATGTGCGTGTTAAGGCAGGTGTCCCAATACGTTTGACAATATAGTGTACAGATCAAAGTTTGTCAAACATTTTTAAAATTATGTTGAATGCAAAAAAAAAAATAAAAAAATCTAAGGATTGCTTAAAGTATTACATGTGGTGTTAGCCTTTTTTTTTTTTTTTTTTCTTCAAATGTTTAGGTTTATTTACTTTTTGCTTACTAAGGCCCTATAAGGGGCTGGCAATACATGTTCAATTTTATTGTACAATTTTCTGTTAGATTAAGGGCTCTTTCACACGGTCCGCCTCCGTAGGCGGATCCGTGCTGCTCAGCGGGGATCGATCCGCCGATCCCTGCTGAGCCGGCGGATGACGGCCCTGTCTCCGCTTGCAGTGCGGAGAGGGAGGTGTCACAGCTCCCGCTGCTCTCTATGGGGGATGGCAGCGGATGTCAGCGGAGGTGTCTCCGCTGACATCCGCTGCCCCATAGAGCTACATGGAGGATCCGATCAGATCCGCCTAAAAAACTGACAGGCGGATCTGATTGGATCGCCCGTGTGAAAGAGCCCTTACCACAAACCCCATAATTATGAGGTCAGAGCTAAACAACACTTTCACTTGTATCCAATTAGGTAGGCCTTTGTACTACATAGTTGAAGGTGAATTTCAAGAAAATTGTGTAATGTATGACCAGCTTAAGAATGTGTGTATGTTTGTTTTTTCTAGGTCAAGCCAGGTGCAGGGCCAGCATTTGTGAACTATACACAAGTGTGGTTGTTTTTTCTCATGTTCTTAAACATTTTTATAGTGTTTCAAATAGTAATTTTATAATTCTCTGTATTTTCTGTGGTGCGCCGTAAAACATGCTTATTCTACTTTAAATTTTTTTTTTTTCCAGATTCAAGTACAGAGCCAAGAAACCATTTCTATTTCACCCCGACTAAACAAACTAAACTGTGTTTACCCCGATCATATTATGGTTTATTTGACATGCTTCCTACATTATCTATGGAAACCAGCAGATTCTAAGCATGTGAACTTTCATGTTAGCCGTCTGGATCAAGACTTCTGCTTTGATGTAAAAATTGCTAATGTGACACATTACAGGGTGACATTTACAAACATCTGTGAGTATTTCTGTTATTTCTTTAAGTTGCATATGTATATGAAAGAATGTTGGCGGCTTACTAAGGAAAAAACTTTTATTATAGACAGGTGTATGTAGACAAATATTTGCATGTACACTGGGCCTTTTTCAGCAGTCTGAATAACTATAATTATGAAGATTGAAATTGAGTTGGTAAAAATTAAGATGTAGTCACCTGAAAGAAATAATATTTATTAAAACCTAAAGGAAAGTGGTCCTTAATCCTTGGCTATACCTTGATTCTGTCCGTACTATCCAATTAGTTCATGGCTGTGCCTATAGACAAATCTGGCGAATGACATGACAAAAACTACAGGCAAGAATTGCAGTCAGCCTGTGTTTTGAAGGACCACAATTTCCACATTGCTAAGTACATTTATGTTAAAGGTACACTTTTTACGTTTTTTTTTTTTATTGTTGCTGAATTTATTGTTACAAAATTTAACCATCCCAGCTCTCACCTTAGAGCCGGTTCACACTACCGCGACCAGAAATGAAGGAGCGACTTTAGCGTGACTTTGAAGAGACTTAAATGATAGGCGACTTTGTCTGTGGGGAATGCCGGGATAATCTTTTTGTTCTTCCTGGAAAGTCTGATCACAGTCGCTTGAAAATAGATAAGGATCCGACTTAGAGGCGACTCCCATTAAAGTCTATGTGCACAAGTCGGATAGAGGTGGCCTTGAAGTAGTACAGGAACCTTTTTCTGAAGTCAGAGTAACTTCAGTAGTGCATATTAAAATGGATCTCATTCATTTATATTGAATTTGTAATGACAAGCAACTTGGGGTGACTGAGGTCGCACAAGTCTCGTCCCAAGTCGTGTAGTGTGAACAGGGTCTTATGGAAATGTTTACATTTCAGCTATGGACCTTTTTGATTCAGTGATACGTTTGCCATTTGTTAAGGTAACCAAGTAATATGTACAGTATATTGTTATTTTAATCCTACAGTACAGGACACAGAAAAAATAATTTGTAGACCTTGGGTTATAGGCTTGTACCTTCAGGTGATTGGACACTTGCAACTTGCGTCTGTCCTTAGACCACTTACAGGGCCTGTTTGGGGGCAGTACAAGACTGGTTCCTTCAATTGTGTGATTGTTCCGTTTCCGACTTCGGAATGTTTTCAGGGTTTTTACTCAAACCTGTTCACAGTCCTCAGGAAGGAAGGCAAAGTGCGTCCAGTCCTGGACCTCAAGGCGCTCAACTGCTTTGTGCAAGTACAGAGCTTCAGAATGGAATCCATTTGAACAGTGGTGGAATCCCTGCATCAGGGAGATTTCCTCGCCTCTCTCGATACCAAGCATGCCTACCTTCACATTCCAATATGTGCCAGTCACCAGCATTTTCACGGCTTTGCTGTGGTAGAGGAGCATTATCATTTTGTGGCATAACCCTTTGGTCTCGCCTCTGCTCCTCGGGTCTTCACAAAAAGTGTTAGCCCCGGTGCTAGCTTTGCTACACCAACGGGGGATCGTGGTACTGAGCTACTTGGACGATCTCCTTCTGCGAGCAGAGTCTCCCTCTGCTCTGGTGGAAAACCGGGAGATCACAATACAAACTCTGCGGGAGTTCAACTGGATTCTGAATTTTCAGAAGTCTGCTTCTGGCTCTGTCCACGAAGCTGGACTATCTGAGCCTGACTCTGGACTCTGCCTTAGCCAGAGTGCTTCTTTCTCTGGACAAATGAAAGAAACAACTATAGGTGTCCCTGGGGAATTTGAGTGGAAGGGCTGGAGATGGTAAGTGTAGTAATGAAAGGTATAGAAAAGAATATATAAAATTTCAACATTTATTGATTGATTTATATTAAAATTCAACAAAATACAAAAAATAAACATATTTAGACTTTAAAATAACATTCCATGTACATATCCTGATAGGGATAATACATTAGGGGTTCATGAAGCAGGGGAGTGATACACTCCCCTGCTTCATGAACCCCTAATGTATTATCCCTATCAGGATATGTACATGGAATGTTATTTTAAAGTCTAAATATGTTTATTTTTTGTATTTTGTTGAATTTTAATATAAATCAATAAATGTTGAAATTTTATATATTCTTTTCTATACCTTTCATTACTACACTTACCATCTCCAGCCCTTCCACTCAAATTCCCCAGGGACACCTATAGTTGTTTCTTTCATGAATTCAGTGGGGAAGGGATTTTGGGCTGGTTCGGCATAGCCTTGTACCAACCATTCAATTTTTCTCTGGACAAACTCCAAAAAATTGCAGGCTTCAATTCGCCTCCTTCTGTCCAATAGTTGGTCGCCCCTCTGGACTTGCATGCGGGTGCTGGGTGTGATGGTGTATACCTTCGAGACTGTTCTGTTTTCACAGTTCCATACAAGATCCCTGCAAAGGAATATTCTAACCAAATGGGACAAGACTCCGCAGTCTCTGGACAATCAGATCCAGCTGAGTCGGGAAACGAGGGAGTCCCTGATATAGTGGCTTCATTCTCCGGCGCTTCGGCTAGGAAAATCCTTCCTCCCCTTGTATTAGACAGTGGTCACCACAGATTTCAGCCTGTCCGGCTAGGGAGGCATCCTCGACAAGCATTCTGCTCAGGGGATCCGGACGCTGGAAGAGTCCAGACTATCGATCAATGTCTTGGAACTCCGAGAGATCAGTCTGTGTCTGGATCATTGGACAGATCGTCTTCAGGGTTGTCCAGTGCACATTCAATTGGACAATGCCACAGCCGTGGCTTATTTCAATCACCAAGGGGGCACAAGAAGTGTCCTGGCGGCTCTGGAGGTAGCCGGCATTCTAAGGTGGACAGAACGGTTTGTTCCAGCCTTCTATGCTGTACACATTCCTGGGGTGGAAAATTGGCAGGCGGATTACCTCAGACAGCAGGGGAGTGGTCCCCTTCATCCAGAGGTTTTTCATCAGCTGTGTCTCCAGTGGGGCACCCCCCCAGTTGGATCTGTTGGCATCTCGGCTCAACAGAAAAGTGCAAAGATTTGTGGCTCGGTTAAGGGATCCTCTGGCTGACTCCACAGACGCGCTGGTGGCCCTGTGGGGTCAGTATTGGCTGATTTACGCCTTCCCTCTTCTCAAGCTTCTGCCAAAACTTCTACGCAGGATCGAGGCAGAAGGGATTCCAGTCATCTTAGTTGCTCCGGACTGGCCTCGTCGGGATTGGTACGCCGATCTGGAAGCTTTCTCTCAGTGAGGATCTGCTGTCCCAAGGACCGATCTTCCACCCTGCTTTAGTCGCTGGCTTTGACGGCTGCTTTAGTCGCTGGCTTTGACGGCTTGGCTGTTGAACCCCAGGGGCTGAAGGATAGGGGTTTATCTAAATTGGTGATTCCTACACTGTTGAAAGCTAGGAAATCTACTTCTAGGAAGATCTACCATCGTATGTGGAAGACATACATTGCATAGGGTGAGTCGCTTGGGGTTCATCCTCGCTCCTTCTCGTTGGCTTGGATCTTAACCTTCAATGGGGGGTTGAAAAGAAGTTGGCCTTTAGTACCATCAAGGGACAGGTGTTGGCTTTATCTTCCAACGACCTTTGGCTACACACTACCTTTCTTCAGGGTGTCCGACATTTGGTACCTCCAGTGCGGGCTTCATTGCCGCCTTGGGATCTCAATTTGGTGCTTTCAGCTCTACAGAAGCCTCCCTTTGAAAATATTCGGGAGATTCCCCTGCTTACACTGTCCCAGAAGGTGGTCTTTTTGGTGGCTATCACCTCTGCGTGCAGGGAGTCGGAACTGGCGCCGTAATCCTGTGGTTCACCTTACTTGGTGATTCACAGAGATAAGGTGGTTCTTCGCCCCTGTCCGCTGTTCCTTCTAAAGGTTGTTTCCTTCTTTCATTTGAATGAAGACATTGTGTTGTTCCCCAGGCCAAAACATACAAAGGAAATTGCCTTGGATGTGGCCTGGGCAATAAGGGTGTACCTGACAGCTACAGAGTCTTTTAGGAAGTCAGACTCCCTATTTGTGCTAACGGATGGGACTCTGGAATGGGTTGTCCGCTTCCTCTGCGACCATTTCCAGATGGATCAGACAGACCGTTATTCAGGCATATTCCATCAGGGGTCAGGTTCCTTCTTTCCCTGTCAAGGCGCACTCTACTCGGGCAGTTAGTGCCTCCTGGGCCTTCTGTCATCAGGCGTCAGTGACGCAGGTATGCAAGGCAGCCACCTGGTCGTCAGTGCACACTTTTACAAAGCTTTATAAAGTGGACGTGTTGGCATCTGCAGATGCTTTTTTGGCTGCAAAGTTTTGCAGGCTGCTGTTTTAGAGGATCTGATCATCTTTGAGAGTGTATTGTTTTTTTCAGGTGGGTTCCAGTTTTTTGTTGAGCTCCTGTTGCCTGGTTGGCTACTGTTTAGCCTTGGGAATTTTTTTTGCTGTTCCCACCCCTCATGTTTTAACACTGCTTTGGGACGTCCCAATGTTTAAGAATATCAGGAGCTGTGTCCGTCAATGAACAAAAAAAATGGGATTTTTGACTTTCCGTGAAATCCATTTCTCTAATGTTCATTGACAGACACAGCACCCACCCCTCTGTGGAGTTATAATTCTCCTGACACTGCATGTAACAAAACTGAGTGGCTATAGCAGAGAGGGAGTATACCCCTTGGGACTGCCCATGGTTGTAGCCAGAATGTTTTTCTGCCTAGTGTCCTACTCCGGTAGGGGGCAGTATAACCCATTGGTTAAGAATATCAGGAGATGTATCCGTCAGTGAACATCAGAGAAATGGATTTTACGGTGTCAAAATTAGCGTTTTTTTTTTTTTTATTCACCTAGGTAGATGCAGCATCGAAACAATACCCCAGATGCCTCTGTCCCCTGCTGGCTCTTCACTGAGAATAAAACACCGTTGATCGCTCAGTTATCTCCTCAGTCCTGAGCAGAGAGCACTTACTGTCAGTCACCAGTTTTCTGCTTTCACCCCCCCCCAATTCAGGCTTCTGAGTGGATCCTGACTTTAAAGTTGGAATCTTTCCAAAGCCTGGAGCGGCTAAGTGATGCCAGCCAACAGTCGGCTTTAGCCCGCTGACGGTGGAAATGTGATCACAGGAGTGCAGAATGACCTGCACTTCTTAAATGCCCAGGAGAAGTATAGCCAAAATATCTTTGGCTATACTTCTCTAGGTCCATCTTGACCTGTCTGATATGTTAACCACTTGCCGACCGAGCCATTGCCGAATGACGGCTACAGCGCGGTGGGCTTAGTCTGGGGGGGCGTACAATAATGTCCTCCCAGAATCGCGCTTCCCGCTTGCCCCCTGAGGTGCGCACACAAGGAAGTGTTTGTGCTCGCCAGGTCCCATCACAGATTGTGGTAAGGGCCAATGACAGCGGCCCTTTACCACGTGATCGATCCGTCCAATGACAGAGCGATCAGTTGGCGACAAACCGGCGCATGTCCGGTTCAGTTCTCTCCTCTCCTCACATGCTGTACACAGCGATCGGTACAGCGTGCGAGGAGAGGAGGGAGGCTGCAGCATCGCTCATCCCCTGCCTCCTCCATGCCTCGATCATACCACAGTCATGCCCATCCCTGCCTCAATCGTACCTCATCTAGGTCCATCCGTGCAACATTTAGGCCTCATCTGTTCCCACCCATGCCACCTCAGTGCTCACCTATGCCACATCCATGCCATGTCAGTGTTCATCCGTGCTGCCACATCCATGCCATGTCGGTGCTCATGCGTGCACCATCCATTCCACATCAGTGCTCATTCTTGCCACATCTGTGCCAGGTCAGTGCTCACCCATGCCACATCATGTTGACAAATGGCAATTAAAAGACAAACGTACAAAAGTTCAAGAATATATACATATAGAAATTATAATAAAAAATAAATGATAAATGTCCCAAAAGTGAATTCCCAAGAATACTCCATTGATCAACACCAGTGAAAGAATGGCTGCTTACCGGAACAAGTTGGCATCCAAATTAATGGAAAGGCCAAATTGACCTTAGGGATATATATACCAAACATCCACGCATGAATACTGCGAGTCCCCGCGTTCCTCTCGTTAGGCTGTCACTCTTGGATACATGCATTTAAATATGGAAAACTCATAGCGTGATACTGTTTGTATATGTTTAGTTAAAAAGAGCAAGTGCACTTACAGTACTGTATGGTTTACATGATACACGTTATCTGCTGCTTGATACCTTTTCTTCCAATAACATGGATGTTTTTAAATTTCATACCAATCACATTTTAAATATAGATGGAGTGATTGTTGGGAACCCAGTACCCCAGGACGACCTGGCAGGTCATTTTATGAGACTTAAAAATCTCATAACCTCTGAGGTTCACACCAAATGGGATATAGCGTTTTAGAACACTATGTTGCAGAAAAGATGGTCCCTCGCAGTTTACGATGGGAGGTTAACCCCCAAACTGATGAGCAGGAACTCGAGGAATGGTTCTCATATTTCAATGAGACCGGTATAAAATGTGTACTATTTCCAATGGGGAGGAAAAGACAGAAATTTACTAAAATGGATTCGGAAATCAACATTTTGAAGGAGGCTGTATCTAGTCTCAAAGATAGTGAGAATTATAAAAAAAGATCTGAACTCCGTAAACACTTAGAGAAAGAAGTGGTTGATCAGAAAGCGAAGAAAAAAGGGAAATTTAATAGAGATGTGAATGATTATAGGAGCAATCCTGTTTTTAAATGGCAATCTAATCAGACTTCTATCATGCCGAATGCATCCGAATCTATGCAAGTAGCATAAAGATCTCTCTATAGAGTCTGAACAATGAATCAATCCCGATGGAAAATGGAAAATAAGAATAGACATCATCATCCTCCCCCTAACAATTCTCGCCAATTCAATCAGTGGAGGAATAAACCAAGAAATACGGTTAATGAACAGGGATATTGAAACAACGGCGACATTAGATATCCACCCCCTAACACACAACATAGTTCCTATACTCTGGGTTTTAGTTAGTTGGGGTCCCTACCTATAATAGATATACCCCTTTTTGGAGCAGGATACGATCAATTCTAATTTCTATAATAGGGTAATCACCTGACACCCACTAAATACTCTTGGGAGGGGATGGGATAGGAATAGGGATCCAAGTGAGAATCCGGGTTCTAGGCACTACCAGTATAAACCCCATTCAAGGTTTGGGGGGAGATCAATGTCACTCAGAACAAAATTATATGGTAAACCAACATTTGGGGGGGTTTTCCCCAGGGACGATCAAAACCGGAAAAGGGGCATAGAACCAAGAGAGGCTCCGGGGGGAGGTGTGCAAGGTAAAAAAAAAAAAAAGGCGGGTGTGTAGGATGTGGGCATTTTTAATTTGTCAAAGACCACATTCACTGCTGAAGAAAAATCCGTACTGAATCATGGTTTAAAATTTGCCCCTCCGCGGATGTAAAATAAATTTGAAACATTTATGGATATTCAAAAGTATATCAGGAAACTAAATATTAAAAGATACCTTACCTCCAACCCCTCCCCCGAACCAGCACTGGAAAGAGATTTTTTTTTTTTTATCATACTAGTCTCTCTAATGCTTCCCTTTTTAACCCTCCAGGCAAACCATCTCTGTGTCGGTATTCAAAGACCTTGTCCTGCGGGATTTGGATTTAATCAATGTTAAAAGGGGCCCTCGCAACTCTGATTTAGAGGATGGATTACAAAGGTTATGTGAGAGAAAATATTGTCATCCGCCCCGCTGACAAGGGGGGCGGCATTGTAATTTTAGATAAAACTGACTACATAATGGAAATAAATAAGATCTTATCTGATTACGCCACTTGCATCCCTTTAAATGCCAACCCAGCGATGCCCGAGAACCGGAAGTTATGTCAGAGGTCCCTCCGGTCCCCCAGGGGCATGATGCCGAGTGGGGGCCATCTCACTTGACTTCCTGCCCAACAAATGGCCGCATCGGATTGCTTCCAGGTTTACTGGCGGCTCTGGAAGCTTGGAAATGACCAGGGGGGGGGGGGATCTCTCCCGCCGCCTATAAAAGTGATCACACAGCGAATCCACCTGTGGGACCACTTTTGTCAGACACACTAAATTGCCCACGGTAAAGTAACGATGCTGGGTTATGGCAGCTAGCTGCTGCCATAACACTAGTATTTAATGTCGACGTATATTTACTATGGGCTGTTGACAAGTGGATATAGAAGCCTATGGAATTGAATATATAGTGTTTGTATTGGAAGAATCACAGCACTGAGCACTTTATATCAAAAGTACTGAACACTATATTTTTGTTGATTTGACTTTGTTGGGAATTGTGTTGTTTTTGTGAGGTAGAGAACTGTGTATATTCTGTATATACACAAACCTGGAAAATAAACATTACAGACCACACAGGGACCCTTACTCAGGCATGTAATAAAACCAACCAGAAATTGTCTACCAAATAGGAAAGAGGATCTCCTAGTGCCCCTGACCCCCTTTTCCCTCCAAAATATGTAAATAGAAGTATTTGCAAATATAATGATGCTAGAGCCATGTTTACAAAGAGAGTATAATAAACAGACATCCACAGTTACTATGAGTATTTGAAAATAGAATACATATTGTGTTGGCTGATAAACAGGTTTAACCGGTTTAAGCAACAGCTTGTGCCCGGGTCAGTGCACATACATATAAGCTATGCAGGCTAATAAATGTGAGTGGACGTGTGCACCCATCGAGCCTGTGTGCATGCATATTAGCATTGGTATCACAGGACTGTCAATTGTACTCCTCTAGAGAGGGTTTAGTATATCAAGTTGTTCATACCATATGATGTTCTGTGTAACTCTCCTAAACCGCATAATACGGGGATAGATGTGGAGAATAGGGTAAAGGACAAAAAAAAAAAAAAAAAAAGAACTGAAAAATCACTGTAGACATAACGGTGTCTAACTTGGCTCAATGTACAGTGCCTTGAAAAAGTATTCATACCCCCCTTAAAATTTTCTACATTTTGTCATGTTGCAACCAAAACGTAAATGTATTTTATGTGATAGACCAACACAAAGCGGCACATAATTGTGAAGTGAAAGGAAAATGATAAATGGTTTTCTACATTTTTTACAAACAAATATGTGCAAAGTGTGGCGTGTATTTGTATTCAGCCCCCTTTACTCTGATACCTCTAAGTATAATCCAGTGGAACCAATTGCCTTCTGAAGTCACTTAATTAGTAGTGAGGTTTGTTAGAGAACTTTAGTGAACAAACCGCATCACGAAGGCCAAGGAACACACCAGACAGGTCAGGGATAAATATGTAGCAAAGTTTAAAGCAGCGTTAGATTATAAAAAAAAAAATTATATATCCCATGCTTTGAACATCTCACGGAGCATCATCCATCATCAGAAAATGAAAAGAGTATGGCACAACTGCAAATCTACCATGACATGGCCGTCCCCCTAAACTGACAGGCCGGGCAAGGAGAGCATTAATAAGAGAAGCAGCCATGAGGCCTATTGTAACTCTAGAGGAGCTGCAGAGATCCACAGCTCAGGTGGGAGAATTTGTCCACAGGACAACTATTAATAGTGTGCTCCTTAAATCTGGCCTTTAGGGAAGAGTGGCAAGAAGAAAACCATTGTTGAAGGAAAGCAAAAAGAAGTCCCCTTTGCAGTTTGTGAGAAGCCATGTGGGGGACATAGCAAACATGTGGAGGAAGGTGCTCTGGTCAGATTAGACCAAAATTAAACTTGTGTGGCTTAAAACTAACAGTGCACATCACCCTGAACACACCACCGTGAAACATGGTGGTGGCAGCATCATGTTGAGCGGATGCTTTTTTTCAGCAGGGATAAGGAAGCGGGTCAGAGTTGATGGGAAGATGGATGGAGCCAAATACAGGGCAATCTTAGAGGAAAACCTGTTAAAGTCTGCAAAAGACTTGGGACGAAGGTTTACCTTCCAGCAGAGAAATTACCCTATACATACAACCAGAGCTACAATGGAATGGTTTAGATCAAAGCATATTCATGTGTTAGAATGACCCAGTTAAAGTCCAGACTTAAATCTGTGGCAAGACTTGAAAATTGCTGTTTACAGGTGCTCTTCATCCAATCTGACAGAGCTTGAGCTATTTTGCAAAGAAGAATGGGCAAAAATGTCACTCTCTAAATGTGCAAAGCTGGTAGAAACATCCCCAAAAAGACTTGCAGCTACAATTGCAGTGCAAGGTGGTTCTACGAAGTATTGACTCAGTGGGCTGAATATAAATGCACGCCACACTTTTCACATATTTATTTGTAAAAATTTTGAAAACCATTTATTATTTTCCTTCCACTTCCCAATTATGAGACACTTTGTGTTGGTCTATCATATAAAATCTTAATAAAATACATTTACATTTTTGGTTGTAACCTGACACAATGTGGAAAATTTCAAGGGGTATGAATAATTTTTCAAGGCACTGTACATGATAACATTGCTCCTATGCACATAGCCTGATTCTATCCAAGTACATGTTGCATCCTACATTCATGTTTATAATACTCGTATTGTAAATATAGATTTGACATCATTCTATTTGTAAATACTTATATTTTTTACGCATTTTGGATTCCAATCTTTTTAGATTATGTGTTCTTTTATGTTTTTAACAAAACCGAGCCCCCACGAAGGGGAATAGTAGACAGACACTTGGGTACAAATTCCCTTAATAGGGTAACCATCATAGCGAAGACAAAGCATTCATTTAGGGTAAAGAAGAGAAATACTGCTTACATCTCAATAATTGTTAGAACAGAGCAAAGAGCAGGTTTAAATTAGGTTAACTCTCATTTTGGACATTCTCGTCTGCTGTCTCACTCAACCAAGTGTCAAAACGGAAACAAGTTACCAGAAAATAGAATTACTACTTAGTTAACCAGGAAGGAAGAAGGCGGCGGCAGGGGAAGGGGGAGACGAGAAAAAGGATTAGAGAGAAAGGACTGAAACAGGAAAGATGTGTTTAAAATCCCCAGATCACAATAAACTCTCTCCAGTTACCGCAGCCATGACAGTCACCAGTGGAGACTCTCTCCTAGTCATCCAAAACTATGACCTATATAGGGCAATGCAGAAGGTAATCTCTGCCCCCGACAGTTGGTTCACCACTGTCGCCCCACACACACTATATACTTCCTTTAAGAAATACAGTGAAAAGGTTTGCATGTGTTTAGTAGAAAAGAGTATGCTATTAATAATTCTTAGTTTCTCCCTTAAAATGCATGGCTTTCACCAGGTCAGTGTAATTGATCCTCTTTTAATTTCTTTAGCTTACTGCTAGCAACTTTAGAATTAACTCCCTAAGTACGGTTAGCAACAAAACGAATCAGATAATATAACTGTAAGATCTATTTACGCCTGAGTAACTTGAAGCTCCAAAATACTCCGCTTTCAAAATCCCATGTGTTTCAAAGATGACTCCTCAAGAATCAAAAGCTACATGTGATACTTTTGAGGCAGATGTTGGCCCCAGAGAGTGCCTGAAAACGCTTGCATCAAGTGCTTCTTAGGCATATCTTAGGCATTTTTGAGACATTACATAGGTTGAAAAAAAGATAAGTCCACCTAGTTCAACCAAAAATAACTACAATCCATACAATGACCAGAATTTCTTAAATTTTGTCAACTTTTTAATCTTTTGGACAAAACATTGACAGGATGCTGAATATTCCTGATCTGTTCAAAAATAATTAAAACTTAAAAAAATAAAATTAAAACAAAAAAGCAATGATATGAAGTAACCCACAGTAACAAACACTCCTGAAGGTGACTGTAAAAGCTTTCACAGCAGGAATTCTTGGAATCTTGGGCTGACAGATAACACTGCAGAAGGCAAGACCCTGACCTATTACTTTATTAAATTCTGCATTTTGTAGATGCAATGGAGATGCTCTTTAAATGCTTCGTATTAGTCTGCTTCTGGAAACCCTTAAAAAGGTTTTTACCAGTTACATAGTCAGGTTGAAAAAAGACACAAGTCCATCTGGCCCAACCAATAAAAATAAAAAAACAGTAAAGAAAACCCAACCATACAATCCCATATACACAATCCTATACCCGCAGTTGATCCAGGGGAAGGCGAAAAACCCCAGCAAAGCATGATCCAATTTTGTTACAGCAGTGGAAAAAATTCCCTCCTGATCCTCCGAGAGGCAATCGGATATTCACTGGATCAACTTTAGCTATAAATGTTAGTACCCAGTGATGATATTGAACCGGCCAGAACCACCTCCACATTTTCACAGCTCTTACTGTGAAGAAACCATTCCGTATTTGGAGATTACGTCTAGAGGAAAAGAGATTTCGAGTGCCCCCTTGTCCTTTGTCATGACCTCAAAGTAAAAAATTCAACACCAAGTTCACTATATGGACCCCTTACTTGTTTATACATGTTGATCATATTCCCCCCTTAATCCCCTTTTCTCAGTTCCTCTAATCTTTCTTCATAGCTGAGCTCCTCCATGTCTCTTTTCAGTTTGGTTGCCCTTCTCTTCACTTTCTCCAGTTCCCCGATTTGTGAACTGGTGCCCAAAACTGAACTGCATATTCCAGATGAGGGCTTACTAATGATTTGTACAGGGGCAAAATGATATCTCTCTCTCTGGAGTCAATACCTCTGTTAATACAAGAATGCATGCTTTTTTGAAGCTTAGGATATACCGAAACCCCCAGATCCTTCTCTGCTATTGTCCTTCCTGTTATGTATGATGCATGCATATTCTTAGCACCCAAGTGCATAACTTTACATTTATCATTATTAAACCTCATTTGCCACATAGTTGCCTAATTAAACAGTGCATTGAGTTGGAGACCTCATGTAAGACCTCCTTAAGAACTGGTCTCCTCCTCCTAGTGCTTTCCATTGGCTAAAACAAAACCACTTGTGTAAAGACTTTAAGATTGTAAGCTCTAACGAGCAGGGCCCACTGAAGCCTTCTGTATTGAATTGCATTGTAACTGTACTGTCTGCCCTCATTTTTAAAGCGCTGTGTACACTGTGTGCGCTATTTAAATAATGTATAATAATATTCATTAACAAAAAAAAAAAAAAAGTGTAAGACCCATTTAAGGCATACTTTAGCAGATCTGAATTGAAGGCAAATGGGGAAAAAAAAGGTCTGTATCTATGAACCAGAAGGGGCTTTCCTTCCTGTGTTCATGTCAGTTGTGATGATGCAGTGGTGAGAAATGGCTGAATCCCAGTGATCATAAAGCAGGGTGCAAATGATAAATATTGAGGAGTGTCTATTCTAGGATATTGGTTAATGGTCATAATAGCAGCTTTAGAAATAGAGAAAAATTAGTAATCGGTCATATTTAGAAATAGTGCAGTAAGAAAGTATAGAAACGTTGTTCAGATTTTCCTACAGTTCTTTAATAAGAGGTCATCTGTCTCTTGCTTTGGAAGATGATTGTTTGGTGCTACTTTGGTTTTTGCCATTGCTGCTTAATACAAGGTTTTCTTGGACATTGTATCCTGTTCGAGGCTATGTTTAGTTGTTGTGCCAATAAGGAATGTCCAAAAACACTTTATATATTGAAGACCGAGTAGCAGCATGGCCATTGTATTGTATATGTTGAACAATAAATGAGCTGTTGATGATGTAAACTAAGCATTTCATTTTTTTTTTTTTTTTTTTTTTTAGTATTTTTTATTTTGTATGTTTGCCATATTTTTATTATTTAATCTGTTTTTGGTATATTAAGGCTTCTTTCACACGGGCGCTCCATTTTTTTTCGTCCGTTCAGTCACTTTTTTTTTTTTTTTTTTTTTTTTTAGGGACACTGATAACACTTGTCATCCGGTCCGTATGTCCGCATATCATCCCATCCGTTTGCGGATGATATACGGACATAATGTATGTCTATGGGATTGCGGATGTCCGATTTTGCGTCCTTTCCGTTTTTTAAACGGAAGAAAAATAGGGTTCTGTTCCATTTTAAAAAAGGAAACAGAATTGAAAGGACGCAAATCGGATGTCAGCAGATGGTCATCCACTGACATCCACAATCCCATTGACATGCATTATGTCTGTATATCACCCACAAACGGATGGGGTGATATACGGACATACGGAACGCCCGTGTGAAAGAGGCCTAAGGTTCTGCAATTTTATTGTTCTTTCTCAGTTTTTCTGTATCCTTACCTCTTGCTACCTGCCTTTTACATACTATTCCCATATCATTGTTTTAGCACTGACTTATTACATCTATCTTTGTATTTTATTTTTAGGGTTCAATCCCCGACTTTTTGCCCTCTCCATAAGTGGCTTTTTATTGTTTTGCTTTGCTGGCCAATTGAGTAGGTAAGTGTATTACACATGATTTTTCTTTTTCCTTTAAAGCGGAAGTATACTTCGCTTTTTAGCTTTTACCTACAGGTAAGCCTATAAAATTAATATCTCCTAAACCTGCACTCTGAAGGTCCGGCGGACCTTCAGAGCTGAAGGTCCGGCGGACCTTCAGAGCCCCTTGTCAGAAAGTGAACTTGCAAGTGCATGCACAGGAGTGATGTCATCGTGGCTCCAGCCACTCACAGCGACGGAGCAGCCGAACCCGGAAGAGGCGCTGAGGGAACATGACAGCTCCATTCGTGGTGTCCAGGCGACCGTGTGGGGGCTTCCTTCTAAGGTAAGTATTTCATAATGTGCTAGTGTGCTATGCATACTAGCACATTATGCCATTGTCTTGCAGGATTTTCTTTTTGTACTTGGGATACTACCACTTTAAGTGACCCATTCATCATGTGGTCACTTACAATAAATAAAAACTCTCATGTAAAAGAGTCACTATACTTGCCTTTTCAGTGACATATACGTACTAAAACAGCCTGTGGCTGCTCTCCAACAACTTCAGGTATTCAACCGGTTGAACGGGTCAAATACCTGATCTCCCTACTGCATTTAGTGGTTTCTCCTGCCAGCTCAAACAGCACTGGAGCCAGCCGGAGAAGCATATATCCATATACCCAGAAATACTTGTTGCATCCAGAGGGCAGTGAAGCGGTATCCTTACAAGACACAGACTGCCAGAATGGTTAGCATACTGTAGTTTTTACAACAAAAAAAAAAAACCTTGTGGTGGCAGGATCACACTAAACAAACAAGAATACAAAACACACAGAAAACAGGGCCTCTAACCACTTCTGGACCGGAAGGTTTTCCCCCTTAAAAACCAGGCCATTTTTTGTGATACGGAACTGCGCTACTTTACCTGGCAATTGCCAAAATTGTCGTTCCCCCCCCCCCCCCCCCCCCCCCAGAAATAGAGCTTTCTTTTGGTAGTATTTGATCACCTCTGCGGTTTTTATTTTTTGCGCTATAAACAAAAAACACAGCGACAATTTTGAAAAAAAAAAAAACATGTTTTACTTTCTGCTATAAAACACAGCCAATGAAAAATTTTAAAAATCAAATATTTTAATTAGTTTAGGCCAATATGTATTCTTCCCCAATAAGTGTATATTGATTGGGTTGCGCAAAAGTTATAACGTCTACAAAAGATGCAATATTTTTATAGAATTTTTTTTTTATTTTTTTTTACTAGTAATGGTGGCAATTAGCGATTTTTAGAAGGACTGCGACATTGCTGGCGGATAAATTGGACATCTAACTGACACTTTTTGGGGACCAGTGACACCAATACAGTGATCAGTGCTAAAAAGAAATGCATGATCACTGCACGAATGGCACTGGCAGAGAAGGGGTTAACATCATGGGCGATCAAAGGGTTAAATGTGTCCCTAGGGGGTGCTTACTAACTGTGAGGGGTTGCACTGATTGGGGGAAGACCGAGATCGGTGTTAGTGCTAATCAGGAACACAAGATCATACATTTTGTCCCTTTGCAGATTGGCCATCTGCCTCTCCCGGGGATGATCACCTGGGGCCAGCAGACCTGCTGATTGACATCCCCTCTAGCGAATCACAGCCCAATCATGCCTCCCGTGGCGCGATCACGTCATCTAGTGGCTACGTATGTCATTTCGCGCAATAGAGCCACACTGCCGCAGTAAATGCATGATGGGCAGTCGGCAAGCAATTAAACTTTTGACTTGCTTTTCCTTTTTTTTTTTTTTTTTTTTTTTTTTTTAAGAATGTGTCCTTTTTTAGTTTATTAAAATCGCTTGTGAGTGGCATGTCATACTACGCAAAAACAGCTGATAAAATTGGAACCTACAGAATTTACAATGGTTCTCTGGCTATGGTGATTGTACATCTCAGTTTGCATGATTGAGAATGATGTGTGCAATGTACTTGAGTGTTATAAACTCTGTTCACATTTCTCTGTACATGTTATCCCACCCCACTTTTGTTAAATTGATAAAAATATATTGAGTGCAAATAGCTTGTGAGTGGATTTCTTTATTTTCTCATTTGTTTTTCTAGGACCGCTGCAGCTTTCTATGTTGCTGGCATAACATTTGGTGTGGCAGCTTCCCCTTTGTTACTTTTAATCATACTGAAAAGATTCATTTCAAAGGTATGTTTGACACATTTTGTGTTAATAAAGAACTAGATACTTTAATTTTGGACCATGCAGTGTAGTTTTCATGGTATAAAAAAATGTTTTTTTTTTTTATTTTTTTTTACTTCCTTAAAGTAGGGAGGAATTATCTGGCAGTTGTGTGAAGTGCTGTTTTTTATCTCCTTTCACCAGAATGCTCAAATACTTTTTTCCACGTGTAGTTACATAATGGTTCATTTCTCTTTCGTTCGTTGATGGACACAGCTCCAGAGTCTTCGTAACCATTGGGTTATGCTGCCACCTACAGGAGTAGGACACTAGGCAGGAAAAAGCTTTACCATGCCTATGGGGCGGGCCCAGGAGATATATTCCCACACTCTGCTATAGGCATTGTTTTTTTCTGCCTAGTCAGGAGTAGGGACCTAGTTCCTTGCTGGGATCTCTGGTCCTAGCATTTTTTTTCCTTTTTTAAATGAAATGTTTTCCTCTTTCATTTTCTGTTCCTGTGAGAACTACAATCAACTGCTGGACTGGGCGACGGACTGGATATTCTAGATCCTTAAGGTCTCCCTAGTCCAGCCAGCAAGCGCGCGCAGGCCTCATCTCCGCGCTAGGTCAGCCGCAACATAATCCCACTGGACAGGGGCTGGACTGCAAGTTAAATGTCTCGCGAGTAAGCATACGACCTGGTCGCGGCCTGAGTTGCAGTGTTCCTCCTGGCCGACAGCACCCCCATTCCAGTGGAGAGGTGTTTTTGCGGGTTTTGGGGTGGACGTGGGCCCTCCTTTGGGCGGTGGGACCCCTGGGTTCCCCTACTTCTCCCCAGCCCTCAAGGATCACCATGGGTCTTCTGTATCCTCTTTTTTTTTTTTTTATATTTATAATTTTATTTAGAATTTTCAGAGGAAAAAAGAAAGAACATTACAGAATATATGACTCCTTAATAAGTAAATAGCTTACAAAAACATCAACCACATCATTTTTCTCATCACCTAGGTCTAATAAAGACCTCTAGAGATTCCCGACTCATTAATATATAATCCTTTGTCAAACATTCAGCTAGGACAAGATATTGTTAGGTCATCAAGTCTCCATCTCTATTCCCGCTCATTTAATCCTTACCTCTCTTTGCTTCCTTATACTTTAATTTGAATAACCTAGCCTTTAATCTTGTCTTAATTTCCCCTTCTTCTTCTGTCTGTTCATTCCCTTCCTTTTCTATATTACCCCCCCCACTCTCTCTCCTCATTCATACCCACTGTCCACACCCCACATACACAACAACAACAAAAAAAAAAAAAGGGGGACCCAAAAAAATTAAAAAAAAAATTCTCCTTCCCTCTCTCCCCTCTCCCCCCCTCTCAAAGAGTGACAAAGAACCCCTCCCCTCTCATACATCTCCTACACTCTGAGATGGGGGCCCCAGTAATTGTTTGCCCGCATCTGAGGATATGAATAAATTCCATGTTCTCCATGTTTTTTTGTATTGTTCCTGTTTATGTTGTGAGGAAAACACGAGATCCTCCATTTTATTAATATGTTCTAATTTTCTAGCCCAATCGAACACCGTTGGCGCTTGTCTATTTCTCCAGTGTTGGGGTATACATGCTCTTGCGGCATTCATCATGTGTGGCAGTACTGATCTTGCATATTTCCTCTCTGACTGGTCTGATATCTGCAGGAGGCAGAAGGCAGCTTCTTCCTTGATTTTATAGTCTGTTACTTTTTGGACTATATCACCAATCTCTGACCAAAATTTCTTTATCTCTGGACAGTTCCAGAAGATATGATATATTGTGCCTTCCCCTTCTCCGCATCTCCAGCACCTATCCGATTCTTGAATGTACCACTTATGCAATTTATCTGGTGTGTTATACCACCTAGTTAGGATTTTATAATTTATTTCCTGCATTTTCGTGCATTTAGTTGGTCTAAATATTGCCCTAAACATTCTTTGCTTCTGTGTGTCCGTTATATCCATATTTAGATCCACTTTCCATTTTTCCAACCATTTCAGATTCGGCTGGACCAATGGGGTGTTCAACATTCTATATAGAATCGACAATGGGCGGTATACACCTCCTGTTTTCTCACATAGTTTTTCAAAGTGTGTCAATGGTTTTTTAAATTTTTCCGGCTCCGGCAGCGACTCTAAAAAGTGTCGCAGTTGCAATGCCTCCCATAAGAGTAGCCTATATGGACCCTCCTCATATATTAGTCTACCGATTGAAGGCCATATCTGCTGGCTTGTAAAATTTTTGATGCCGTCTTGTCCTGTTTCCCACAGTTTTTTAAAATGCTGTCTTCCTAAACCTGGGGTAAATTTAGGGTTTCCCAAGATCGGATATAATGGGGATTCCATTGAGGTTAAATTTTGTCTCAGGGTCTGATGAAACCCTATTCTTATTGTATTTCCCAGCAGGGGATGTAACTTCAAGGGTTTAGGAAGCGTCTTATAGCACCAGATTGCCCTCTTTAATGAGACCGCCGTTTGTGCTTGTTCCATTTGGACCCATCTTTTCGATTCCCAATGGTGCCACCAGTCCAATATTCTATTTAAATGGATGGCGTGGTAGTATCTACGCAGGTCGGGTATAGCCAACCCACCCATGTTTTTGGGGAGTGTTAACGTATTGCGTGCTATACGTGGTTTTTTACCCGCCCAGATGTATCCACTAATCACACCCTGGATATTTTTGAAGAAACTATTAGGAATTTTGACTGGGAGCGCTCTCATGATATATAAGTATTTTGGCAGGATGTTCATTTTGATTAAATTTCCTCTCCCAAACCATGACTGGAGGCCTCCCCTCCATTGTTCCAAAGTTTTCTTTGTCTCTCCAATCAAAGGGGTGAAGTTTAGTTCATAGATCTGGGCTAAATTAGCGGGCATATACATCCCTAGATATTTCACTGCTTTCTCTACCCACGAGAATCCAAAGTTGCTCTTTATTCTATCTTTATTTGTTTGTGACATTCCCACTCCCATTGCTTCAGATTTCCTATAGTTTATTTTGAAATTTGATAACTCTCCATATTGTTTAATTTCCTCTAGAAGTACTGGTAGCGAAATTTCTGGTTCCGTCAGAGTAAACAGTAAGTCGTCTGCATACGCTGCAGTCTTGTATTGTTCCCTACCTACTGTGATTCCTTTTATGTCCTGATTCATTCGAACTTTATTCAAGAAGGGCTCTAATGTCAGCACAAACAACAGGGGAGATAGTGGGCAACCCTGTCTTGTGCCATTTTTTATACTAAGAGGTTCCGACAACACACCATTTGCCTTCACTCTTGCGGTTGGGTTGGAGTAAACCCTAGTTATTCTTTCCCGCATTATTTCGCCTACTCCTATATACTTGAGCACCGACTGCATAAAGGTCCATTCAACTCTGTCGAAGGCCTTTTCTGCATCGGTGCTCAGTATGATGCATGGTAGTTCTTCTTTGGTGGCTATATGAATTAAGTTGAGAACTCTTGTAGTGCTGTCTTTTGCTTCCCTCGCCACCATGAAGCCCACTTGGTCTAAGTGTATTATTTTAGGGAGTACCTTTGCCATCCTTGCCGCTAAGATTTTTGTGAAAATTTTTAGGTCCGTATTTAAGAGCGAAATAGGCCTATAACTTCCGCAATTTGAGGGGTCTTTACCCTCTTTTAAGATTAGCGTTATATACGCCATTAATGTATCCCTAGGTAGCGTCCCCTCTATTCCTCTCTCATTAAACAGTCTCTCCATGTATGGTCCCAGAATGGGGGCCAATACATGGAAATACTGTATTGTCAAGCCATCAGGGCCTGGTGCTTTACCACTTTTCATACTTTTTATGGCCTGATCTATTTCCGTCTGCGAGATGTGCCTTTCCAAGTCATCCTTATCTTCTTCAGAAAGTTTCGGTAGACCTGATTGTGCCATATAGTCGTCCATTTCCTTTTGCGATTTTCCTATTTCCGGTAAATTATATAGTAATGAGTAAAAATTCCTAAATTCTTCCGTTATTTGATCAGGCAATATTTTTTTAACTCCTTCTGGGGATAGAACTTGTGGTATATATGATCTTACTTTTTGATTGTGGACAGATCTTGCTAAGACTTTACCGCATTTATTCCCTGATTCGTATGTGATTTTCTTTGATACTTGTATCGCGACTTTCGCTTTATAGTGCATCAAATCAAGTATCTGCTTTCTTACTAGAGTCAGTTCACCTATTGCTATATTTGCCTTTTTCTTTTTGTGTTCTGTTTCCATTATTTTGAGCTTATCTAGTAATCCTAGCAATTGTTTATTTCTTTCCCTTTTTATTCTTGCGCCATGCTTAATTAGAATTCCCCTTATCACCGACTTATGTGCCTCCCACAGCGTGCCTATCGCACAGCCAGGTAGATCGTTAAGATCAAAGTAATCCTTAAGTTCTTTTTGTACCTCTGACCTTACTTCCTCTATCTGTAACAGACTTTCATTTAATTTCCAAAATCTTTGTTTAGTTGATTTAACTGTGGAAATATTGTAGACCATTGACACCATTGCATGGTCTGACCATGAGATGTTGTCAATGTCGGTGTGTATCGCCGCCCGGAGATGCGCATGTGGTACTAGAAAGAAATCTATTCTCGAGTAGGTCTCATGCGGATGTGAGAAAAATGTGAACTCTTTTTCGGTTGGGTGCTGGAGACGCCATACATCTATCAGTTGTTCCTTATATATATTCTTCCTCATCCGCCGACACATCGCTTCTGAGGAAGTATGTTTAGTTTTAGAGGTATCAGCCACGGGAGACAGCGGTGTATTGAAATCTCCTCCCACTATCACTTGACCTTGAGTAAATTCTCTAAGTATGTTTAATGTTTTGGCAACAAATCTATCTTGTTGCTTGTTAGGGGAGTATAAGGTTGCCAATGTCATCTGTGTTTCTCCTATTTTCCCTTTTAGGAAGAGATATCTACCGCTGTCATCGCATAGCTTCTCCTCCATCTGCCATGGTGTCTTACTGTCAATTAATATTGATACCCCTCTTGATTTTGATTGTGTGTAAGTTGAATGATATATGTATGGAAATGCATTATTTTTTAAGTATGGTAAATTCCCTGATCTAAAATGCGTCTCTTGTATAAACGCTATATTCGCCTTAACTCTTTTGAGTTCTGATAATAATATTCGCCTTTTTTCGGGCGTATTTAGGCCCTTTGCATTAATTGAAACAATCTTTATATTCTCCATTTTAACCCTATCAAATTATATAAGTGGAGACTACAGATCGTGGGAGAAGGAAGAGAAAAAAAAAAAAAAGAAAAAACCCCCCCAAAAATCTCACAACCTACTATCAGCAGTCACTCACTCAATCTCTTGTCCACACACCTCACACTAATCCAATCACTCCTATGCCCTTCCCTGTGGATCCTACCCTGCCGGTTGGAGCAAAAAAGCTCTTCCCGGTCGGATCCCCAGGTCGGATTTTTAAATCCTTCCAACACACGGCATTTTACTGCCACCTGTGTGTTCTAAACTTTTTACAGGGAATTCTGAGGTCATACCCTCTGTCCCCGCATTCTCCCTCCCTATTTTTACTTATAGGCTTTTATTTCTCTATCTCCACTGCCCATCCTTTCTTCCTCTACCCCTCTAGCCTCTGGTTTTCTGTGCCCTTGAGATACTCCCCTCCTGAAGCTTTATGAATATTTTAAGAGCCTTGATATCTAACAATAGCTTCCCCTTTACAACACACCGATAAAGACAGGGGCAAAAAAACAAAAAAAAACTCAGCTTGCCCCAATAACGTATAGAATTCCCATTCCCCTTAAAACTTAGTTAACTCTATTTAATAGGGGCTATTGTGCCCCACATTAACACCGTACCATATATAATGAAAAAATAAATAAATAAATAATTTAGGGCTGCCAAATACGACCCACTTTGTGCTCCCTTGTATGGGGTATTACACCCTTTAATTTCCTTGTGCACAGCAACGCAGAAAAAAAAAAAAATTGAATTTTGGGGTCGCCAGTAACGACCTACTTTGTGATCCCTTGTATGGGGTATTTAAACCCTTTAATTGCATTGTACAAAAAAAAAAAAAAAAAAGGGGTAATTATTAAAAACTGGAGGAGTGGGGGGTCAGTGCAGAGAATGACATATCCCCTATATGGTTTTCACCTTTAGCCTTACTGGCCCACTCTTATTTCCTCATTGTAATACTGGGTTTCTCTGACCCCCCTTCCCTGCTAATTTCTACTGCTCTTCAGGGTCTATAGATGAGGGGAGGGGGTTTGGGGTCTTAGGTCTCTAATGCATCCTTCAATTTCTATTAGTATGTTCTATATTTAATTCAATACTTCCCAGAGAAAAAAAAAAAAAAACCCCTAAATACAACATTCAAGTGTCAGTGTATATTACACCCAAACTTCACCGTGAAGAAAAAAAAAAAAAAAGAAAACCAGTGCAAAAGTTACCCTTAACCCTTTACCGCTTCTACCAAAACTTCCGTGCCTTATTTCAATCGGGTAAGTTAAACCCCTACGTTCCACTATAGTCTTCGTGGGAGGGGAAACAAAAGAAAAAAAATGATTACAACCTCCTTTCCATTAAAACCCCGATAAGTGACTTCATTCAGTAGGGGGGATTATGCCCCTAATTTCCACTGTGCTTTTAGTGCAAGAAAAAAAAAAAAAGGGGGAGCCCACCACCTCTCCACAGGTTGTGCAGAGAGGGGCTTAGATGTGGAGGTCTTATCCCCTCATCCCCGGCCCCTCCCGTATACCAACAGGATTGCATCCTTCTTCATCTTTATTAACCTCCAAATCCCCTCGGAAAACCCAAACCCCCCCATCCCCAATGTAATGCCCCTAGACTTTAATCCCTACCCTCCCTCCTCCCCCCTATCTCCCAAGGTTGTGTTAGCTCTCTGCGTACATTTCCCTCGATTTCCCCCAGCCAGTTTGGGGTCTCTATCGCCGGTACCCCCAGAAAGTCAAAAAAAGCCTCCCTGTCTTGAAATTTACGCATTGTGAAGAAACGACCATCCCTATTAAATGTTACTGTAAAGGGGAACCCCCATCTATAAGTACATCCCTTTTGCTTAGCCAATTCCAAAATGGGTTTCAGCATGGCTCTTCTCTTTAGGGTCCCTTTGGAGATATCTGAGAAAACCTGTATGGTCATTCCTTCCATTTTCCACACTCTGGTGTCCCTGGCCGATCTCAGTATCAGTTCTTTTTGGGTGTAGTAGTGTAGTTTGCAGATTACATCCCTTGGCCTTTCCTGATCTCTCTTCATTTGGCCGGGAACCCTATGTATTCTGTCAAACTCGATTTTACCCGGATAACTTGCCCCTAAAATATCCTTGAATAGATTATTTACTGATCCTTCCAACTGTGTATTTTTGAGTGTTTCTGTTAGGCCTCGGATTCTTAAATTATTGCGACGGCTTCGATTTTCCATATCTTCAATCTGTAGCTGTAGCCTAGCCTCTTTTTCTCCCTGTTGTTCTGCATTCCTCTCCAGGACTGTTAGCCGTTCCTTTTATTGCAACAATTTCTGCATCCTCTTTTCTTTGATTAGTGGATAGTGCTTGGATCTCATTTTTAATAAGCTGGATTTCCTTTTTATGTGTCTCCTCTACCCGGTTCACTAGCTGTTCCATGTCCTTTTTAGTTGGGAGCGAACTAATCATGGCTCTGAATTCCGCCATTTGCGCTGCCCATTCAGCATTCGGGGAGGGTGTAATCTGTTCTTTCTGGGATTTAAAGTTGTGAACCGGGGCTCTGTCCTCTAGGGGTGATGTGGCCCTTGATTCTATGATATCACTAGAGTCCCAATCTGTCTGGGTGTCTCCTGGCTCCGCCATGCTGCTTACTGTTGTAGTTATAAGGCTGGTAGAGAGGAATTTCCTTATCTCTCCTTCTGATTTCCCTTGTGTTTTCCCGGTGTTTTTTTTGACCTTCCGTTTTTTTGTGAGAGTCATACTAACTCCCTATCCTATGAGAGCCAGTGGTGTGGTTTGGAGTTAACTGGGCCCTCCGGTCTCCCTTGGTCTTCTGGGGTACTCTAAAATATGGAGGCTGGAGGTATATAGGATTGGATAAAGTCCCAGCTCCACTTTATCACTCCTCCACCTCTTTGATAACCTTCCTCCTTTGCTCTCCCACAATCTTCTGCTGGTGGGGGGACTTGATTTATGTTTCCTATTTCACCATTTACCTCCTCATCTGTCCCCTTCCAGCTTATATCCCCAATATGACCGTATGCCTGTGTGATACCAATATGTCTCTAACAGTCAATTATTGCTGGTACATATGGGTTGAATAGGAAAAGTGGAAAGTATTCACTCACGCTTTGTGCATGCAGTCTCTTCACCGTTATTGCTTTTCTGGGGATCCGGTGTTTATATGTATCCGTTCCTCACCGGCTCCCTTTTCCATGCCGTGTGGTCGGGAGATTTGGGAGTGCGGGCAGGCTCCCACAGCTGCCCCCTTCCTTCACTTTCACCCACCTGCCGGCAAACTTCCTCGTGGGGGCCACTGCGTAAGTTCCCTTCCAGGTTCCTGTTGCTCTCGGCTGGTATTCGTGACGGGGAGAGTGTTAGCACCCCAGCTCCGCTGACCGTATACCCGGTCGTCAGACGGGAAGCCCCGTAGCCACCGACTGTCTTTTAGTCTGCCTGGTGCTGCCCCTCCCTGGTCACGCCGCCCCACACCTCCGGGAGGCGTCCGCCGACTGCCCTCCTCTCACAGCCCCGGTCTCAGTCTGACAGCTGGCGTGTGGTCTGCAGCGGGAGCAGGTATCTGTCCGGGTCTCTGCAGTCTCACCCGGTCATACAGTTCGGCTGTCGGGGGTGATGAGAAGCGGGTCCGCGGCTTTCCTTTCTCACCGCCGCCCAGCGTGCAGTTCTCCCGCTCGGTTCTCGGATGGGCTCCATGTTAGGGAGGGAGTTTTCCCGCGAGGCACCCAGAGCACAGCCTCACATGACCACTTCCGGGTCCGCCCCCCGAGCTTCTGTATCCTCTTAACCCCCTCCCTGGAGCTTGTGAGCTGGCTTTTGCCATGTGCTCTGAAGAGGGCTTACTTTGGGGTTGCTGCTGGCCGGTTTTCTCTGGGCGCACACTGGGGGGTTACAACAGGTGGATAGTGACCTGGGTAGGGGGTTGCTGTGTTTGGGCTGGGGGGAGCGGATGGGCTCACATGCGCGGATCTGTTCTACATCTCAAACTGTGCCGACAAGGTTCCATTAACCTTTACCGATGCAGTTGGCTGTTTATATAGTGTTTTAATCCACTGAATCATCCTTGGACCCAAACCAATCTCTTCTATTGTATTCATCATGAATTCCCATTCTACCCTGTCAAACGCTTTTTCAGCATCTATTGGCGAGTAGCGCTGGCGACCCATGACTTCCCCTTTTTTACATTAAGAGCAGAGTTCTTATCCCATTATCCTTTCCTTCTCCCCTGGTATAAATCCCGTTTGATCTGCATGTATCCATTTGGGCATCAATTCTTTTAATCTGGTGGCTAAAACTTTTGCGTATAATGTTGTATCTGCATTTAATAATGCTATAGGTCTTTAGCTAGAACACAAAGTTGCATCCTTTCCTTCTTTTGGCAGGCCTGTAGTGACTCTTTCCTCACCCCTTTCCTTCTCCTAATCCATTCCTATATAAGCATCATTTAGAAATTAATTGTTCTTTAAATATCTTATAATATCTAATCGTGAACCCACCTGGCCCTGGGCTTTTTCCTGTTGATGTATTTTATAATGCTCATTCAATTTCTTCTTTTGTTATTAGTTCTTCTAATAACTGCAGTTTTTCCTCTGATTCTTTAGGTAGTTTTGCATCTCTAATATATTCCTGTATTTTTTTTCATTCTAATTAATTCTACTTCCTCAAGCTATTTTTGTCCTATGGAGTGCAGGGAACTATAATATTTTTGGAAGATTTCTGTGATTTTTGATAAGTATACCATCTTCCCTTGCGCATTTTATGTTTTTGCAATTAAATGAATTGATTTTTTATTTTTTAGGGCTCTTGCTAAATATTTCCCGGGCCTTTTTCCCCATTTATATCTATTTTTAGCTACTCTATTAAATACCATTCTTGTTTCCTGTTCCTTTTTAACTCTTTTAATTATTCTCTTTTTAGATCTAAGGCGTGTAATATTTCTACATCTCATGTTTTTTTATGTGTTTGTTCTAATTCGTATATTTCTTTTACTAGACCTCTTATTTTAGTTCCCTCCTTTTTTTTTTTTTTTTTTTTTTTTTTTTTTTTTTTTTTGCTCCTATAGAAATCAAAACACCTCTTAAATAAGCCTTATGTGCTTCCCATATTGTGGCTACTGATATTCCTGGGGTTTCATTGAGCTTAAAGTATAGTTGTAATTCTTCTTTTATTTTACCTACTACTTCATTCTCTTGTATCAGTTCCTCACTCAGAGGTCCACACTAGCGCGACTTATCAGGCGACTTGTCAGCCTGACAAGTCACGCTCCCTCACGGTCCATTGACCGCTACAGGACCCATTCTAATAGGAGCGACACAAGTCGCTCCGACTTAGAAAAAGGGTCCTGTGCTACTTCGGGTGACCTCGGAGCAACTTGCATAGACTTCCATTATGTGAAGTCCTTGCGAGTCGCTCCAAAGTCATGGTGCATGGCAATTCACAAGTCGCCCCCGAAGTAGTACAGAGTCGTGTCGCCTTAGTGTGAACCGACTCTTAACCTCCAGTTGTTTACCTTATGTTGAGTTTCCACTATTTTCAGCTGGGGCATGATCCGATAGAGATATTATTTCTATAGATGTTTTAACTACTGAATCCAACAGTCTATGGTCTACCATGATGTAGTTCAATCTAGAGTATGTCCCATGCACTGGGGAGTAAAGTGTGTATTCCTTTACACCTGAATGTTGTGCACACCATACAGCCAGCAGCTGGGCTTGATACAATTCCCTCTTAACCCTCCTCAGTTGATGGCTTTCCTTCCCCAGTGCATGTGACATACTATCTACATGTGGATCCATACAAAAATGTAGTTCTCCAGCCAGTATCACCATACCTTTTTTAAATTCCAATAACTTTCCCACCACCTTCTTCAGGTATCGAGTCGGGTTTTTATTTGGGCAATATATGTTCACCTAGGTAAATTCCTTCCCCTGAATCTTTCCCCCCAGGAACATATATCTCTCTTCGGGATATACTAATCTCTCATCCAGGGAGAATTTTATCACTTTTGCAAAGCCTATTGCAAAGCCTTTTGCTTTTTTAGTTGTGGAATCTCCATAATACCATATCAGATGGTCTTTTGAATACAATCTAACATTTACATCATGGGTTATGTGTGTCTCCTGTAAAAAAAAATTACACTTGCAGAACGTTGTTTAACTTCTTTAAGAACCTTAAGTATCTTTGTTGGGGTATTTAATCCTCTAACATTATACGTTAAAATATTTATTGACATTGTCTCTCTTTCTCCTTCCCCATTGCAACCTTCACTTGACTCTTCGTCTATTTTCTTTTTGAATTGAGTCCCTAGACTAACGTAATTCCTAAAATTAGAGTGGAGTGCGTTTAGTATGGAGAATGAAAGAAAACATCATTAATAGGGAGACTCTTCTACTTATGGTAAAATATACTACCCCCCCTTCCCCCCCCCTATTCCCTTCACCCCCCCTTACCTTCCCCCCATCCCCACTCTCCCACCCTCCCTCCTCCTGCCCCCCTTACTTCAGTAAGGGGGGCTTTTGACCTCTCATTGGTCATTAAGTGGACAGGTACCTCCTCCATCTAGGTCTTCTCTACCTGTCTACTCTTGGGCTGGGGTGAAACTCAATCCACGGTACCTACCAATGTCCTCCCTCCCTTCTTCGTTATGAGATGGCTCCAAACCCTGCAGGTGCCCACCAGGTATCCAGGGATCCCTCCTCCTTATTACCAACTTTACTTTCCCTTTCTGACTATATCTATTCTTTCTCAGGCTAAATGTCCTTATTTCATTGTCTCTTTAAGCTCACTTCTATTTCTTCTTTGGGACCAGTTGCCATTGTTCAGCGTCCAGTGGTGGGCCTTCTCTTCTTCTATTTGATCAACCAGGAATATCTATCATCGGTAATTCCAATTTTTTACAGAAATCTTGTAACTCCTCTGGGAATCTCAGTGTTACTGAATGTCCATTTTTCCGGCATACTAGGCATGCTTGAAATCCCTAATTATACTGAATATCATGTTCTCGCATTTGGTCCAGCAGTGCTTTTAAGACCCTTCTTCTTTCCAATGTTCTACGTGATAGGTCTAAAAAAATCTGAAGGATTGACTCTGTACTTAAGTGGCGGTTTGCCTCTCATCGTTCCCCACATTTGTGCCTTTTCTTCATAATTATGAAACCTTACTATTACGTCTCTTGGAACATCCTTTTGTGCTCTTCTAACGCTGTGGGCGCTTTCTATTTTTAAGACTTCTGTTATTGGTCTACCATGAAGTGGGTTAAAAATGTTTTTCATTATTTCTACTAGATCTTCTCCTTGTGATGTTTCTGGTAGGCCTCTTATTCTCAGGTTTTTTTTCTTCTATCTCGATTTTCTGGGTCTTCAAGTCTATACTCCAAATTCCTTTGCTTTGTTTGTAATAAGTCCATCTCCTCTCTTAATTCCCTCATTAAATGAGAATGCGTATCCAGCCTCTTTTCTGTATCCTCCATTCTTGTTAGTAACTGACCCAAGTTGTTATGTAACTTTGACAGATCTGTCTTCAAGGAGAGTTTTAGTTTACAAAACATGGTTGCCATTTCCAATATTGTAGGCATTTGGGCTTCGGGATAATTTTCATCATCCAGATCTATTTTTGGTTGGTTGGGTGTGTTCTTCTCTGTCGGTCTCTTTTCTTTGACATTTTTGTTACTCCCTGTTGTATGTTTACCTCAAGCTCCTAATTGACTTTCAGAAGCCAACTTGTCCATGTTCCCTTTATAGGACATGTATTTTTTTATAGTCCCAGAGCTGTTGCTAACTCTAGGTGATTTTGCTGTTCCGCCACCTCTTCCAGTTTTGCCCCTCATCCTGACTATCTCCTTTTATGTCTTTCAATTGTATAGTCACAAGTTAATATCCACTTTATATCTGCAGTCTGTGTTCTGTGTAACTTACATGAAATGACAAGCAACAAAACACAGGTAACAGTTCAAGCAGAATGAGGAGGTGACTCACCACTCCTGCATAGGGGCAGCTCTTCAGATAGTGACACTCCTTCTTTCTTTTCTGCACCTGTTTCTCTTTTTCGGGTTTAGGGTGTCCACTTATTGTCTTGCAGTCTTGTGTGGTGCTATGTTGTTTATCCGCTTCTGCCTTCCACCCTCGTCCGCTTTCATCTGGCTGTCAGTTCCCTCTGAGAACAACTGAGTATAGCCAAGAGCCTCCGAGCGTGTTCACCTCCTGTCACTTCCTCTCGGGCTTCCCAGCCTCGCTGGCACGGCCGCCGCTAGAACTCTTACTTCCATCGGCAGGCCCCCCTGACTCGGCTCGGCACCCACTCAAACTGCTGCCTCCACTCGTCGTCCTCCTCCGCTCTCCCTCCACCTCCGCCAAGCAAGGGTTTTCCTGAGGCGGCTCCTTGGCTCCACCAATTTCCTTAGCTCTCTGGCTAATACTGCTTTCCAGCCGTCTCGGGCCAGCCAGCCAGCATTTCAACTCTCAGCAGAAACTCTCTGCCTGCTTCATGCAGAGGTAATTCCCTGGCGTACCTATTACGGGCTCTGTGAAGGTGCTATTATTAACCACTTTCCGACTGCCTAACGATGATTTACGTCGGCAGTCAGCCCCTCACAGGCAAAGTGACGTAGTACTACTTTGCTAGCCTGTGAGGCTCTAGGGAGCGAGCGCGCGCGTGTGAGCAGCGGACCCGATGTCCGCCGGTCACTCGCGATCGTCGTTTACACCGGGAGAAAGGCAGGCGGCTAATGTAAACAAAGCCGCCTGTCATTCTCCCCTGTATAACAGCACAGATCATACGGTCCTGCTATGTAGGGCCGTAGATCTCTGCTGTTGCATCACGAACCTCATCCAATCACAGTTAGAGGCACGCCCCTAGGGACACACTTAACCCCTCCTTCTCAAATAAAGTTAACCCCTTCCCTGCCAGTGTCATTTTTACAGTAACAGTGCATATGTATAGCACTGATTACTATAGTAATGTCACCGGTATCCCCAAAAGTGTCAAAAATGTCAGTCAAGGGTCCGATCTGTCCGTCGCAGTCCCGCAAAAAAAAATCGCAGATCGCCGCCATTACTTATTAAAAAAAAAAACAATAAAAATGACAAAAATCTTTCCCTTAGTAAACGCAATAACTTTTGCGTAAACCAATCAAAATACGCTTTTTGCAATTTTTTTTTTTTACTAAACATATGTAGCAGAAAACAAATTGGCCTAAAATGTTAAAAAATTTTGATTTTTACATTTTTTTGAGGGGGAATTTCATATAAAAAAAATTTGAAAAATATTGTTATTTTTGCAAAATTGTCGCTCTTTTTTTGTTTATAGCGCATGATCAAAAAATCTCACAGGTGATCAAATACCACCAAAAGTTTGTGGGGAAAAAAAGGACGTCAATTTCATTTGGGTACAGCGTCGCACGACCGCGCAATTGTCCGTTAAAGTCACACAGTGCCGAATTGCAAAATAGGCCCTGGTCAGGAAGGGGGTAAAATCTTCCGGGGCTTAAGTGGTTAAGCCCCTTCCCCCAGCTAAACTGGAATTCTGATGCCAACAAACATTTAGAATGAGTTCTGGGTCGATGGCAGAGAGTTGGCAACTTCCAGTATCTCATGGATTTTTTCAGAAAGGTCTATGGATCTAAATTTTTAAAGTGATTGTATACGATCACCTTGTAAAACAATTCATTTAGTTTAAAATAGAAATAAAAGGCAAAAATATTTGTGTATATCTATTTAAAAACATCAATACCTTGTTTTCCCCCTTTTTAGAAGTGATCACATTCCCTCTGTTCAAGAGCTGGAGGGAGGAGCAGCAGCAGTACACTGATCTTCCCAGTGAATGGCTGTGCAGGGGAGGTGTGTTAGGACAGGTCTGGTCATTGGAGGAGAGCAGGCTGAGTTGCCAGCACAGCTGAAGAACTGACTAGACTGTGCTCTCCTGCTTAGCATGCTCAGTTTTTAATAGGAAAGCGGACGGACTGGCAGAAACACCAGGGATTTCACAAAAGGAAGCGATACAAAGAGAACAGGATACTTTTTTATACAAGTACATGGTACAGCAGGCATGTATCGGGAATATGAAATGAGGAAGCACCACATGTGGCTGTGGCGCACTTGTCGACACAAATGAGATGAAGACAAACAGTGAGTAGGCATCGCATCACCTCCTCACCAGGTGTTGATCACCTCTTACAAATGGTCTAAATTGAGTATCTCATTTTTAGTATTGGATACTTATGGTAGAATTTCGGACAAAAAGCTAAATGCACTGAGATGCCTCTTTTGTGCAACTTTTCCCATCTTTGGCTACCCACCCACCAGTGCCACCAAGTTTTTTCAGTAGAGCCCTACTTTAACCTTTTCCCTGCCAGAGCCATTTTTGCATTTTTTGCACACGTTTAAAAAAAATAATTTTAGCCCTGAAGATGATGTAAAACCCCCAAACATTATATATTTCATATCTCTGAATCTCATCTTATATTTATGTATCTGAAAGCAGACACCCCAGATAATAAAATAGTGGTAGTTCCAATTTGAATTAATGTCACACAATATTACCACAAAGGTCTAGAAAATGCAACATTTCTGGAAAAAAAACAGTAAAGTTTTTTAGGACAAACAAAGGCAATAAATTACCCAGATTTTTAGTAAAATATAAAAGACGAGGTTGCGTCAAGTAAATGGATACCGAACATGCCAAACCTAAATTTGTGTGCGCCTGTGAAATGGCCACAATCTTCAGTAGCCTACATTAGCTATAAGTGAAGCTTCAAAAGCCCCCTGTAGGTATCATTTTAGTGTTACGGAGGAGGTCTGGTGCTGGAATTATTGCTGAATTATTACGAGCCCTGGCTGCCCTTGACCCTGTTACTGTTTTTACTGCTTTGGACCACTTGGTAGGTTCTGACAGCAGACTGAAAACATCCCACAAGAGCTACAGTTTTGGAGCTGCTCTGACGTTCGACGTTATAATTCAGCCCAAGTCAAAGACGCGCAAATCCTTGCACTTGCCCATTTTGTTGCTTTTAACACATCAACTTCAGGGACAACATGTTCACTTGCTGCCTAATATAGCCTGCCTGCTTTCAGATGACATTGTAAAAGGATAATCCGTGTGATTTACTTTACCTGTCAGTGGTACTAATGTTATAGCTGATGAATATTTTTTCCCCAGGTTATGGGATACCTAATAAAGATTAATTAAACACAACTGGATTAGGTGGTCGTTTTTTTGCAGAGAGTGCATATGACTATCTGCTTTCCATTATTCTCCACAGGGCTATGCATTTTATGGCCCATTCATAAAATGTGGGGCACAGTGTGGAGCCTTAGATGCCTTATGGAATTTTGTCTGCTTATTTGCAGCAGAGCGCGCTCTGTGACTGCAAGTTCTAAACCTGTGTTTTTTGGGTTTTTTTTTTTTACAATAGTGGTTCAGACTCCTGAAGCTAGTGAGGGGCACTAAGAACACCTGTAAAGCACATCTCTTTGGTTTATAAACACGTGACTTTTGTTTTTGTTGTTAAATCAGTGGGATGGCCGCAGTGCAAAATCTCACTTATAAGGGTATTCATGCCAGTGCTCTGAGTCTTGTAAATTCAGCAAAGTCTGATGAAAACAATGTTTGCAGCACATAAACTTATATCATGTTAGGCTCCGTTCACATACTGGCGTCCCGGATTCCAAATACAGCAAATCGCGGTACGCCCACGCGATTCCCGTCACTTCCAATGGTACCCCAAACGCGGAATCACAGGGGTGTCCCACGATTTGCCGTGATTTGGGATCGCGGGCAGGATCGCAACAATTCTATGACAAAGCAAACATCTGCAGAAGGAGTTCAACTGCAGTTCATATGCACTTGTCAATGAATTGTGACCGATGTCTGAAGCCTCTCAAACTGATGCCATGAACACAGGCTCTAATTATATTTATTTCCAATCTGTCATGACGTGTGTGTCTGTTCTTTGTAAAGTGGAGCACTCTCTAATAGCGCTGCACGATTTATCGTTAAATCTCAATTCACCCCCCTCACAATCTTAAAACGGCATTTCCTTGATTCATACAGAGCAAAGCTGTTCTCTGCTCACTCACAGCTGTCAAAAAAAAAAAAAAAAAAGAGCCTTTTAAGATTGTTAAGGCTGCTAGATAACTACAGTATCTCACAAAAGTGAGTACATCCCTCACATTTTTGTAAATATTTCTTTATATCAATGTAAAGTAGTGAGTGTACAGCTTGTATAACAGTGTAAATTTGCTGTCCCCTCAAAATAACTCAACGCACAACCATTTAATGTCTAATCCGCTGGCAACAAAAGTGAGTACACCCCTAAGTGAAAATGTACAAATTGGGCCCAATCAGCCATTTTCCCTTCCCGGTGTCATGTGACTCGTTAGTGTTACAAGGTCTCAAGTGTGAATGGGGAGCAGATGTGTTAAATTTGGTGTTATCACTCTCACCCTCTCATACTGGTCACTGGAAGTTCATTATGGCACCTCATGGCAAAGAACTCTCTGAGAATCTGAAAAAAATAATTTTTACTCCTACATAAAAATGGCCTTGTCTAAAAGAAGATTGCCAAGACCCTGAAATCTGCAGCACGGTGGCTGCAGACCATACAGCTATTTAACAGGACAGGTTCCACTCAGAACATGCCTCGGCATGGTTGAACAAAGAAGTTAAGTGCACGTGCTCAGCGTCCTATCCAGAGGTTGTCTTTGGGAAATATATGTATGAGTGCTGCCAGCATTGCTGTAGAGGTTGAAGGGGTGAGGGGTCAGCCTGTCAGTGCTCAGAGCATACACCGCACACTGCATCAAAATGGTTTGCATGGCTTTCGTCCCAGAAGGAATCTTCTTCTAAAGATGATGCACAAGAAAGCCCGAAAACAGTTTGCTGAAGACAAACAGACTAAGGACATGGATTACTGGAACCATGTCCTGTGATCTGATGAGATCAAGATAAACTTATTTGGTTCAGATGGTGTCAAGCATGTGTGGCGGCAACCAGGTGAGGAGTACAAAGACAAGTGTGTCTTGCCTACAGTCAAGCATGGTGGTGGGAGTGTCATGGTCTGGGGCTGCATGAGTGCTGCCAGCACTGGGGAGGCAAAGTTCAATGAGGGAACCATGAATGCCAACATGTACTGTGACATACTGAAGCAGAACATGATCCCCTCCCTTCGGAGACTCGGCCGTGGGGCGGTATTCCAACATAGCGACCCCAAACACTCCTCCAAGACAACTGCCTTGCTAAAGAAGCTTGAGGGTAAAGGTGATGGACTGGCCAAGCATGTCTGCAGACCTATTGAACATCTGTGGGGCATCATCAAACGGAAAGGTGGAGGAGCACAAGGTCTCTAACATCCAACAGCTCTGTGATGTCATCATGGAGGACTGGAAGAGGACTCCAGTGGCAACCTGTGAAGCTCTGGTGAACTCCATGCCCAAGAGGGTTAAGGCAGTGCTGAAAAATAAGAGTAGCCACACAAAATATTGACACTTTGGGCCCTATTTGGACATTTGCACTTATTGGTGTACTCCCTTTTGTTGCCAGCGATTTAGACATTAATGGCTGTGTGTTGAGTTATTTTGAGGGGAAAGCAAATTTACACTGTTATAGAAGCTGTACACTCACTACTTTACATTGTAGCAAAGTGTCATTTCTTCAGTGCTGTCACATGAAAAGATATAATAAAATATTTACAAAAATGTGAGGGGTGTGCTCACTTTTGTGAGATACTGTATAAACACAATGTTTTACAATTTATCATTTCATTCTTTTAGATCAAAGGAATGAACTTCTGTCTGGAGATGCCTTCTTCTGACACTTGTTGCTTACAAGTTAAAAACAGTATTCTTTGCTAGAAAACTACTTAGAACCCCCAAACATTATATATATTATTTTTTTTTAGCAGAGACCCCTAGAGAATAAAATGGCGATCGTTGCATCTTTATGTCACACTGTATTTGCGCAGAAGTCTTTCAAGCCCAGTTTTTTGGGAAAAAATACAGTTAGCCCAATTTTTTTTGTATAATGTAAAAGATGTTACCCCAAGAATCGTAATCTTTATTCTAAGCAAAATAATTGTGATTCTCATTTTATCCAGAATCGTGCAACTCTACTCTCTAATGACCAGCAATCCTGTCATATCTGTGGTTTTCTTGCAGTTTCTCGAAGTCGTTTGTGATAATATTTAAATGAAAGGCTATAAACTGTACTAATCGCTCTTCATGCTGTAATTGCAGCACAGCACATTTTGGCTTTTTTCGGGCACATGTCTCTTTTTAACTGCATATTCTGTACACTTCCTCAAAGAAAACTATCATTGGATATGGACAGACAACAAGCATTATGTAATGGGTAAGATTCTTTATATTATACGGACGACAATGTTGTTGCTAAAACGAGCAAGAAAGCTAGAATATATAAAATCTGTACTGCTGAGCATGGGAACAAATATTGCAATCCCTGCATGACTTTGTAATGTGGTTGTTATTCTGCTGGTATAGTTTTGCAGGTTTAAGCCCCATTTACACCTTTGCATGTGTCAACACTTTTGCTTTCATGCATTGAGGCAAGTTATATAAGGGCAGCTCATTCATTTTGAATAAACTCTGATTGTGCCTCTATTCAGGAAAAATGCAGTAGTAAAAGGGTATATGGCACAATAAGTGTTGTGTGTACATAAATATCTGTGCAGAACAGCAAAACGTTCATAGAATCTAATTGGAGCGTTCAGGGTAACTTTCTGCTGATCTCAATGCGCCAGAGGCTGAAGTATCTTTGGCAAACCGATAAGTACAGCAGGGTGCAATCTGATCAGATTTATTGTGGTGAAAAGACAAATGGCAACTCACATTGTGACAGTTAAAATCGGGCTCATCGCATAGTAAAGGCTTCTGATAGACAGTATCACAACGTCGGGGAACCTCAGACCAAGATAGAAACACTGGGTGTATGGATACACCTGCATGATCAGGAGAACACACCAGGGGGCACCAAACTAAGTTCAGCATTACATGCACTGAGAAACACTAGTAAATTAGCAACTCACATTGGGAAGACGAAAAATCACCTTTTGCTCTGCCCCCCCCTGACATCTCAAAGACATCACTTCTGCTCTGCTCTGCATCCCACAAGAAGACCTCCGCCATCTTGGTTTTTACTTTCTCATCTAAACTGTCATGCGCCCTTAGGTTGGAACTTTCCTCCAGGTTGCAAGTTGAAAGAAGAGGCTCCCCATCCCAGATGCATGAGCTGACAGCTCATGGATTACATACAAAAAGTGCAATTTCTTCTTCCCATGCGAGTTGCTAATTTAATAGTGTTTTCTCAGTACATTTAATGTACATTTACATTCCTGGTCTGAGGTTACCTGTTGTCGTGGGACTGTCCATCAGAAGCCCTTACTATGTGATGAGCCTGATTTTAACTGTGACAATGTGAGTAGCCATTTGTCTTATCACTACAATCTGCTGTTCAGGTGCATTGAGAAAAAAATGAAAAAACACCCCAATGCACATATACTTACTGTATGTGTTAATGTGTTGCAGTAAAATGAATTACCCCAACACAAGTTTCTGAATCCACACTGAAGGTATCAGAAAATGTTTTATTCAGGTTCTACTGAATATTTTCAGTATACAGTATTCATAAAGAAACAGATGGCAATGGCACAACAAGTACAGTACAACAGATGGTGCCTCTTGTCATTGGCCTTAAATGAGATGTTGACTACTTTGAAGTACAGGCAATGTCCTGGGCCACAATTGAAGGCTTTCTTTTGACATTTTGTTTTTCACAATACAAACTTTACAAGTAATTTTGTCATAATTGGTATTATACAACTCTGAACAATGTTGTTTCATCTGTTTTTCCTAGGATATTTCATAACAGTTGGGTTTCTGAGCTTTGTATCCTGCTATAGACATGGGCCCTTGAGCAGTGAGCGGAGTATCACCTTATTCACCTGGATGCTGCAGATAATAGCCTGCTTCTTGATTTACCTTGGTCTCGCTGTCTCTGAGATTGCCTTTACAATCATAGCTGGTCTTGCTTCTTGTAAGGGTCTCTATTATTCCTTTAAAGTTCTTCTTTATGTAAAAAGGTTGGTACTTTTCTATAGCATCAGAATATATGTATATAGTATCCTTACACACAGCTAGGTATCTGAACCAGGTGTTTTTGTTTGGGAAAATAAAACCGTAATCGTCAATTAAGAAGGAATAGCTTTCTCCTTCGAATCCTATTGAAGTGGAGAGGAGAACAGTTGTATTTAAAAAGGATCTTCAGTGTAAAAAAATCAAGTCCGCAGCAATTGGCAATCATATTAAGGTCTGTGTTTTAACAGTCCCCAACTGAATCTAAATGGTACTTTAACCATCTCCCACCCACCATATTATTACATAGTTAGTGAGGTTGAAAAAAAGACATCCCTCCATCCAGTTCAACCTATGATGTGTGTGTGTGTGTTTGCTGTTACCCGTACATTGTATACCCCTGTATGTTGTGATCTTTAAGGTGCCCATCTAATAGTTTTTTTAAACTATCGATGCTTCCTGCTGATATGACTGCTTGTGGAAGAGAATTCCACATCCTTACTGCTCTTACAGTGAAGAACCCCTTACGTGCTTTAAGGTTAAACCGCCTTTCCTCTAGTTTTAGTGAGTGGCCACGTGTCTTATTATATTTCCTTTCTCTGAATAGTTTGTTCCTTATGCTAGGGTCGCCAGTACAGTATTTGTACATTATGTAGTATTTGTATGACGGCAGCAGGGTGGTTCTCTCGTTCTGGGACGAAATTATATGACGCGGCAATCGGGGTTGCATTGTGTCCCTGATCTTGGAAAAGAGCCGATGACAAGACTGTTTACCGATGTGATCAGCTGTGTCCAAACACAGCTGATCACATGTAAAGAAGAAATTGCCAGTTATCGGCTTTTCTGTCTTCATACTGAAAGTGTGAGAGGAGAGCCCATCAGCGGAATTCTCTCACAGGGGAGACCTGCACAGATAATCAGGGGACTGATCATCAGTGCCCTGACTATCAATGCAGCCCCAACAGTGCCCAGAAGTAATGCCAATCAGTGCCCGTCAGTGCTGCCTCTCAGCCCTGCATATCAGTGCTGCATATTGGTGCCTCCCCATCAGTGCCGCCTCATCCCCACACATCAGTGTCAGAGAAAAATTACTTACTTACAAAATTTTCGAACAAACTACAAAAACATTTTTTTTTTTTCAAAAGGGTTTTTTTTTTTTTTTTTTTTTTTTTTTGTGTGCTTTTAGCAAAAAAACAAGCAAAAACCCACTGGTGATTACCACCAAAAGAAAGCTCTATCTGTCTCAGATAACTGATAAAAATGTAATTTGAGTACAACCTAAGGGGGTGATAGTGCCCTATATTGAAGCAGTTAAGGGCTTGTTTACACTTGTGATTGTGGGGGAATAAAACTCAGTAGATGAGCCATATTTTTACCAGCCCTCAACTGCTTCCCCATTTGCTGCAGAGGAAGTGGCTGAGGGTGTACACTGGCAACAGCCACAATGATTTGCTGTTATGATAGGAATTATACTCCCTGGTGGTATTGGCTTAATGGCCAATACCACCCTCCAAGCATGGTCCATTCAAGTGAATGGGGCCACTCTGCAACTGCTCAAATACACACATACTTTTGTCCAGTATTTGGGGGTTAAAACTGGGAGTGAGGAGGCATTGTATCGCCAAACATGGATCGCTCCTCGGAGAGCAAAGCAGGAGTAAACGAGCCCTAAAGGCTCCAGCAAAGAACTTCAAAAATGCTCTGTAAGCTTTGCAGTTCACACGGATCTTCTACAAGTTGAAGCCTGTGTGAACAAAGGTGTCTGCATTCGCTTTTTCTTTTTTAGGCTTTTTTTTTTTTTCATTTATTTTCACCTGGATATCCTGCCAATAATTTATTATTTTTTAACTTCCTTTAACAGACCAAGCTGTCCAGCAAAAGTGGCCGTTATAGGGTTACAACAAAACATTTACTGCTATACAACATAAATTTGCTACACTAATCCCTTATTGGAATATTAAACAAGTTCCATGTGCATATAATAAAAGTGCAAAGGAAAATACAGTATGTGATGGTTCTTTATACAAATGAACAATGTAAAATGCAAAAAAAAAAAGTCAGTAGAAACGACTTAAAATGATTGTAAAGTCTTGTTTTTTTTTTTTTTTTTTTTTTAAATAAAAATAACAAAAATTTTATACTTCCTGCTCGGTGGTTTTGCACAGAGCAGCCTGAATCCTCCTCTTCTTGGGTCCCTCTTCAGCTCTCCTGGCCCCTCCTTCCCTTTGAGTGCCCCCTCAGAAAACAGCTTGCTATGGGGGCACCCGAGCTGAGGCACAGCCCTGTGTATCCATTCAGATACGGAGCTGTGGTTCAGCCCCGGCTCCTCTTTCTTCTTATTAGCTAACTGACTTTGACAGCCGCAGGAGCCAATGGCGCCGCTGCTGTGTCTTAGCCAATGAGGAGGGGAGTCCCAGATGTATGAAACAGTCGTGGACATCGCTGGTTCGAGAGGGGGCTCAGGTAAGCATGAGGGGGGCTGCTGCACACAGAAGGTTTTTCTCTTTCGTTCATTGACGAACACGGCTCCTGATTCTTCTTAACCATTGGGTTATACTGCCCCCTCGGCCGCAACATAGCCCCGCTGGACGGGGGCTGGCCATTGAGTTAAACGTTTTGCAAGGGCACATACGACCTGGCTTCGGCCGGAGTCGCAGCTTTTTCTTCTGGCCGACAGCACCCACATTACGATGGAGTGTCCTGCCTGGCAGGAGGGTTTTGGGGTGGACGTGGGCCCCTCCCTGGGATAGTCGGACCCCTGGGTTCCCCTCCTTTCTCCCCAGCCCCTCTAAAATTTTGGTCACTGTGGGTCTTTTGGCCCCCCAGGGGGGAGGTGATGAGCCGGCTTTGCCACATGCTCTTAAGGGGGGCTGGTTGGAGTTGCTGCTGACCAGGCTTTCCTGGTGTGCAACGGGGGGGGGGGGGGTTGAGGGGGGGGTCCCCTGCCATCCTGGGGGTTGGTGACTAGCAGATATTTTTACCATCCGTTGGTACACGCCTCATGTGGCTGGATCCAGCCAAAAATTTAGGCTGCGGCTTTGTGGCCTACTCGTGTGAAACTATGTGAGGATGTGCCCCTGTGAGGATGGCTGAAGCCACTGCTTCCTGTTTTGGCATCCGCCTTCCCCTTCGCTGCCCCTGGGTGGTCGGCTCTGCAGGGGCTCACATCCTGGTGGCCGGGTTCCCTCAAAAATGTAGGTTGTGGCCTACTAACCTATGCGGCTGAGTCAGGCGTGGCCGTTAGGGGGAGGCCCCAGTGCGTGTAGCTGTAGCCCCCACTCTTCCTTTGAGCATCTCCCAGGCTGAGGATCCATGCACAAAAATGGGGGCTTTGTCCTATTATGTCCTCTATGGAGGGCTCAAAGGCCGACCCTCTTGTTTTTTGCGGGGTCAATAGGTGGTCCATTTGTGGACCCTTGGCCAGTGTCCCCTTTGCGGGATTGCAGTCGACAGCCTCCCCTGATTGTTATGGTTTCGGGGTGAGCTCAGTATATATCGACAATACTGGGTCTGCATCCATACATCCTGAGTGCTCAGTTAGTGGGGATGATTCTTCTGCTCCTCTAGCCGTGCTTAAATAGGCACTGCTGGATGCACCGTTTGTGTCAGTGCGTGAAACTTTAAAAATAGAGGTTGAAGCTGATGCCGCATTGGAGCCACTGGTTCTTTTTGGCACCCACAGGTCCAACAAAGAAGCAAGGATGTTCCTCTTTCCGCTCCCCTTGACAGCATTGTCCAAAACGCAGTGGTTGCTAGGCGTTTTTTGCTTGCGGTAGCCTTATGAGGATTTACTGCGTAAAAGGTTGACGGTCTCACCTGTAGTGAACTCTCCGGTTTCCAGGTCAAATTGAGTTACCTTCATTCTGGTTGAGGAGTCCCGACCTTTACAGGTCGAGCTAGGAGGGTGGGTGCCCTGGCCCGCTATATTTGCTCTGTGGCTGGTTCGGCAATTAGGCCGGTAAATATTTTTGCCCTGGTGTCGCGAACTCTGACCGAGTGGGCTAAGCTTTTACGCCGGGACCTGGAGGGAGAATAGCTTCCCCCTGTCTTTGCGGAGCTGGTGGACCGTTTGGTCCAGGGGCTACCATTTGGGATGCCTCTTTGGATGCGGCTCCTTTGATTTCTAGGCTGTCTGTATCAGCAGTGTTCCTTCGGCATATTGTCTGGCTGAAATGCTGGTCTGTGGATTATCTAATATCCCTCTTGTAGGAGGTTGCCTGTTTGGAGCTTCCTTGGATGACCTCGTTAAGGGACTCACAGGAGGAAGAGTACTCTTCTTCCGCAGGCTACCAAGGCCAAGGAGCCCCGTCATAGACGTGGGCCATTCTTCTTGGCTCCTAAGCGGCCTCTTCGTCTCTCAGGTTCTCAAGATTAGGGATCAAAAGTCAGGGCCTCCACCAGAGGTTCCGAGCCACGAGCGGGCTCTTCCAGACCTGCGGACAGGATTGCCTCCACATAAAGGAGCGCCCTCTCCCGTATCTGGGGTGGAGGGACGTCTTCGCTGGTTTCCGGATCCATGGACCTCCCTGGGTCCACAAAGTTATTCGGTCAGGCTACGAGATAGAGTTCGATCTTGTCCACCAGAAACTTGTCCACCTTTCAACCTGCACTTGTCCCCAGATCACTCACGGGGGTGCAAGACTTGGTATTTCAAGGGGTGATTGTTCTGGTTCCGACTTTGGAACATTTTCAAGGGTTTTTTACTCAAACCTCTTTACAGTCCCCAGGAAGGAAGGCAGGGTACATCCAATTCTGGACCCCAAGGCGTTAAGCTGCTTTGTGGGAGTACAGAAGTTCCGCATGAAGTCCATTCACATGGTGGTAGCGTCCCTACATCAGGGGGATTTCTTCTCGCTTCTTTCGACATCAAGGACGCCTACCTTCACATTCTAATATGTGCTGGTCCCTAGTGCTGCTTCAGTTTTGCCATGGACGAGGAGCATTATCAGTTTGTGGCACTGACCTTGGTCTCATCTCAGCACCTCGAGTCTTCACAGGAGTGTTGGCCCCGGTACTGGTATTGTTTGAGTCAGCGGGGGATCGCGGTACTGGGGTACCTGGCCGATCTTCTTCTCCAAGCGGAGTCTCCATCTGCTTTGATGGACTACCGGAGATTGCTCTGCGAACTCTGAGGAAGTTCGGTGGGATCCTGAAAATTCAGGAGTCTGCTTTGGTTCTGTCCACAAAAAATATCTGGGTCTGACTCTGGACCCAGCCTCAGCCAGAGTGTTTCTTCCTCTGGAAAAACTGCAGACATTGCAGGAGGCAGTTCAGCTTCTGTTGTTCAGCAGACTGTCATCCCTCCAGGCATGCATGCACATGCTGGGCCTGTTTCTGTCCACCCTCAAGGCGTTCTGTTTGCACAGTTCCACACAAGATCTCTGCTAAAGAGATTCTGGTGAAATGGGTCAAGGATCTATGGTCTCTAGAGGTGGCTTAGTTCTCTGGCCCTTTGACAGGGAAAATCCTTCTCCAGTACTGGACGGTTGTCTCCACGGATGCCAGCCTGTCCAGGTGGGGAGGCATCCTCAGCACAGATGTGCTCAGGGGGTCTGGACTCTGGCAGAGCCCAGACTGCAGATTTAGTGTACTGGAACTCCGAGCAATCAGACTCTGTCTGGCTCATTGGGCAATCGTCTTCAGGGGTGTCCGGTACAAATTAATTCGGACAATGCCACGGCCATTGTCAATCACCAAGGGGGCACAAGAAGTGTCCTGGCGGCTCGGTAAGTAGCCGGCATTCTAAGGTGGGCTGACTGATTGGTTCCAGCCCTCTCAAATTTCTTCCACGACTCCTTGGCAGGATTCAGGCAGAAGGGATTCTGGTCATTCTAGTGGCTCCAGACGGGTCCCACCAGTCTTGGTATGCCAATCTGGTAGGGCTGGTCGCAAGGCTCCTTGGGGACTTCCTCTAAGGGAGTCTCTGCTGTACCAAGAATCAATTTTCCATCCTGCTTTTACAGTCGCTGGATTTAACGGCTTGGCTGTTGAACGCCAGGGGCTGAAGGGTGGAGGTTTGTTTGAACCAGTGATTCCTACACTGTTAAAAGCTTGGAAATCTGCCTCTAAGAAGATCTACCATCGTATGTGGAAGACGTACATTGCGTGGTGTGAGTCTCTTGGGGTTCATCCTCTTTACTTTTCAGTGGATCAGATCTTAACCTTCCTTCAAAGGGGGGTTGAGCAAAAATTGGCCTTGAGTACCATCAAGGGCCAGGTATCAGTTTTGGCTGTCTTTTTCCAGTGACCCTTGGCCACACGCTCCCTGGTGCATACCTTTTCTTCAGGGTGTCCAACATTTGGTTCCTTCAGTGCGGGGTCCGTTGCCACCCTAGAATCCAAATGTGGGGCTTTCAGCTCTACTGAAGCCTCTCTTTGAAAATATTCAGGAGGTTTCCCTGCTTACGTTGTCCCCAGAAGGTGGCCTTCTTTGGTGGCTATCTCTCCTGCATGCAGGGTGTCGGAACTGATGGCATTACCCTGTTGTTCGCCTTATGGTGCCTCGCATGCATAAGGTGGTGCTTTGCCTCTGTCTGTCATTCCTTCCTAAGGTGGTCTCTGACTGTGATTTGAATGAAGACATTGTGTTGCCTTCTCTGTGTCCCAGGCCTAAACACCTGAAGGAAATTGCCTTGCCTGTCTTGGATGGGGTCTGGGCAATTAGGGTTTACCTTGCAGCTACGGAGTCTTTTAGGAAGTCAGACTCTATTTGCGCTCACAGACGGACTTCACAAACAGTTGTCTGCTTCTTCTGCAACCATTTCCAGATAGATCATGGTAGATGGTGGTTCAGGCCTATTCCATCAGGTGTCAGGTTCCACATTTCCCTATTTAGGCACACTCTACTAGGGCGCTTAGGGTCTCCTGGGCTTTCCGTCTTCAAGCATTAGTGACGCAGGTTTTGCAAGGTGGGCACCTGGTCGTTGCTGCACACTTTTACAAAGTTTTTTGTGAAGTGGTTGTGTTGTTATCTGCGGGTGCTTCTTTTGGCTGCAAGGTCTTGCTGGGTGCTGTTTTAGAGGACCTGGTCCTCTTTGAGGGTGTATTGTTTTTTTCAGGTGAGCTCCAGTTGTTTATAGTTGACCTCTGTTACCTGGTTGGCTATGGTTAGCCTTGGGAATTTTTTTCTAATGTTTTCCCACCCCTCATGTTTAACACTGCTTTGGGACATCCCAATGGTTAAGAAGAGTCAGGAGCTGTGTCCGCCAATGAATAAAAGAGAAAATGGGATTTTTGACTTGCCATAAGATCTATTTCTCTGATGTTCATTGACGGACACCGCACCCACCCCTCTGTGGAGTTGGCTTTCTTCTGACACTGCTTGTAACAAAACTGAGTGCCTATAGCTGAGAGTGGGTGTATACCCCCTGGGACTGCCCATAGGCATAGTCCAGCTTTTTCTTGCCTAGTGTCCTACTCCTGTAGGGGGCAGTATAACCCAATGGTTAAGAAGAATCAGGAGCTGTGTCCGTCAATGAACATCAGAGAAATGGATTTTACGGTAAGTCAAAAATCAAATTTTTATCTTAATGCATAGAATGCATTAGGATATAAAAATCTTCTGACTTTACAACCCCTTTATCAAGTGTGTCTAGTAAGACATCCACAAAGACCAGAACAGGAAGGAAGCTCAATCCTGCAGAGATCCTCCAAAAGTTGTCCAATAGAGAATTAGTGGCAATGCCATCTCGTTGTTCAAAAATATTTTAGATGTAAATTGCTATTGTTGGAAATCCTTGCCAATAATATCTAATATCTACAAATTATAAATTAGAACAGAAATGTTGTAGTTAAAAGCACTACTTATATACCTCCCTAGAATATAAGGGCAGTTCACACCAGAACGCGGTGCTAGAAAGGCACATTCCATGTGTGTTTCCCACACCGCTTTTGAAATGCACTGCTTTTGCAATCTGCTAACAATACATTAACAGCTTCCCGTCCAGCCTATAGCAAAATGTCAGCCGGGCGGGACTTTCATAGTTCTAAATGGACGTCATATGACATCCTCCCAGAATGTGCCTCTCGCAGAGCCACATACAGAGCCGACATCCGGATTCATCAATTTTCATATATATATATATATATATATATATATATATATATATATATATATATATATATAGTTTGTGGACTCTGTAAAATTCCTACAGACTAAAAAATAAACACTCATAAACTTTTATAACCGAAATGAAAAGCGCATTTTTTTATTTTTTTTTTAACATATTCTGCCTTTTTTCGTTAATTTAGCAAAGGAAAAAAAAAAAACAGCGGTGATTAAATACCACCGACAGAACTCTATTTGTCTGAAAAAAATATAAATTCCTATGGGTACAGTGTAGCAGGAACGCCAATTGTCATTCAAATTGTGACAGGGCTGAAAGCTGAAAGTTGGCCTGGGCAGGAAGGGAGCAAAAGTGCCCAGTAATAAAGAAGTGGTTAACCCCCCCCCCCCCCCTCCAAAAAACACAGAGCAGTACCTTTCAATTTGGTGTGGTGGGTTTTTAAAAAGTAGTGCATACACTATTTGCACTATTTGTACACTCTGGTGTGATTTGTAGCCCCTTCAAGTGAATTGGCTGCCAAATCACAATGCAGGAAAATGCACAATAATCGCACAGGAATGTGTATGAGAAAATCAGGTCAACTACACTTACAGTGTAGTTGACAGTTATAGCGAGTTCCCTCAAGGTGGAGCAGAGTAGCGGTATCCGCCTGCAGTGCGGACCGCTGCCTTGGTCTAGTAGTGATGACGCGGTGCCTCCTCTCTGACGCGTTTCCCCCGATTGGGCATCCACTGAGATAGGAGGCCCTTTAATTTCCAGTATTTGGTAAGAGGCTAAGCTGGTGGCGGGACTCTGTACCTTCCTAACACAGTTTTGCACCTTCCAGAGTTTTATGTTCACAGCACGACATTTGCATCTTCACCTTATGGACTTTTTGATTTATTATCATGGACGTTCATACTGTTGTTCACTGGTGATTCACTAGTTTTATTTTTGGATTTGCATTTTGTCAATATTTTGGATCTATTTTTCTATACTTCACTTAGTTATAAGTGATTTGTTTTACACACTTCTTTGTATGTTGTACCACTGTATTTGGGTTAGCGCACCTGATTTTCTCATACACATTCATTACATTCACTCTAAGGTAGCAGCACACCCAAGTTGAATTAGCGCACTTTCCTACACATCACAATCGCACAGGAATGCTGGTCACATTCCTGTGAGATTCTGTTGTGAACTGGCCCCAAGGGACTAAATATTAAAAGAGAAAAATAAATTGAAAATAGAAACGACAGGTCCCATTCCCTCTGTTGCTGGTAAGCTCACTAGAAATGCTTGCATATATGCACAACTAAAGACCCATCAAACACACATGAATGATGCATACAATATCAGGACCTCAAAAAAGCATCAAAAGGCATCACAAGACCTATAACCTAATTTTCATCATGCAGCTTGTGTTTATGTGATTCTGATGTATAGTCAAAACTGGTAATCCATACAATATGACAAAATTTAACCATATATGGAAACTCCCATCAAAGGTGCTAAAGTAATTTATATTTCTAAAACTATGCATAAAAATTAGGAAAGTATAAAAAATATTAAATATATGGAAAAAATCTAATTCTAATCGAATAGGCAAAAAAAAAAGGCTAAAAAGTTAGCCAGAGAGCTGTAAAGTAATGCCGTACAGGGTTTACTTATATGTCAAACCAGACCTGTAAAGAGCATCAATGTAAAAGATGGACAAAAAAGGAGAGGAAAGAGATGTTGCCCTCAGAGACGATGAAAGACTTTAAATCCATGTAGTCTGCAGAATGGGGCATATCAACTGTTATTAATAAAACAATTGATATTCCACCTAATGTATGGCCATAGGGAATACATGTCCTCATCTAGACGTGATATTTCCCTCTTTATGTAGCTATTCCTCCAGTGCAGACCTTATTTGTTAATACCTTTTTAAAAAGGGTTCCAGTTGGATCCTTATTATGGTACATAGCTTAATGCTTTGATACGCTATGGCCCTTGAACCCTCTCCTGATATTCTCTGTGTTCATTTAGTGATACTAAAGTATGTTATACTTGCCTGCTTTGTGCAACTGGTGCTCTCTGCTCCATGTGCCCCCATAGCAAGCCACTTGCTAGGGGGCACATGTGCTGGCGTGCTCCTGAGCCAGGCTGTTTGTGTCTGTAGACACGCAGCAGTGCAGTTTGACCCAGCCCCCTCCTTGCATTATTTGATTTTTCTCCTGACCGGGGTGCTTACAATGTTCTTTTTTTCATTCATTTATGTAAAACCTTTATTCCAAAAGGAGAAAAAACTGTTGCTGTAACTGCTTAAAAAGTGTTAACTGGAGTTTGGCTATAATGTGTTAATCATGTCCATCTACTGTAAACCTGCTAGCCAAAAGCCAGCTATAAATGGATAGAATTTGAAATGAAAATTGTTAGGAAATGTCTGCAGAAATTCTCAGAACAAGTTTACTTTTAACATTTGATTTTGTAGTGAATACAGTTTACCAAAGACCATACACTGTTAAAAATTCCTTTGTTCAAGAAAAATTTTCCATCCTGCTTCTTCGAAGTTTCTCATCATTGCGGTCGAAAATGAAAGTTGATTTGACCCACTAATGATTAGAAAAATGAATAAACGTTTTTTTGACAGGAAGTGTGTTACTGCCCTGATCAATAGGTGAGCATAAAATAATAAAAAGAAAACTAATGCACCTACAACATCTAAAATTTGGTAAACTGCAATATGTCATTTTTTTTGTTTTGGTGTTTAAAACCATTTTAAGGTGTGTTCAACAATTTTTTTTTTTTTTCGTTCCCTCTGATAGACTAATAATACGTAGGAAGCCTGTTGTGAAATTGCTCACAGAAGAGGAATACAGGGAACAAGCTGAAACAGAGACTGCAAAGGCTTTGGAGGAACTCCGTGATTTTTGCAACAGTCCTGACTTCAATTCTTGGCTTGTGGTTTCTAGACTTTCATCACCCAAACGGTAAATATGCAAGTGGTGGGGATAGGCTGGTATGGCAAAATTTTCTGCTCTATTTCTAAAATAAGAAAAAACCTTTTGCCTTTTTAGGACAAAATTTCAAAGCAACACGAGTATTGCACCTTTGTGGTGCATGCATTATGATGCACCATGGTGTGAAATGGACTCTTAAGCCTCGTACACATGATCAGATTATTGAACGATCTTGCTTCCGATTTTTGTTGCATGCTAGTCTCATATGGAAAGTGAAGAGGTTACTTTCATATGAAAATTCCCATACGACAGAATTCTACTTCAGAAGTCGTGTCATGTGTTGAATTGTTTTGTATGTGTTCTTTCGTTTATGAGCATGCCAAGTCTTGCTCTTACGATTTTTTGCGGCCAAAAACTGTACTAATTAAACGAAAATCGGACGTTGTGTTGACGTACAATATACATTTTATAGCCTGCACATCCAGATTTTGTCGTCTGAAAATTCGTAATCGGCTGTCGAAAGCACCATACTAACAATCCGAAAATTGGCAGATCGTTCGTCGGACGAAATTTTACTTCCGATTTTCTTATCGTGTGTACGGCTCTTTAGGGCTTGTTTATACTTGCTTCAAAATGTGGCATTGGACACGCTTAGCGCTCTGAATACCAATCAAAGCACCTGTCACTAAATAAAATGGGAAGCTTACAGTCCTGTTTACACTTTGCGTTTGCTTTGCTTCACTTCAAAAATTATACCCATGTCCCTTTTTTCGAGCTTCAAAGCATCTCAAAGCCTCCATAGAAGTATGACAAAACTCGCTAGCACCACCTGCAGCTTTTGAAAGGCTTTTACTCAGCTTTAGCTTCACTTTTGTTTTGGAGGTATTGCAGGAATGAGGTATCCCAGGATGCACTGAAACCAACAAAAGACAAAGTCCTGGCGCTGGTCCTCCGGACAACCACCTGTAGGATTATAGGCGCCAACATCCACAACAGTGTGGTGGTGGGAAGAATTGCTGGGAGTTAAATGTCACACACAGTGCTGCCAAATCCCTAACATAGGATGAATTGTGTGGCATGAAAGGACTAGGAGGGATGACTTGTTGACAAAGCGCATGCGCGCGATACATGTAGTCACGGAAACCTGAAGCTTGAGTTCCACGCCGGACCGCTCCTTGTCCTGGCCTCGGCTCTCTGTTTCCTGTGACGCTGTGCGGTAGGAGGATCCTGGGAATGATTGTGTGTTACGGCCGACACACGCGCAGGGCTGACTTCCTTCCCTGTCTATGTGACCCTTTGGATCCCATTCCCGCTCCTTCCCTGGATTTGGAGTAGTGCCATCCCATTAGACTGAGCGGGACCCCCACAGTGTCCTCACGTGATGCCGAAGACCATGTGACCGGTTTGTGGATTTTAGTGTTCTTTCCAATAAACTTTCCTATTATCACCGTCCACTGGTTGTCCTTTACCTAGGGTTACCAGTTTCACAATACATTGCTATGCGCCATCCCTCCTTCTAGTCCTTTCACTGAAACCAACAAGCAAACTAGAAAGGCATCATCGGCAGTCCCTTCCAGTTCATGTGGATATATTTTGGAAGTGTCTGCATCACATCTGGTGTGCAGCAAGAAGCAGCAGGAAAGAGAGTGGATCCAGACTAGAGCAGATCAACTAGCAGACAACACACATGGTATGCAACATGGGAAGGCTATAATGGAAGGTTAGCGGGGACCGGAGAGAGGACGGAGCGGCAGAGTCGGGGGGACCGGAGAAGAAAACTAGCAATGTCACATGGTGCATAGCAAGGGAGCAATATAGCGGAAGGTGAGCGGGGACCAAAGAGAGGAGGATCAGCAAACCAGAAGATCAGCAGAGCTGGTCGGTTACTATTGAGCAGGAGATCAGCAGAGCTGGGGTTACTATTGAGCAGGAGATCAGCAGAGCTGGGGGCTACTATTGAGCAGGGGATCAGCAGAGCTGGAGTTACTATTAAGCGGGGGATCAGCAGAGCTGGCGGTTATTACTGAGCAGGGGATCAGCAAAGCTGGGGTTACTACTGAGAGAGGGGTCTGCTGAACGAGGATACTAATAAGCTGGGGAACTGCAGAGTGGGGGTACTACTAACCTGGGGATCTACTGGGGCCCCTTTAAAGCAAATAGAAAATCACACACAGGGCATTTGCCAAGCTTCATTTGAAGCATCCCTGAAGCATCAAAAAAGCATGTTCAAGTGGTAGGCGCTTTAATGTGTGTTGAAATTGAAGCAAGTGTAAATGGGCCCTTTCTGCCTGGACTGTATTTCCTATCCTACCTGCAATGAGGATGTTGTGACCCAAAACTGGGTCTGATTAGCGCACACTGTACCAATTTTCTGGATTATATCTTTCAATCTGTTAGTTATGCGGTAAAGAAAAAGATGCTAGTTTCACCGCAGCACCTGAAATAAGTTAAAATGGTTGTTTCCTCCTTTTTAATAAGCTGGACTTTTATCAAAATTTTCTCTTCCCTGCTGCTATTAGTTTTTCAAGAAATTTAGACTGAACCTATACTGCAATGCATATACACCAATACATAGATGGTGAGATACAGTTGTGCTCAAAAGTTTGCATACTCTGCCAGAAATCGTGAATTTTGAAATATGACTGATCATGTCAAAAACTGTCTTTTATTTAAGGATAGTGATCATATGAAGCCATTTATTATTGCATAGCTGTTAGACTCCTTTTTAAATCAGAGATCACCTAAATGGCCCTGATTAAAAGTTTGCATACCTCGGAATGTTTGGCCTTGTACAGACACACAAGGTGACACAGGTTAAAAATTGCAATTTAAAAATTAATTTCTCTTTCGTTCATTGATGGACAGAGCTCCTGATCTCCTTAACCATTGGGTTATACTGCCTCCAGCAGGAGTAAGACGCTAGGCAGAAAAAAGGTCTGGCTACGCCTATGGGCAGTCCCAGGGGGTATACTCGCTCTCTGCTATAGGTACTCAGTTTTTTCTGCCTAGTCAGGAGTAAGGACCTACTTCCTTGCTAGGATTTCTGTTTTTTTCACTTTTTTCTTTTTAGATCAAATTTTTTTTCTGGATTTTTTCCTGTGAGATCTACAATCAACTGCCGGACTAGGTGACGGGCTGGATAATCTAGTTCCAGTTATCACCCAAGTCTGGCCAGTGAATGCGCGCAGACCTCACTAGGTCGGCCGTGAAATGGCTCCAACGAACGGGGGCTGGCCTGTGAGTTAAACGCCTTGCAAGGTCGCATACGACCGGGTCTCGGCCTGAGTCGCAGCATTCATCCTGGCCCAGAGCCCCCATTTTAATGAAGAGATGGTTCTGACTGGAACGGTGCCTGCCTGGCTCCTGGTATGGTAAGTAACTGTCCTCCCTCTCCCCCTGGAGGGTTTTGGGGTGGATGTGGGCCCCTCCATGGGATGGTCGGACCCCTGGGTTCCCCTCCTTCCAGTTAGGCACCCTCCTCATCAGTCTGTTGGTCCCTGTGGGCCATCTCGCCCCCCCTTCCACTGACGCTGGGGAGTGGCCTAGTCCACCGCCTAGGGTGGGGGAAGGGTGCTGTGCTGACGATGGGGGCAAGGGGGTGCGCCGCCGGCGACTGGGCGATCATCCATGGGGGGGCTGTACCTGGTGGGGGCTCCTACCAGGGCCCTCCTTCCTGCCTGTGCCATTTTCTGAAGCCTAGGGATCCCTCCTGGGTCCCTAGGAGCCTTGTGGTGCCATGCGGGGCCACCATTTTCTTGTAGCCTGTGTGCTTAATGCATGGCGGCCGTGTTTTGTAGTCCGGCTGCCATTTTTCGGTGGTTTGCCATTAAAAATAATGGTGGCCATGACAGGGGAACCCTCTGGGCGGTGATTTCGGCGGTGGGAGCCCCTCCTCATCCCCTTGTGCTGACTTCTAGATCTTTTCGTTTCCTGATCGCCGTTCGTGCAGTGCAGATTCTTCTAGTAGCTGCAGTGCCTGGTTTCTGCGGGGTGGTGAGTCTGGTGGGGTCCTCTCTCTGAGGATCGATTTGGTGCTCTGTGGCTGGCAACTGGGTGGGCTGCCAGAGCGTTGGGGGATGTCCCTTAGCAGCATTTTACCCTTTTTTTTAGGGGTCCCCCTGGTGACTCATGGAGTCTTTGGAGCACATCTCCCCACCTGATCCTGCGGGGCCCTCTGGGTCCCATCCATCCATCGATGCACTTACGGCGGTCTTGGAGTCCTTGGTGTCCCAGGTGGAGGTGGCTTTTGGGCGACGAGCTGGCAAAAAGCGCCCCCCCTTCCCCTGCCTTATCTGTCTCATCAGATCCTGAATCTGATTTGGCCGCCATGGACGTGGGTCACCCTGCTGGGTCTGCGACCACGCACCTGGAAGCGCTGGTGGACGCACTGATTGTAGCTGTGCAGGAGACCTTAAAGATGGAGGACGCAGCTGAAGCTGTGGCAGAGGCGTAGGTACCTCTAGGCATTCACAAGCCATCCAGAGCGGAAAAGGTGTTCCTTTTTCCCTCCTATTTGTCACTAAATAGTGGGGAAGACCAAAGCGTCCCCTTGGGGCCCCTAAGCGATTTTGCTAGGCGATACCCCTGTGAGGAGTTTCTTTTTAAGAAGTGGACTGTTCAACCGGTGGTGGACCCTCCGGTTTCCAGATAAACAAGGCAACCATGATTCCGGTTGAAGAGTCCCCGGCCTTTAAGCACCGGGCTGACAGGAAGGCGGAGGCTGTGGACCGCAGTATGTACACCCTGGCTGGTTCGTCACTAAGGCCGATTTTCACCATTGCCCTGGTGTCACAGACTCTAACCGAGTGGGCTAGGTTTTTTGCGCTGTAACCTGGAGGGGGAGTAGCTCCCCCCTGCTTTTGCAGGGCTAGCAGACCAGCTGCTCCAGGGGCTGCAGTTTATCTGTGATGTCTCTTTTGGATGCGGCTCCCCTAGTGGCTCGGCTCTGTTTTGGCAGTGGTTCTTCGCCGTGTCTTTTGGCTCAAATGCTGGTCTGCGGACCTGACTTCTAAAAGGCCTTGACTTTCCCTTCAAGGAAATCGCCTGTTTGGTGCTACCTTGGATGACATTTAAGGTCTCACAGGGGGAGAGTACCTTTCTTCCGCAGGCTACTAAGGGCAAGGACCCTCGTCGTAGATGTGGGCCCTCCTTCTCGGCTCATAAGAAGTTTTTTCATCCCTCAGGGTCGACTGACGGGATCCAAGCGAACTTGGTCTGGCAAGTCCAAAGCAGGCTTCTCCAGACCCGCGGACAAGGCCTCTTCAGCGTGAAGGGGCGCTCTCACCCGTATCTTGGATGGGGGGAAGTCTTCGCTGGTTCCCAGACCCATGGACTCCCCACATGTCAGGTTGGTCCACGAGGTCATTCGGTCCGGCTACAAGATAAAGTTTCGTTCTTACCCTCCGGTAAGGTTCTTCCTTCCAACATGCGACTGTCCCCAGTCCGCCTACAGGCTCTTTTTGGGGCGGTGCAAGACCTTTTACTTTAATGGGTGATGGTTCCGACTTTGAAAAGTTTTCAGGGGTTTTACTCAAACCTGTTTACAGTCCCAAGCAAGGAAGGCAAGGTGCGTCCAATTCTGGACCTCAAGGCGCGGAATTGCTTTGTGCGGGTGCAGAAGTTCAGAATGAAGTCCGCTCGCACGGTGGTGGCTTTCCTGCATCAGGGGGATTTATTTATGCCTCCATCGACATCAAGGACACTTAGCTTCACATTCCAGTATAGGTCAGTCTCCAGCGCTTCCTCTGCTTTGCCGTGGAAGAGGAGCATATTAGTTTTTGACGTTACCCTTTGGTCTTGCCTCTGCTCCTCGGGTCTTCACGGAATTGTTGGCCCCAGTGCTAGCATTGTTACGCCAATGGGGGATCGTGGTACTGGGCTACTTGGACAACCTTCTTCTGCGAGTGGAGTCTGCTCTGGTTCCATCCACAAAGCTGGACTATCTCGGTCTGACTCTGGACTCGGCCTTAGCCAGAGTGCTCCTGGACAAAACTCCAGGCTGTAATTCGTCTCCTGCTGTCCAGCAGATGGTAATCCCTCTGGACTTGCATGCGGGTACTGGGTCTGAGGGTGTCTACCTTCCAGGCAGGTGCGTTTGCACAGTTCCATACGAGGTTCCTGCAAAGGAGATTCTGGCAAAATGGGAAAAGAATCCTTAGTCTCTGGACAATCGGATCCAGCTGAGCCGGGAAACTAAAGAGTCCCTAATATGGTGGCTTCGTTCTCTGGAGCTTCGGCTGGGAAAATCCTTCCTTCCCTTGTATTGGACAGAGATCACCACGGATGCCAGTCTATCCGGCTGGGGAGGTGTCCTCAGCAAAATTTCTACTTGGGGGGATCTGGATACTGGAAGAGTCAAGACTAAAGCCCCGTACACACGTACCGAATGTCAGCCGAACGATCGGCCGTCTTTTGTCCAGTGCTGTCCTGTCGGCTGAAAAGTGCTAAAGACTGCACACGAATTTTGTCCCCCCAACAACAGCCAACTGCAGAAGTGATGTCATGTGATGGTTAACTTTCCATGTCTTTTTTTCTTTTCTGAGCATGCCCAGCCTTGCAAATCTGCTGTTTGTCGGCCGAATTCTGTACTGACTGGCGAACAATCGGCCGTTCTGGTGTTGGCCAACAAAAATTTTAATGCCTGCACACCCGATTCTGTTCGGCCGAAAAGTCGGAGTCGGTTGTCGGAAGCATCATACTAACAAGCCGATCGTTCGGTGGCCGAATATTTACGCCCGACAATCGCTACGTGTGTACGGGGCTTTACTGATCAATGTCTTGGTACTCCGAGCGATCAGACTGTGCCTGGAACATTGGACTGATCGTTCAGTGCGCATTTAATCGGACAATGCCATAACCGTGGCTTATGTCAATCACCGGGGGGGGGGGCACAAGAAGTGTACTGGCAGCTCTGGGGGTAGCCGTCATTCTAAGGTGGGAAGAACGGTCTGTTCCAGCCCTCCCTGCCGTACGCAATCCTGGGGTGGACAATTGGCAGGCGGATTACCTCAGTCGGCAGGCGTTGGGCCAAGGGGAGTGGTCCCGTCATCCGGAGGTGTTTTCATTAGTTGTCTCCGGTAGGGCATCCCCGAGGTGGATCTGTTGGTGTCTCAGCTCAACAGAAAGGTGCATAGGTTTGTGGCTTGGTCACGGGATCCTCTGGCGGATGCCACGGATGCGCCGGTGGCCTTGTGGGGTCAGGATCCTCTGATTTACGCCTTCACTCTTCTCAAGCTTCTGCTAAGACGTCTATGCATCGATCGAGGCAGAAAGTATTCGGTCCTCTTGGTGGCCCCAGACTGGCCATCGCTGGGCTTGGTACGCTGATCTGATGCGGCTGGTTGCCCATGTTCCTTGGAAGCTTCCTCTCAGGGAGGATCTGCTGTCCCAAGGACCAATCTTCCATCCTGCTTTACAGTCGCTGGCTTTGACGGCTTGGCTGTTGAAAGCCAGGTGCTGATGGATAGAGGTTTGTTTGAATCGGTGATTCCAATGCTCTTAAAAGCTAGGAAATCTACTTCAAGGAAGATCTACCATCGTACGTGGAAGATGTACTTTGCCTGGTGTGAGTCTCTTGGAGTTCATCCTCGCTCTTTTTTCGGTGGCTCAGATCTTGACCTTCCTTCAAAGGGGGGTTGAGCAGAAACTGGCCTTGAGTACTATCAAGATCAGCTGTCAGCCTTAGCGGTCTTCTTTCAATGCCCTTGGCCACATACGCCTTGGTGCGTACGTCTCTTCGGGGAATTAGGCACTTGACCCCTTGAGTACTGTCTCTGTTGCCGCCTCGGGACCTCAATTTGGTGCTCTCAGTTCTCCAGAATCCTCCTTTTAAAAATCTTCAGGAGATTCCCCTGCTTGGTGGCTTTCACCTCTGCGCGCAGGGTGTCAGAATTGGCGGCATTACCATTTGGTTCACAGTGATGAGGGGGTTCTTCACCCCTGTCCATCGTTCCTTCCTCAGGTTGTCTCTGATTTTCATTTAAATGAAGACTTGTTGCCTTCTCTGTGTCCCAGGCCAAAACCTCCAAAGGAAATTTACTTTGCATGCCTTGGATGTGGTCTGGGCGATTACGGTGTACCTGGCAGCTATGGAGTCTTTTAGGAAGTCAGACTCACTATTTGTGCTTATGGATGGGCCTCGAAAGGGTTGTCCGCTTCCTCTGCGACCATTTCCAGATGGATCAGACAGACGGTGATTCAGGCCCATTCCATCAAGGGTCAGGTTCCTCCTTTCCCTGTCAAGGCGCACTCTACTCAGGTGCTCAGTGCCTCCTGAGCCTTCCATCATCAGGCGTCAGTGACGCAGGTTTGCAGGGCGGCCACATGTTCGTCCATGCACACTTTTACAAAGTTCTTTAAAGTGGATTGTGACGGTACTAACTGTCACTATGAGTGAAAGACAGATAATTAATGGTTTGGATTGCTTCAAGTGGGACAGTAATATTTGACAACCATATCTTCATATAGAAATATGAAGATTTACTACCACTTTACACAGTGTATTCCATGTGCTTGTCTGTGAGAGAGACACACAGGCTGTCTTTGGCAGACTTCCCTATTGTTTGTGTATTGGGAGGGAATGTGGATTGTGCCTGTCTCATTGTTAAATGTTAATGACCTCACATTGTTCTGTCTGCCTTAAGATAAGCTTATTATGGGATGTATATGTGTATGTGAATTGGCTGCTAAGGAAGGGGGGATTGTCCCACAGTGTACATCTTTGTGTACACTGTATGGGAGTGTAAAACTGTTTTCATTGGATTGTGAATGTCAGGGCCTGTTTTCAACAAGGTCCACCTGGGTGGTAACATTGTGGGGGAAAACTGTATAAAAGTCTGTTTCTTGTTCAATAAAGTTGAGTTATACTTCCTGTCTCTCATTGGGGGAATCTTCTACAAGGGATTGCTATGCTCTCCATACTCCCTTGAATAATCACTAAGCTCTTGTAAGAGCTTGAGTAAGAGCTTGTTCCTGCTTTACTCTCTGGGGAAAGAGAGGTTTACCCACAGGAACCTGGAGCCTTGTCGTAGGTCCAGGATGGGTAGGAGGCGGCGAGACCCTAAACAAGCTGCGGCGGTTCGTGGGGTCTGAAGTGGTTACAGGGTCTGGTGGAGTGCTTGGAGCCCTCGAGAAGCACTAGGAGCATCCGCCAACGGAGGTGCCCAGTCGGGTTGCTGGTTGATCCATTACATGGATGCTTTCTTTGGCCACAAGGTTTTGCAGGCTGCCGTTTAAGAGGACCTGGTCCTCTTTGAGGGTGTATTGTTTTTTTTTTCAGGTGGGCCCCAGTTGTTTTGGTTGAGCTCCTGTTTACATGGTTGGCTACAGTTTAGCCTTGGGAATATCTTTTTCGCTGTTCCCACACCTCATGTTTAACACTGGTTTGGGACGTCCCAATGGTTAAGAAGATTAGGAGCGGTGTCGGTTAATGAACGAAAGAGAAAAAGGGATTTTTCACTTACCGTAAAATCCATTTCTCTGACCATTAATGGACACAGCACCCACCCCTCTGTGGAGTTGTAATTCTTCTGACACTGCTTGTAACAAAACTGAGTACCTATAGCAGAGGGAGGGAGTATACCCCCTGGGAATGCCCATAGGCATAGCCAAACTTTTTTTCTACCTTGTGCCCTACTTCAGTGGGGGGCGGTATAACCCAATGGTTAAGAAGATCAGGAGCTGTGTCCATCAATGAACATCAGAGAAATATGGATTTTATGTTAAGTCATAAATCCTGTTTTTCCCACATTGGCTTTTTAAATTGCAATCTGTTTGTGTATAAATAGTCAATGAATTTGTTAGCTCTCACATGGATGCACTAAGCAGGCTAGATACTGAATCATGGGGAACAGAAAAAAACTGTCAAAAAACTTGCGTAGTAAGGTAATGGAATTTTATAAAGGTGGAAAAGGAATTAAAAAGCTATCCTATGCCTTGAATATGCCAGCCAGTGCTGTTCAATCACTTCTTAAGAAGTGAAAAATTCGGGGATCTCTTGATACCAAGTCATGGTCAGGTAGACCAAGAAAGATTTCAGCCACAAATTCCAGAAAAATTGTTCGGGAGACAAAGAAAAACTCACAAGTAACCAAAGGAGAAATACAGGCTGCTCTGGAAAAAGGCGGTGTGGTTGTTTTTAAGGAGCATAACAAGATGATACTTGAACAAAAATTAGCTGCATGTTCGAGTTGCCAGAAAGATGCCTTTTAATGTGCCAATGCCACAAAAAAAGCCCAGTTACAATATGCCCAACAAAACCTTGACGCCTCACCAGGCTTTTTTAGGCCTCTTTATGGCAACTCGATCATTTTTGTTCAAGTATCATCATATTGTGCTGCTTAAAAACAATTACACCGTCTTTTTTTTTTTTTTTTTTTAGAGCTTTCTGTATTTCACCTTAAGTTTTTTCTTTGTATCCTGAAAATTTTCTCTGGCAGTTGTGGCTTCAATCTGTCTGGGTCTTGACTTGATATCGAGATCCCTGAATTTTCCACTTCCTAATAAGTGATTTAAACAGTACTGACTGGCAAATTCAAGGCCTTGGATATTTTTCTATATACCCTTTTCAAACTTTATAGAGCTCCATTATCTTGTTACGCGGGTCTTTTGACAGTAATTTTCTGCTCCTCATGGCTCACTATCTAGCCTGCTCAGTGCTTCCACGTGAGCGCTAACAAACTCATTGACTATTTATACACAGATACTAATTGCAATTTAAAAAGCAACAAATGTGGTAAATTAACCTTTAATTGCTATTTTAACCTGTGTGTGTCACCTTATGTGTCTGCACCAAGGCCAAACATTCCAGGGTATGTAAACTTTTGATCAAGAACCGTTTGGGTGTTTGGCTTATTCTTGAATCATAATAAAAACAAACAACTATGTGATAATAAAAGGCTTCATATGATCACTATCCATTTTTTGGCTGATCAGCCATATTTTCAATATCCATGCCAACATTTACGATGTTTGGCAGGGTATGCAAACTTTTGAGCACAACTGTATGTGTGTGCTGTACTCCACTAACAAAAGATTTTAAAGGTTGGATTCATTTTCACAAAAGTCTACTTATGCAGTCTATACCAGATAGAAAAAAATCATACAGGAAATAAAAGTTTCGGGAGGTAACGCCTCCATATTTTGTTTCCTCACATTTTGCAGAATACTTCCTAAAAATGTGTGTGTTTCTGTTTGACAGGTTTGCACAGTTTATCTTGGGCTCCAGTCATGTTTCCTTAGAAGAGGCCAGTATACATGAAGAACAGTTTGGACTTGGAAGTGCCTTCCTGGAAGAGCAGCTTTTCATGCAAGACCAAGAATCACAGAATTTCCAACAGATGGAATTAGCTCCTGAAGAAAATGAATACGCTGAGAATCATCGAAATGCCTTTGATCAATCGGACAGTGAAGCAAGTGTTCTGCTTTACTAGTTTTATCACTTTTGTAATATTTTAAGCGTTTTTTTTTTAAACCTGAACTCTAGACATTTTAATGCACAGAGGCAGCCCTATAATTCAAGGGCTACTGTATTCCTGAAACTGAAAATGTGAAGAGATTATAAAAAAGGACTTTGCACTGCTCATGATATGCACATTTCTGCTATTGCTATGAAACGACTTATGCAGGTTCACCCAACTTCATCAAAAGGTGTACATTTTAGCAATTAGGCCCATCTTCTAACAAATTTTTATTTGTTTTTTTTTTTGGGGGGGGGGGGGGTTATATATTGCATATGATTAATAATGGTATGATTATAGTGCTGTGTCGTCTTGTCGAGTGGGTCAACCATGACTTCCCTTTTCCCCTTGCTATGAAGTAGGCTAGTCTTTGGGGGATTCCATGTTGTTCATGTTGTCCAGGTTGCTTCTTGGGTTATATTGTGGTGTCCTACTATTTGCTAAAGTTGCAACAATGGTGGAAAGAAATAATTCCAATCTAAGTAAAAAAAAAAAAAAAAAAACTGGCCACCTTGTTTTTCTATTAGCTGTTGCTGTTTTTTTTTTTCCTGCAGAATGCATTACCTAATGTAAAAAATGCCCCCACCCTGGTGGTGCCAACATTGCTACCCTAAGGACTTCTATATGTTCCGGTGGTTTAAAACAGATGGTGCTCTAGTAAGCAACAAGAGGGGGCTCAGTGTCTTGAAAACTTGCTGTGATTGCAGTTAGACTGGATTATTACTTTGGCGTTACAGTACAATCATTAAGGTTGCAGTGAGGTGGTACTAATGGATCTGAAATGCCCACCTCTAAGTACTGTAAGATACAGAATTGACTACCTATAATGGAAGTTATTTACACATCTTCACTTTACAGCACTTTGGCGTTATAAATACAAAGCATTGTAGTTTGTTTTTGTGTGCTTTTACTGTGTTTTAGCATTACAAACACACTGTAAATATTCATTTTTCAAAGTGTGAATCCAGCCTTTACCATCAACACACTAAATACAGTATATGAGTATTAGTTAAACTCTAAACTAAATACTAGTCCAAAAGTAGCATTGGCAAGTTTTGAACAATTTGGCAGCAGCAAGAGAACCAACTGACTTGTTTTTTTTTTTTATTTCTTCTTAATTTAGGTCCACACTAGTATGTTTGTTTTTGTTTTTTTTTTTTACAATACAGTGCCTTGTTACAACGAAGATCTTAAATGTATTTTATTGGGATTTTATGTAATAGACCAACACAAAGTGGCACATAATTGGGAAGTGGAAGGAAAACGATAAATGGTTTTTAAAAATGTTTTACATATATATGAAAAGTGTGTTGTATTTCACTGAGTCAAAACTTTGTAGAACCACCTTTTGCTGCAATTACAGCTGCAAGTCTTTTTGGGGATGTCTCTACCAGCTTTGCACATCTAGATAGTGACATTTTTGCCCATTCTTCTTTGCAAAATGGCTCAAACACTGTCAGATTGGACTGAGAGCGTCTGTGAACAGCAATTTTCAAGTCTTGCCACATATTCTCAATTGGATTTAGGTCTGGACCTTGGCTGGGCCATTCTAACACATGAATATGCTTTGATGTAAACCATTCCATAGTAGCTCTGGCTGTATTTTTAGGGTCGATGTCCTGCTGGAAGGTGAACCTCCACCCTAGTTTTAAGTCTTTTGCAGACACCAACAGGTTTTCTTCTAAGATTGCCCTGTATTTGGCTCAATCCATCTTCCCAGCAACTCTGACTAGCTTCCCTGTCCCTGCTAAAGAGAAGCATCCCCACAACATAATGCTGCCACCACCATGTTTCACGCTAGGGATGGTGTGTTCAGGTTGATGTGCAGTGTTAGTTTTCTGCCACTCATAGTGTTTTGCTTTTAGGCCAAAAAGTTAAATTTCTCCGTCGCTCATTGACAGACGCAGACTTCTTGATTAATATCAGTAGGGTTTTACTGCCCCCCACAGGAGTAGGACACTAGGCAGAAAAAAGTTCTGGCTACGCCCATGGGCAGTCCCAGGGGGTATACCCTTTCACTTCCCGCTATAGGATGCTATTTTTTTTTCTGCCTAGTCAGGAGTAAGGACCTAAGTTCCTTGCTGGGATCTCTGGTCCTGGCAAGCCTTTTTTTAGTTAATTTTTTAGCTAGTTTTTTTCTCCGGATTGTTCTGAGAGATCTACAAGCAATTATGTTGGATCTGGGCGATGGGCTGGATGTTGAGATCCAGTGGTCACCCCACCTGGCCAACGAGCGCGTGCAGGCCCTAGCTCCGCGCTGGGTCGGCCGCGACATAGTCCCACTGGAAGGGGACTGGCCCCGCGAGTTAAACGTCTCGCCAGGTCACCTAAGGCCAGTCTGAGCCTGAGTCGCAGTGTCCTTTTTGGCCGACAGCCCCCCCACCTCGGTGGAGAGGGGTTCTGTCAGCAGTTGGCGCCCGCCTGTTCCGGTATGGTGAGTAAAATGTTCCCCCCTCTCCCCCTCACAGATTTTGGGGTGGACGCGGGCTTCTCCCTTGGATGGTCGAACCCCCACAATTCCGGGTTCCTCTCTGTCCTGTTGTGCACCCCCACCTATCTCCCCCCCTACCCCCCATCACTAGTGGGGATGTTGGGAGGTGACTCCAGGGGGCTGAATCTGGGTTACAGGCCGCAGATGGGGGCGGGGGAGGTGCGCCGCCGGTGACGCCCAAACGATCGTGGGGGGGGGGTTGCTACCTGTTTTCCAGGCCCATCTGCCGATCGATCCGTGGGTAGGCACGGGGGGGTCCCCTTTGGTGCTGGGGGCCGCCATTTTCTTGTAGCCTACATGTGCTCTGCATGGCGGCGGCCATCTTGGTACACCCAGCTCGTATTTCAGTGCATGAGTTCACTGTATGGGAGTTCCTGGAGGCGTGCATGTGGGTGGAGCCCCTCCCCAGACCCGGGCGCAATACTCTGCAGAAGGATCGCTGCTGACAAGTGCTGCTGCGACATTCTGGGCCTGCTGGTGCATCTGGCTGTGGGTTGGTGAGCCTTGGGGGTCTCTCTCTCTTTGCTGGGGGGTCTCTAGTGCGCGCTGCCTGGGCACTTGGGGGCGTTGTAGAGCAGCAGGACGCTCTTTCAAAAAAAAAATAATATTTTTTTTCTCAAAATTTGCTAATGGGTTCCCCTATTGTAACATGGACCCTGCTGAACATGAGTCCCCACCTGACCCCCTCGAGGTGGCCGCAGGGCCGCCGGGCTCCCGGCTGGCTATAGATGCACTTCGGTGGTCCTGGAATCATTTGTGTCACGGCTGGAGGTGGTTTTTAAAGGGCGAGGTGCCCAAAAAAAACACCCTCCGCCTACCCCTGCCTCATCTGATGCCTCAGACTCTGGGTCTGCATCAGTCGCTGCTGACGCGGGTCTCCCTTTCGGGTCTTCTGTCCTTTTTGCCTTCGCTGCCTCGCAAGCCTAGGCACTGGTGGATGCGCTGTTAGTGTCTGTGCGTGATACTGTCGCTCACGAGCCTTCCAGAGCGGCAAAGGTTTTTCCTTTTCCTGCGTACTTGGACAATATGCTCAAACAAGAGTGCGACCATCCAAAACGTTCCTCTGGGGTTTGGACACTGCTCCCAGCCTGAGGGTATGCTAGGCGCTATCATTTTGCAGGGTCCCTCATTGACTAGTGGACAGTGCCACCTATGGTGGATCTGCCGGTATGCAGACTGTATGGAGCTACTGTGATCCTGGTGGAGGTTCCCCCATCCTTTTGGGCAGTGGTCCTCTGGCGCATGTTGTGGCTGGAGTGTTGGCCTGCGGATCAGCCTTGGATGATTGCTTAACTGATCTTTCCCTCTGGGGATAGTCTGTTTTGGACTTCCTTGGCTGACTTTTTTCCAAGTCTCACTGGGGGTTTAAGTACCTTTCTCCCGTAGGCTGTGAGGGGTGAGGACCCCCGTCGATGACGAGGACCCTCCCTTTTAGCGCACAGGGAGTTCTTTCGTCCCTCAGGGTCAGTCGATGAGGCAAAGTCCTTCAAGGCTCCCTTGGGGGGTTCCAAGCGACCCTGGCCTGGAAAAACGAGAATCAAATCTTTCCAGACCTGCTGACAAGGCCACTTCGGCCTGAAGGTACACCCCCACCCATATCTGGGGTGGGGTAACATCCTTGCCAGTTCCCGGACCCGTGGCTCTCCTTGATTCAAGACAGCATCCAATCCTGGACTTAAGGAAATGAATTGTTTCGTGCGGGCTTGCCTGTTTCGCTGGACTGAACGTCTTGGGATTGTCCAGGACGCATTCAATCGGACAATGCCACGGCTGTGGCTTATGTCATTTGCTGGGGGGTACCTTAATTGCCCCTGCGGCCTTGGAAGTGGCTGGCACCCTCCGATGGGTGTAACGCCTGTTCCAGCTTTCTCCGTTGTTCCCTTTTCCGGAGTGGGAAATGAGCTGGTGGATTTCCTCAGTCGACGGACCTTGGATCTAGGAGAATGGTCTCTCCATCCGGAGGTGTTCCACCAGTTGTGCCCAAGTTGGGGCACTCCAGATAGGGATCTCTTGGCGTCCCGGATCAACAGTGATGTTCAGCGGGATGTGGCCCGCTCCCGAGATTCTCGGGTAGACGCTGCTGATGCGCTGGTGACCCCATGGGGTCTGTATCAGCTGCTGTATGCCTTTACTCCTCTCAGGTTACTACTGTGACTGCTTGCCGGATAGAGGTGGAAAGGATTCCGGTCATTCTTGTGGTTCCAGACTGGCCTCGTTGGGCTTGGTATGCCGACCTGGTTGGGCTGGTCGCGGACGCTCCCTGGGGAATTCCCTACTCCCTACTGTCAGGGGCCAATCTTCCATCCTGTTCTACGGTCGCTTGCTTGGCTGTTTATTGCCGGGTGCTGAAGAAAAGGGGATTGTCTACTTCAAGTATTCCTACTCTGCTCACGCTAACTAACGCAACTTCTAGAACGATGAATCATCGTACGTGAAATTCATATATTGCGTGGTGTGCGTCTGTTGGGGTTCCCCAAGCTCTTGCTCCGTCGCTCGATTGTTGCTTTTTTTTCCACAGGGAGTTTATCAAAGGTTGGCCTTGCGTATATCGAGGGTCATGTCTTGGCCTTGGCAATATTATTTCTAAGGCTATTGGTCACCTTTTTCCCTGGTGCATACTTTATCCAGGTGGTGCGACACCTGCTCTCTCCGGTGCGACTTCTGTTACCACCTTGGGACCTTACTTGGTGCTGTCAGTTCTTTGGAACCCTCCCTTTGCAAATTTTCAGGGGATACCCCTGCTTACTTGGTCCCTGAAGGTGGCTTTTTTCCTTGTAGCTATTACTGCTGCGCGCAGGTTGTCGGTACTGGTGGCGGCGTCCTGTCGTTCTTCCTATCTGATGGGTCATAGGGATACAGGATACTTCGTCCTGAACTGTCCTTCCTTCCGAAGGTGGTTTCCATTTTTTCATTTGCATGAATTAGTCTTGTTTGCCTCCTTGTGTCCTCAGCCTACGCATCCGAAAAATTGCATGCATGCTTTGGTTGTGGTTCGGGCAAGCTTGGGTGTACCTTGCAACTATTGCCTTTTTTTTTCGCAAGTCAGGTTCCTTTTTTTTTGCAAGTCAGGTTCCTTTTTTTGTGCTCATGGATGGCCCTGGGAAAGGGTTGCCTGCGTCTGGTGCTACTGTTTCCAGATGGATCAGGCAGACAGGGGTACAGGATTGTTCAATAAGGGTCAAGTTCCTCCTTTCCCTGTGAAGGCGCTTTCTGCTCGGGCGCTTAGTTCTTTCTGGGGTTTTTTGCCGTCCGGCTTCTGTACTTCCAGTTGGCGAGGCGACTACCCGGTCATCTGTTCCCACCTTTACAAAGTTTTATAAAGTTAATGTGCTGGCATCTGTGGATGCCTCTTTTTTGCCGCAAAGTTTGCGTGCTGCTGTTTAAGGGGGCCCTTAGTCTCCCTTGAGGGTTGCTGTTTCTCAGGTGGGTGTCATCCTATTGTTTCAATGAGTCCTGTTTTGCCTGGTGGGCTATATTTTAGCCTTGTGGATTTGTTTCTGCTGTCCCACCCCTTTTTTTATGGCACTGCTTTGGGACGTCCCTACTGATATTAATCAAGAAGTCTGCGTCCGTCAATGAGCGACAGAGAAAACTGGATTTTTGACTTACCGTAAAATCCTTTTACATGGAGTTTTTTCGCCTTCCTCTAGATCAACTGCGGGTATAGGATTGTGTATATGGGATTGTATGGTTGGGTTTTCAATACTGGTTTTTTTTTTTTTTTGGTTGAACTGGATGGACTACAGGTAAGCTTTTGTTTACCCTTTGCTCAGCAGTGTCTTTTTTCAACCTGGCTAACTATGTAACGTTCATGTGCGTGTAAAGGCAGGCGTCCCAGTACTTTTGGTAATATAGTGTATATTGTTTCAGGGTTTTTTTTTCCAATACCACTATTGCTGTATCTTTGTCTTCCTGAGGTGCATTGTTCAAGGGAGTCTTTCGCCCCCATGTATATAGGCTTCTGACTTCCATTAACTCATTAAATATCTTGAAGTAAGCTTACCCTTAGCCCTTACAGCTGTAGTTTAATTACCCCTTGACCCTACCTGTATAGCTATGTGTACTAGGAGATCTCAGTATGGCTTCCACTATGTAGGATATTTCGTGATGACTCCACACTTTCACACTGTTGTCTACCATTGAATGTTTATTAATGTATTTGTAGTTAATGTTTATGTTTTTGCACTGCTTGGAATGGGGGACATTTTCCTATAGTTGATGGAACATGACCAGACCTGCCAGACTGCTATAACCCCTGTTTAAGGAACACCTCTGTATGTAAGGAATAGAGCATCTCTATATTGTACTAAATATTTTGATAGTATATGCTGTGTGCCCCTTTCGCTTATCCGTATTTTATTTTATGGATCCTCTTTGACTAGCGCAAAGGGACCTTGAAGGATGTAGAGGTCATCTCTCTTGGGGGAATGGTTGTAAACATATGAGATCATCTCTAATTGCCAGCTCTCCCTCCTCACACACAGACTGCAGTGTGAGGAGAGGAGAGATCCGTGAGTGTAAAATTGCAAATCATCTAAGGTGCCCAGTGTGCCCATCTGTGCCCACAGATCAGTGTGCCCACCAGTGCCCGCCCAGTGCTCACCAGTGCCCATCAGTGTGCCCACAGTGCATATCAGTGTGCTCATCAGTGTGCCTATCACAGTGCCCATCAGTGTGCCAGTGTCACCGTGCCCATCAGTCTTACAGTGCCCATCAGTGTCACCGTGCCCATCAGTATCACCAACGATGGCAAAAAAAAATTTCTCAGCCGAGGAGGCCTTCAATATCATCAGTGGGGACATGGAGCTTTCTGCTTCGGAATCTTCTTCGGAGTCAGAGTCTGACTCCGAAGTAAATTACGAGCCGGTCATTAGCAGCGGGACGCAGACCGACTCCGACGAGGAAGAATACTGCCCGCCTGCCAAACAAAGGCGTTCTGGTGAGGAGGAGGCAGTGCCATCCACCAGCTCTGCAGTGCCATCCACCAGCACCACAGTGCCTCGGCAAGAAAGGCCAAGCTCAAGTGGGGGGTGTCACCTCGCCCCCAAAGGGTTAGGACCAACGCCAGCCTTCCCTATGCCCTTCAGAACCCCCTGTGACTTCCTCCCAACTCAGGAGAAGCCATCATCCCCCCTTTCACTGCCCAGCCAGGAGTCCAGGTCAACACGGAGAACTTTGCCCCAATAGACTTCTTCGGGTTAATTTTTACGGGGGACCTGCTGACGTCAATTGTGGCCCAGTGCAACCTGTATGCACAACAATTTATCCAGAGTAACCCCACATCATTTTATTCCCGTCCCTTTGAGTGGAGAGACCTAACGGTGGAGGAGTTCAAGATCTTTTTAGGCCTCACCTTCAACATGGGACTCAATAAAAAAAATGAACTGCAAGCATATTGGTCAACCAAACCCATCTACCATATGCCCATCTACTCTGCAGTAATGCCCAGGGCCAGGTATTTGATGATCATGAGGTTCCTCCATTTTAACGACAATACCCAGTGCCCTCCCCGAAATTCCCCAGCATTTGACAAGCTATTCAAAATTCGGCCACTTCTAAATCATTTTTCGGAAATATTCCCTCAATTATTTACCCCAGACCAACATGTATGTGTGGATGAGTCCCTGGTTAAAATTACCGGCAGGCTGAGCATCAAACAATTCATTCCCAGCAAACGGGCCCGCTATGGGGTGAAGGTGTACAAGTTATGTGACCGAGCCACAGGGTACACATATGCCTTCAGGGTGTACGAAGGGAAGGACACCCAGCTGCATCCCCCTGAATGTCCGGACTACTTGGGATCAAGCGGGAAAGTAGTTTGGGACCTCATTTACCCTCTCCTGGAAAAAGGCTACCACCTTTATGTAGACAATTTCTACACCAGTTTGCCCCTGTTCCGAAACCTTCACAGAAAGAAGACTCCTGCATGTGGCACGGTCCGAAAAAAACGGAAAGGCTTTCCTCAAAGGCTAGTAAACACCAAGCTGAGAAGAGGGGAGACGGCGGGTCTGAGAAATGAGGAAGTTCTGGCTGTGAAGTGGAGGGACAGAAGAGACGTGTACATGTTGTCTTCAATCCACAATGACAACTATGTGGAATCCCGAAGAAGGAATGGCCCAATCCGAAAGCCAACGTGTGTACATGAGTACAACTTATTCATGGGGGGAGTGCATTTCAATGACCAAATGATGGAACCCTATCTACCCACAAGACGTACATATCATTGGTACAAAAAAGTAGCAATTTATATTTTTCATTTGGCCACATACAATTCATACATTTTATACCGCAAGTCCACCGAAAGCCCCCAACCCTTCCTTTATTACCTGGAGGAAATCTTCACTGCCCTTATATTTCCAAACGGCCCACCAGAAAACATTCAATCCGACGTAATCAGACTGTCTGAACGCCATTTTCCCAGTAAAATCCCTCCCACACAAACAAACCAAAAACGGCAGAAAAAATGTAGGGTGTGTACCAAGGCAGGAATTAGAAAAGACACCCGCTATTATTGTCCCCAGTGTCCTTCCCAACCAGGCCTCTTTGTAGAAGACTGTTTCCGCCGTTACCATACTTGTCTAAATTATTAGTATGGTAAACGTAGTCCTCCGCCTTCACCCCTTATGCCACTGTATGCTCCTGAAATGACCCTGGACTGTTATTCAACGACGCCTTTGCCTGCTGATTTTGTACCTATGTCTACCTGCTCCGGAACTGACCCTGGCCTGTTTTTTGACCATGCTTCTGCCTGCTGATTCTGTTCATACCTCTGCCTGATCTGGAACTGACCCTGGACTGTTATTTGACCACGCCTTTGCCTGCCGATTTTGTACCTACCTCTGCCTGCTCTGGAACTGACCCTGGACTGTTTGACCACGATTTTTGCCTGCCTCTGGAAGTAGTGGGATTCATACAACAGGGGTCTCGCATATGTGAGGGGGCCAGAATTGTTTTTCTGGATGAAGAAAACAATTTTTTTTGTTTTTCTTCTTCTCAGATTAGGGTCTGGATCCCGGAGGCTTCAAAGCGATTTGGGTGGGAGAAGCCTCTACCCCTGTCCCCATTCTATCCCGACAGAGGCCCTACTTCTGCCTGCAGGACTTACTACCATCATGCCTCTGCCTGCCGCATGAACTGACCACACCAGCACTGCTCACATTATCTCGGCCTGCACTGACACTGGACTGGTATCCTTGCATGGAGAATTGCATGCACTGTTGCTGACCATGTCCCTGCCTGCTGCCTGGACTCAACTCCTGTGGACAACTGCACTTCTAAAACTACAGGTAAGCTTTTGTTTACCCTTTGCTCAGCAGAATGTATTTTGGGGTGTAATTCATGGTATGTGCATGCTATGTGTCCCTAGAACACCTAATGGTGTTCTTTGCATGTTGGGCCTCTGTATGTGACCTGACTGCGTAAAAGTCTCACACATGTGGTATCGCCATACTCAGGAGGAGTAGCAGAATGTATTTTGGGGTGTCATTTTTGCTATGTACATGCTATGTGTTGGAAATATCTCAAAAATTGACAACTTTGTGTAAAAAAAAATGCGTTTTCATTTTTTTTCCACATTTTCCGAAAGATTCTGAAAAAAAATGACATGTTTAAAAGACTCATTATGCCTCATAGATTATATGTTGGGGCGTTTGCTTTCAAAAATGGGGTCATTTAGTGGGCTTTTTCATTGTGCTGGTGCTCCAGGGCCTTCAAAAGTGTAATAGGTGGTTGAGAAATGAAAAGTGTATTTCTCTTACGTCCTCCGACAGTCGCCGCCACTTCATAATCTTCACTAATGGGGTAATTGACCTTTTCTCCGCAGGAGTAGCTAGGCAACAAGATTTGTTAATATCAAAGCTTTTAGCATATCACACCCCTAGGGGGTGGTCCCCTCAGTCAATACCTCCTTGCTTCCAGCATTCTCAACTCACGTTTTCAATTGCCTAGCTTAGGAGTAGCTGGCTGATCCTGTGCTGGGGCTTTCAGTCTCAGCCTTCTATTCTCTTTTTGATTTTATTTTGAGTATTTTTCTCTTTCTTTTACTTAGTTGTTCTTTTCTCAGCATTAGTTTAGTTTCTTCGGATGAAGATGATCATGCGGAGCTGGGTCTCGGACTGGACACCCTGGATCCCAGGGCTCAGGGCCAGGGGTTCCCCAGCCTGCCATTGAGCGTTCAGCTCAGGTTTCCCTGGCACATTGAACGACCCATCCCTGTTCGCTGCAGGGATGCTGCCTGTGAGGTGGCTACCTCACCGGATGCCATTTGCGGTTTCGCACAGCAGTTCCACTGTGTCCTGGCTGCGACACTCCCTGTCCTCAGTACAGCGGTTTGGTCGCTAGAGAAGGCTCCCCACGCCATCCGGACTGGTAAGTGCACTTCTATGTGGGGACCTGTCTGTTTTGGGTGTCAGTCTGTGACTGTGTGACCCGCATGTCTGTGTATGTGCTGAGCTCCCTGTCAGATTCCTGTGTGGAATAGCTGCCTTTCTGTGGGCTGCGGGGGGGGGGCTCTCCCGCTCTGCTGTGTGAGATGTATGGGGCAGACTGGGCTTAGACATGCTGTGCGGCGACCGCTGATGCGGCCCGCCATTTTTTTCGGCAAACCATGGTGACCGGCCCTGTGTGGTACAGCGCGGTGTTTTGGCGCCAAACGCCGCCATTTTGGCGGCGATCGCTCATACAGCCACATGTCGGCGCCATTTTCTCATTGCCTACAATGCCTCAGCCGAGCGGCCATGTTTGTGAAGCCTGCATAGGCTTTATAGGGCGGTCAGTCATTGCATCACTTCCTTTTGCTCTGGAACAGCGATCGGTGGCAGCAGCCTGTATGGTCTCTACAGGTTTTTTACCTTCCTTATCCTGTATTTCCTTGCTCAGTGTTCCTTATCCCTGTGGGGGTCGGTACATACAGTAGTGTGCGGTGGGCTGCGCTCGCCGCGGTCTTAAAGGGGCAGTCCTTCATTTCAATTATTACTGGGGCATGGATTCTCAGGATTGCAAGTTTCCTCCCACCTTGGTGGGGGGCCAAGGGGCTGCTGCATCCCCAGAGGGGGCTGATCTGGCTGCTATTGTGGCGAACTTGGCTTCTCAGGTGCAGATGCTTATGGCTGATCGATCCGCAAAACGGCCCAGATTGTCTATTTCCTCTGATTCAGAGGGCGATGGGGCTGCTATGGCTGGAGTGCCCTTCTCAGGGTCTCGTTCATCTCTGGACCTTGTGGGGTCTGAGGGGGAGGCTGAGGTAGAAGGAGTTGATAATTCTCCCCCTGGCTCGCCTGAAGAGCTTGCACTCATGGATGAGTTGGTTGCTTCTATCAAGGAAACACTGCGTTTGCAGGATGAACCATGTCCTCCTGCTTTGATGTCCTCTTATGGGATGCAAAGGAAGCGCAAAACAGCGCAGGTTTTTCCCTGCCCTGTGGAATTTCAACGCGCTGTTGATGAGCAATGGCGCAATTTAAAGAAGCCCTTTACTGTGCCAAGTAAGTTCAAGCTGCGTTATCCATTTACACCCACCGCTGATGAGCGTTGGTGTGTGCCGCCAAAGGTGGATCACGCGGTGGCAGTTTTGAATAAATCTACTGCTATTCCTGCTGAGGATACCCCGGTGTTCCGGGACCCTACGGACAGGAGATTGGAGTCTCTTGCCCGTCATGCTTATACGGTTGCTGGTTCTATGCTGAAGCCTATTTTTGCTTCCATTATGGCAGCCCAGGCTATTGCGGATTGGACGCAGGTGCTCAGGCGCACCCTGGTGGCTGACTCCGCTCCGCCGACCACATTGGCTATGGTGGATCAAATTCATCAGGGTGTCATGTATTTGTGTGATGTGGACGTGGATTTAGTCCCTTTGGCTGCACGCCTCTCAAGTGTGGCGGTGTTGAACCGTCGCCTGATATGGCTGAAATGTCATCTCGCAAGACTTTAGCTAATTTACCCTACGCGGGATCTCGCCTTTTTTGGCGAGTCTTTGGATTCTCTGATAAAGGGAATTTCCGGGGGTAAGAGCACTCTCTTACCCCACTCTCAGAAGAATAAGTCTGTTCGCGGTAAGAAGAATACCTCGTTTAGGCCCTCTCAGGGGTCCTTTCGTGCCTTTCGGTCGCAATACAAGGGCAAGCCCTTCAAGGGCCACGGCTCCCAGAAGAAGCCGTGGGCTGGTAAGCAGAAGTCCGGCCAGTCCGGGTCTGCTGCCCATGCCAATTCAGCCTGAAGGGGCGCCCTCACCCGGTTCTGGGGTGGGGGGACGTTTGCTTGGTTTTCTTCAACCCTGGCTGGCCCGCATTCGGGACAGGTGGGTTCAGGAAATCGTTCGATCTGGATACAAGATCGAGTTTCTCTCTCGGCCGGCGAGCAGATTTTTCCCCTCAAATCTTCAGCTGTCTCCGGAGCGTTTGCAGGATCTGCACCTGGCGGTGCGGGCCCAGGGAGTGGTGGTTTCGGTGCCTCATCGGGACAGATTTCGGGGGTTTTACTCCAATCTGTTCACTGTGCCCAGAAAGGAGGGCAAGGTACGTCCGATTTTGGACTTAAAAGCTCTGAACCGCTTTGTGCGGGTTCGCAAGTTCCACATGGAATCCCTGCGCTCGGTGGTGGCTGCCCTGGTTCCGGGGGAATTCATGGCTTCCATCGACTTGAAGGATGCGTACCTTCACATCCCCATTTTCGAGGGTCACCAGAGGTACCTTCGATTCGCCATTGCGGAGGATCATTACCAATTCGTGGCGTTACCCTTTGGTCTCGCTTCGGCTCTGCGGGTTTTCACCAAGGTGCTTGCACCGGTCCTTGATTCGGTCTGCGACCAGTCAGGGCCTGGTGAACGACCTGTCCATCACGATGCAGACTCTGCAGGAGTTCGGTTGGACGATAAATTTTCCGAAATCAACGCTGTGTCCGTCGGTTCGTCTTCCCTACCTGGGGATGATCCTGGACTCTGTTCAAGCGAAGGTCTTCCTGCCGGAAGACAAGCTCCGGATACTTCAGGACGAAGTCAGGTCCCTCAGGGACACCCAGTGCTCGTCCCTCCTGATATGTATGAGGTGTCTGGGATTGATGGTCTCGGCTTTCGAGGCGATTCCCTTCGCTCAGTTACACACGCGGGATCTTCAGGCGGAGATCCTGGCCAAGTGGGACGGGCGTCCGCAATCTCTGGATCTGCGGATTTCGTTGAGCCGCCTCACCCGAAGAGGTCTTTTGTGGTGGCTCCAGTCCCCGGCGGTGTCGGGGGGCAAGTCCTTTCGTCCTTTGTCGTGGACGGTGATCACCACGGATGCTAGCCTGTCGGGCTGGGGTGGTGTTCTGGGCGTTCTGTCCGCCCAGGGAACTTGGTTGGAGGCGGAATCCTCCCTTCCGATCAACATTCTGGAATTGCGAGCGATAAATCTCTGCCTTCTACGTTGGTCGGAACGGCTTCAGGGCTGTCCGGTTCGGGTGCAGACGGACAATGCCACAGCGGTGGCCTACATCAACCACCAGGGGGGCACCAGGAGTGCCCGAGCGGCTCGGGAAGTAGCCGACATTCTGTCTTGGGCCGAGACGCACGTCCCGGCGATATCTGCAGTTCACATTCCGGGGGTGGAGAACTGGCAGGCGGATTATCTAAGTCGCCAGACCCTGGACCAGGGAGAATGGTCCCTTCACCCGGATGTCTTCCAGATGTTGTGCACGAAGTGGGGTTCCCCAGATGTGGACCTGTTCGCGTCTCGTCTAAACAACAAGGTGGAAAGGTTCGTGGCAAGGACGCGCGATCCTCGGGCAGATGCCTCAGACGCGTTAGTGGCGCCCTGGCATCAGTATCGTCTGATGTATGCCTTTCCACCGATTCAGCTCCTTCGCAGGTTGGCCTCGGAACCGCACACGGTGATTCTGGTGGCGCCAGACTGGCCTCGCCGGTCTTGGTACGCAGACCTCGTGAATCTGGCGGTCGACGCTCCGTGGCGTCTGCCACTTCGAGAAGATCTTCTGTCTCAAGGACCGATATTCCATCCTGCTTTACAGTCGCTGGCTTTAACGGCCTGGCTGTTGAAGGCCAGGTCCTGAAGGATAGGGGTCTCTCCCCTGAGGTCATTCCCACTTTGATCAAGGCTAGAAAAGCCTCTTCAGGGAAGATTTACTACCGTACTTGGAAAGCGTATTTTGCCTGGTGTGAGTCCAGGGGGTATTCCCCTCGCTCATATTCGGTGTCGAGTGTGTTGGCTTTTCTTCAAACGGGCGTGGACCAGCGTTTGGCGTTGGCCACAATTAAGGGTCAGATTTCTGCGCTGGCCGTTCTCTTTCAACGCCCTGTGGCGTCTAATTCTTTGGTTAGCACCTTTGTTCAAGGGGTGCGACACTTGGCCCCTCCTCGGAGGGACCCTGTACCTCCATGGGACTTAAACCTTGTCCTGTCCGTGTTACAGCATGCTCCCTTTGAAAAGATCAGGGAGATCTCGTTGTCTCTGTTGTCATAGAAGGTTGCCTTTTTGGTGGCAATCACTTCGGCTCGCAGGGTGTCGGAGCTGGCGGCCTTGTTCTGCAGCTCTCCCTACTTGGTGATTCACTTGGATAAGGTGGTCTTACGACCTAATCCTTCTTTTCTTCCGAAGAGGATCTCGGAATTTCACCTCAATGAGGACATTGTCTTGCCTTCGCTTTGCGCGAAGCCTAGGCATCCAAAGGAGGTGGCCTTGCATTCCTTGGATGTTGTTCGGGCGATCAGGGTTTACATGTCATCGACGAAATCCTTTCGCAAGTCGGATTCTCTATTTGTCCTTCCAGAGGGTCCTCGGGAGGGCATGGCGTGGTCGGCTGCGACCATTGCCAAATGGATCAGACAGACCATTGTGCAAGCCTATGCTTTGAAGGGGGAAGGTCCCTCCTTTCCCTGTGAAGGCCCACTCTACCAGATCTCTGAGTACGTCTTGAGCCTATCGTCATCAGGCTTCTGTGGCCCAGGTGTGTAAGGCAGCGACTTGGTCGTCCGTTCACACCTTCTCAAAATTTTACAAAGTGGATGTTCAGGCATCGGCAGATGCTTCCTTTGGCCGTAAAGTTCTTAGTGCGGCAGTGCCTTAGGGTCCCTTGTTTGGGTCCTTGGCTGTTGGGGTGTTTTACCCCTGGGTTACTTGTTCTTTCCTGGGTTGTTGCTCCTGGTGAGCACGTTTTTCCTGTTGCCCAGTTCTCTTACTTTGGTAAGGTTCCTTTCTCTGATGTGGGTATTGCGTTGCTTTCGGCGCGGCTGCGTTTTTCCCACCCCTCATGTCTACACTGCTCTGGGACGTCCCCATTAGTGAAGATTATGAAGTGGCGGCGACTGTCGGAGGACGTAAGAGAAAACGGAATTTTTGTAAAATCTTACCGTAAAATTCCTTTCTCTGAGTCCTCCGACAGTCGCCGCCCCCGCCCCTCTTTTGGGGTTTGTTTATGTACTCTACTGCTATGCTACTGAAACTGAGTTGAGAATGCTGGAGGCAGGGAGGTATTGACTGAGGGGACCACCCCCTAGGGGTGTGATATGCTAAAACCTTTGATATTAACAAATCTTGTTGCCTAGCTACTCCTGCGGAGCAAAGGTCAATTACCCCATTAGTGAAGATTATGAAGTGGCGGCGACTGTCGGAGGACTCAGAGAAAGGAATTTTACGGTAAGATTTTACAAAAATTCAGTTTTTATGCTCCGAGAACGCCTGGAGGTGCTACTTCAATGTTGGACCTCTGTATGTGGCCTAGCTGTAAAAAAGTCTCACACATGTGGTATCGCCATACTCAGGAGGAGTAGCAGAATGTATTTTGGGGTGTCATTTTTGCTATGTACATGCTATGTGTTGGAAATATCTTATAAATGGACAACTTTGTGTAAAAAAAATGCGTTTTCATTTTTTTTCCACATTTTCCAAAAGATTCTGGAAAAAAATGACATGTTCAAAAGACTCATTATGCCTCATAGATTATACATTGGGGTGTTTGCTTTCCACAATGGGGTCATTTAGTGGGCTTTTCCATTGTGCTGGTGCTCCAGGGCCTTCAAAAGTGTAATAGGTGGTTGAGAAATGAAAAGTGTATTTTATGCTCCAAGAACGCCTGGAGGTGCTACTTCAATGTTGGACCTCTGTATGTGGCCTGGCTGTAAAAAAGTCTCACATGTGGTATCGCCATACTCAGGAGGAGTAGCAGAATGTATTTTGGGGTGTAGTTGTAAGTATGCATATGCCATGTGAGAGAAATAACCTGTTGAATATGACAATTTTGTAAAAAAAAAAAAAAATTTAATTTTGCAAAGAATTGTGGGAAAAAATGACAACTTCAGAAAAATCTCCATGCCTCTTATTAAATACATTGGAATGTCTACTTTCCAAAAAGGGGTCATTTGGGGGTCATTTGTACTTTCCTGGCTTGTTAGGGTCTCAAGAAGTGAGATAGGCTGTCAGTACATTAGGTGTGATCAATTTTCAATGATTAGCATAATAGCTTGTAGACTCTCTAACTTTAACGCAGACCAAATAATATACACTTATTTGGGTTATTTTTACCAAAGATATGTAGAAGCATAAATTTTGGCCAAAATTTATGAAGAAAAATTTCTAATTTGCAAAATTTTATAACCGAAACTAAAAAAAAAAAGTTTTTTTTTTAAATTTGCGTTTTTTTTCATTTTATAGCGCACAAAATAAAAAGCCCAGCGGTGAATAAATACCATCAAAAGAAAGCTCTATTTCTATGAAAAAAAGGACGAAAAATTTATATGGGTTCAGTGTTGCATGACCGCGCAATTGTCATTCAAAGTGTGAGAGCACTGAAAGCTAAAAATTGGTCTGGATGGGAAGGAGGTTTAAGTGCACAGTAGGCAAGTGGTTAAAGTGGCTGACCAGATTGCACCCTTCTCAGTTTTCTTCTTTTTCAGGGGCCTCCTGCAGGTTTGAACATGTTAAACTAAAGAAGGGGCTGACCAGTTAACTTTACTTGGGAAACCATATCACCTTCAGGATCTTTAACACTCTGTCCTTATGGGAGTTCCTGGTCTGGTATCATGGCTCCTGATCTCCCTAGAATTAGTAATATCTTCCTAGGGCTTTGACCCCCTGTGCCTCTTATGCTATATCTAGAAGCCTGTGGTGTCAGACAATGCCAGACTAAAACAGCTAGGTTCACCCCCCCCCCCCCGCCTCACAGCCAGACACTTAGAAAGGAGAGAGGGGAGCCAATGGAAGTAAGCAGAACTCTTTTTGCCTCCCACAGGTGGACTAGCAGGCCTATGTTCACTTCTGGTGATTTTCTTCTCAGTAGGTAGAGGTAGGTTTTTTTTGGTTCCCCTCACCTGCTTCTGTTGCTGTCCCCCCTCTTGGGAGCTCTATAGCTGACTTATCTCTAATCTAAATATACAGGTCCCTCTCAAAAAATTAGCATATTGTGATAAAGTTCATTATTTTCTGTAATGTACTGATAAACATTATTAGACTTTCATATATTTTAGATTCATTACACACAACTGAAGTAGTGCAAGCCTTTTATTGTTTTAATATTGATGATTTTGGCATACAGCTCATGAAAAAACAAAATTCCTATCAAAAAATTAGCATATCATGAAAAGGTTCTCTAAACGAGCTATTAACCTAATCCTCTGAATCAACTAATTAACTCTAAACACCTGCAAAAGATTCCTGAGGCTTTTAAAAACTCCCAGCCTGGTTCATTACTCAAAACCGCAATCATGGGGTAAGACTGCCGACCTGACTGCTGTCCAGAAGGCCATCATTGACACCCTCAAGCAAGAGGGTAAGACACAGAAAGAAATGTATGAATGAATAGGCTGTATCAAGGCACCTCAGTGGGAAGTCTGTGGGAAGGAAAAAGTGTGGCAGAAAACGCTGCACAACGAGAAGAGGTGACCGGACCCTGAGGAAGATTGTGGAGAAGGACCGATTCCAGACCTTGGGGGACCTGCGGAATCAGTGGACTGAGTCTGGAGTAGAAACATCTAGAGCCACCATGTACAAGCGTGTGCAGGAAATGGGCTACAGGTGCCGCATTCCCCAGGTCAAGCCACTTTTGAACCAGAAACAGCGGCAGAAGCGCCTGACCTGGGCTACAGAGAAGCAGCACTAGACTGTTGCTCAGTGGTCCAAAGTACTTTTTTCGGATTAAAGCAAATTTTGCATGTCATTCGGAAATCAAGGTGCCAGAGTCTGGAGGAAGACTGGGGAGAGGGAAATGCCAAAATGCCTGAAGTCCAGTGTCAAGTACCCACAGTCAGTGATGGTCTGGGGTGCCATGTCAGCTGCTGGTGTTGGTCCACTGTGTTTTATCAAGGGCAGGGTCAATGCAGCTAACTATCAGGAGATTTTGGAGCACTTCATGCTTCCATCTGCTGAAAAGCTTTATGGAGATGAAGATTTCATTTTTCAGCACGACCTGGCACCTGCTCACAGTGCCAAAACCACTGGTAAATGGTTTACTGACCATGGTATTACTGTGCTCAATTGGCCTGCCAACTCTCCTGACCTGAACCCCATAGAGAATCTGTGGGATGTTGTGAAGAGAAAGTTGAGAGACGCAAGACCCAACACTCTGGATGAGCTCAAGGCCGCTATCGAAGCATCCTGGGCCTCCATAACACCTCAGCAGTGCCACAGACTGATTGCCTCCATGCCACGCCGCATTGAGGCAGTCATTTCTGCAAAAGGATTCCCGACCAAGTATTGAGTGCATAACTGAACATAATTATTTGAAGGTTGACTTTTTTTTATTAAAAACACTTTTTTTTATTGGTTGGATGAAATATGCAAATTTTTTGAGATAGGAATTTTGGACTTTTCATAAGCTGTATGCCAAAATCATCAATATTAAAACAATAAAAGGCTTGCACTACTTCAGTTGTGTGTAATGAATCTAAAATATATGAAAGTCTAATGTTTATCAGTACATTACAGAAAATAATGAACTTTATCACAATATGCTAATTTTTTGAGAGGGACCTGTAGATATTTTTTTTTTTTTGCTTTTCTCCTATTTCGTCGTCTCAGGGTCCTCTCACCACTCCCCTTGCTCTTCCCTTTTTAGTGTCAGGGTTCATACACATTTTTACCAATAAAATTCCATGACTTTTCCATGACTTCACGTAAATATTCATGACCTAAAGTTTCATGAAATGTCTATGTATACATGTTAAATAAGCAGAACATCCATGTCCCACCCACCATATTTTTACTAAAATAAATGACAAGCTTTGTAGTGTACAGTACCTCTGCAGTTAGGGTTTCGTTTCTGGATACAGCGCGACTCAAAATGGTCCCTTGTTTTACAGTGGATGCGATAGAAGCACCGCTACTGCAGCTGGGAGCCTCTCCCATGTTCGAAATGTCAAACGTTTTACGACACACACTGTACATTTAGCACGTCCAGGGTCCTTATCTTTCTCCAGCCACCTCTCATACTTTTCATCATGAAGCCATACATTTTGAAGCTGCATTGCTACCCTGTGAACACACTAACTTTAGCTGTTACCCCCATAAAGTTAACTTGTAATTTGACCAATATACTGTAACTGGAGAAAGAAGATTAATGGCCGCTCCTGCTTGGGGATAAAGCTTCAGTTCAGGCAGTCATGATGGAGGTGCACCCAGACTGGTATGGATGGCAAAGTCAGATGCACAAAATGCGGCGCTTACTCTTTAGGCCCAAGCCACAGTCATAATGGAGGTGCAGGTGGACTGGTATGGATGGCACAGATGCACAAATGCGGCGCTTACTCTTGTCTATACTTAGGGGTCAAGTCCTGGGAAAAAAAGTGTGGGGCTGTGGACATGATACAGGAGATGGTCAGAGGTTGCGGACATGGTAGAAGAGATGGTCAGAGACTGCGGACATGATACAGGAGATGGTCAGAGACTGCGGACATGGTACAAGAGACGGTCAGAGACTGCAGACATGATACAAGAGACGGTCAGAGACTGCGGACATGATACAAGAGACGGTCAGAGACTGCGGACATGATACAAGAGACGGTCAGAGACTGCAGACATGATACAGGAGATGGTCAGAGACTGCGGATATGATACAAGAGATGGTTAGAGCCCGCAAACATGATCCCGGAGATGGTCAGAGACTGCAGACATGATTCAAGAGATGGTCAGAGACTGCGGACATGATTCAAGAGATGGTCAGAGACTGCGGACATGATACAAGAGATGGTCAGAGACTGCGGACATGATACAAGAGAAGGTCAAGAACTGCAGAGAAGATAGAAGAGCACTAGGGGGGCCGGAGAGCACAGGGCAGGCAGAGAGCACTGGAGGAGCTGAATGGCACAGAGGGGGGGGGACTGGAGAGAATTAAGGGGGGTATTGGAAAGCATTGCAGGGGGGTTGAAAGGCGCAGGGGGGTGGAGCAGGGAAAACCAGTGGGATGGACAGCACAGGGGGAGGGGGGGAACTGGAGAGCACTGTCTGGGGGGAACTGGAAATCACTGGGGGGAGCCAGAGAGCATGGGGGGGACATAAAAAGCACTGTGGGGAGCTGAAGAGCACCGGGGGGCTAAGAGCACGGGGGGGGGGTAAAAGAACACTGGGGGGGGGCTAAAGAGCACTGAGGGGGGCCAGCAAAGGAAGTTGTATAGGAGGCGAATGGGGCAGCTGCATATAGATGAATTTAACTTTCCATATTCCTCCTGCAGCCACTGAGAGGATGAGTAACAAACGTTCAGCGACAGCATGAGGAATATGGAAAGTTCAATTCATCTCTATGCAGATGCCCCATCCCATCCCCCTCTTAACCAGCACACAAAACAAGGCTGCTCAGACACTCACTGACCTTCCTGCCGCTACAGCTGCCTTCTTCACACGGAGATGCGGGCGGCCCGGCGGACACCGGCCTGACACCCCCCAGTAACCCTCCTGGTTACCGCACCCCCGCGTCATCACGTTAATGCGGCCGGCCCCCCTCCACTATGCGCTTCTGCTGCCTGATTGGTTGTAATCTCCTGGCTGCTGCTGGCCAGTCACAGTCTCAGGGCAAACCCCAGCCGGCCCTCCCCGCTGCCTGATTGGTTCATCTCCTTGGCTGCTGCTGGCCAGTGAAAGTAAGGGCAAACCGTGGACCCGGAAGGACATAGACGCTTAAATATGTGGCAATAAAATCATTAAGCATCCGCTCCCCGCTCCTCCACAGTGGCGAGTTCTCATATTCCATGACCTAGTGGGGTTTACTCATTTTCCAAGACTTTCCCAGGCCTGGAAAGTGTCATGTCAAAATCCCATGACTTTTCCAGGATTTACATGACCGTATGAACCCTGTAGTGTGCAATTAAACGACTGGTGTCCTCATTTGCCTGGATTGGCTTAGTGACTTTCTCATGGTTTGCAATACACCATGCCCCATCTTCACAAAGTTCATGGCACTCCACTTTAAAGGTTCTTTCACTTAATCTCAAAGGGCTCAATATACCAGAGCAAAGATCCAGTGTCCTCTCTGAACTCCAAAGGCACAGGGTAGCATTCCTGCAGGAAACTCACTTTAAGACAGGCGCTATACATAAATTTACTAATGCAAGACTTCCAGGGGCTTTCCATGCTACATCGAACTCCCATAGAGTCTATCTTTATCTCTGAACAGCCTTCGCACATCTTAACTGAGCAAATCATAGATAAGGAAAGACATTTTATTTTCCTTAGAGTGGTTCTAAAGGCTCAAGGTTTTTTACCTTCATGCATTCTATGCATGAAGGAAAAAAAAAAACACCTGTGTGCAATAGCCCCCCTAAAGCTGGATACACACTATACAACTTTTGTTGGTAGATTTCCTTTAGATTAATGCCCTGTACATACTATCAGATTATCTGAAGACTTTTGTCTGCAGACTTACCAAAACCATATAATATGAGGTCAAACCTAAACACTTTCAATTTGTATGCAATCCGGCAGGCCCTTGCACTACATAGAAAAGGTAAATCTGAAGACAAAAGTCTTCAGATAATCTGATAGTGTGTACAGGGCATTACATTCAACTATGTAGTGCAAGGGACTGCCTGATTGCATACACATTGAAAATGTTTAGGTTTGACCTCATATTATATGGTTTTGGTAAGTTTGAAGGAAAAAAATCTAAAGAAAATTGTATAGTGTGTATCCAGCTTAATACCTACCTAAGCCCCATCTCGATTCAGAGATGTGCACGAGAGCCTCAGTTCTCTGGGGACTCTCACTCATTGGCTAAGGCAGGAGCCATTTGCTCCTGATGCTGTCAATCACAGCCAGTGAGCCAATCAGGAAGAGGAGGGGCAGGGCTGAGTCAAAGTTCTGTGTGTGAATACACACGCAGTGCCATGGCTTGGGAGTGAGCCTGCTTAGGTGTCCCCAGAGCAAGCTGCTGGCTGTGTGGGCAGGGGAACCAGAGAAAAGGATGATCCAGGCTGCTCTGTGCTAAACCAATGCACAGGGCAACTAAGTATAAAATTTTCTTTTTTTAACCACTTAAGCCCCGGAAGATTTTACCCCCTTCCTGACCAGGGGGTATTTTGCGATTCGGCACTGCGTGACTTTAACGGACAATTGCGCGGTCGTGCGACGCTGTACCTAAACGAATTTGACGTCCTTTTTTTCCCACAAACAGAGCTTTCTTTTGGTGGTATTTGATCATCTGTGCGATTTTTTGATCACGCGCTATAAACAAAAAAAGAGCGTCAATTTTGCAAAAATAACATTTTTCACATTTTTTTATATGAAATTCCCCCCAAAAAAAAAGTAAAAATCAAAATTTTTTAAAATTTTCGGCCAATTTGTTTTATGCTACATATGTTTGGTAAAAAAAATCGCAAAAAGCGTATTTTGATTGGTTTGCGCAAAAGTTATCGCGTTTACTAACAAAGGGAAAGATTTTTGATGTTTTTTTTTAACGCGTAATGGCGGCGATCTGCGATTTTTTTTGCGGTACTGTGACATTGGGGCGGACAGATCGGACCCTTGACTGACATTTGTGACACTTTCGGGGTTACCAGTGACATTTCTACAGTAATCAGTGCTATACATATGCACTGTTACTGTAAAAATACACTGGTTGTGAAGGGGTTAACTTTATTTGGGAGGGAGGGGCTGTGTGTATCCCTAGGGGCGTGCTTTCTACTGTGATTGGCTGTGGCTTGAGCTGTAAGGACACTGATCAACGGATCTAAATACTAGATCCGTTTGATCAGTGTCTTTACAGCGAGGAGAATGACAGGTGGCTTGTTTACACAAGCTGCCTGACATTCTCCCTCTCCCCCGCCGATCGCCGAGTGACCGGCGGACATCGGGTCCGCTGGTCACACGCGCGGGGGGGTCCGTGACCACGCGGGAGCGCGCCTCCGGGGGCGCGCGCGCGCTCGCTCGCTCGCTCCCTAGACCCTCACAAGCTAGTGACGTAGCCCTACGTCACTTTGCCTGTGAGGGGCTGACTGCCGACGTAGATCGGCGTTAGGCAGTCGGCAAGTGGTTAAATAACAATGCCCAAGAGTTTAATATCCCTTTAAAGGTATGTTAAACAATAACCTGATTACTTTCACTAATTTATAATACCCAAATGACAAACAAGTGATCTTCTTTAGTAAAACTGAATTCAAATGAGGCATAATAATTATTGAGGGCGATTTCAACTTACCACTGAAGCTTCTTCAAGACCTCTCCACTGGGCCTTCTTCCCTTCCTTGTAGAGCCCTTAAACAAATTTGACTTAATTTGCATACTTTGGCTCTCCTGGTGAACTTTGGACCCTGATCTAAAAGGCTCTATATTATTTTCCATATGCTATGAAGGATACTTTATTCTCACCTGGATCATCTCTTCTTGTCCCTGCCTGATCTCTCCTTCCACAAAGCGACCTAAAGGCCTGTACACACGATAAGAAAATTGGAAGTAAAATTTCACCTGACAAACAATCTGCCAATTTTCAGATGGGTAGTATAGTGCTTTCGACAGCCGATTACGAATTTTCATATGACAAAAACTGAATGTGCAGGCTATAAAATTTTTATCGTGCTTGACACAACGTCCGATTTTCATTTAATTAGCACAGTTTCCTTCCAAAAAAAAAATCACAAGAGCAAGACTATGGATGCTCAAAAACGAAAGAATACATACAAAACAATTCAACACATTACATCACTTCCGAAGTTGAATTCTGTCACACCAGAATTTTTGTATGAAAGTAACCTCTTGACTTTTGATATGAGACTAGCATGCAACAAAAAAAAATGGATGAAAATTCATCCAATAATTTTATCATGTGTACAAAGCTTTAGAGAGAATGTTTCTCTCTGATCATCATCCAATAACCATTTTGCAGTTTACTAAAAGAGTAACTCGTACAAACTAGAATCCTGATTGAGCGACCCCTGCAATCTGAGATCTCAACAGTCCCTCAGCTACTTCTTTGCAACCAATGATACACCTAAGGTATCCTTTGATGCAGTGGGAATACCATAAATGTGTAGCAAGAGAAACTCTCCTGGCCATCTCTGCGATTTGTAAACAGGAGTGCCAAGCTGACATCCGTAGCTTACTCAGCACATTGCTCATCTTAACACGCTACACAAACGATCACAAGTATTTAAGACATTTCAGTATCTAACAATGAGCTAGAACTTTTCTGCTGGGAGAGTTTGGTAAGAGTCCGCAGCCACTTTGCACATACCCACAAACTATTCTATGAACATGGGAACAAACATGGGAGGTTCATAGCGAGGGCACTGCAGGACTAAAATGCTTGATCAACTAGCAATTATATAGCCGATAAGATTACACTTTACTCTACAAAGATATTGCTCAACAATTTGTATCTTACTATATAGCCAGCTATATAATTTGAACTCTCCAGACATGTCTGCATCTGTGGTTCATCATAGGGAAGGACTGATTTAGGTGTCCCCAAGCCAATATACTTCTCTTCCCATTTTCTCCATGGTAGCCCAAAACTTGGGGACCTCAGGATTTCTGCTTGCCTCTAACTCTGTCTCAGCACTCATATCACAGGCTGCTGCAGGCACATATCATGGTCATACCAAACAAATTAAAAGACCCAACCATGGTCTTGAACTACAGACCTATTTCACTTTTAAATTTGGATATAAAAATACTTGCAAAAATCTTAGCGAATCGCCTAACCCTGTTCTTGAACTCTTGCATCTCTCTGGATCAGGTGGGCTTCATTCTAGAATAGGAGGCAATGAATAATACCACCAAGGCCCTTAGCTTCATTGCTTTACCTCCAATCACCAAAAGGGATACTTCCTGTGTATGGATTCTGAGAAGGCATTTGATATGTTGGCCTGGGTCTACATGTTGGCAGTGCTGAAAGCCCTAGGCTGTATGTGCAATATATGTATCTACATTATGTAATCCTAGGTCAAGTTCCAGGCGAGCGTCAGAGTGAACAATTACCCATCAATGCCTCTCAGATCAGTAATGGGATTAGACAGGGGTGCCCCTTCTGCCTGTTAATATAAGTGATGACTCTAAAACCCTTTCTACATCAATTACGACCTAACCTAAGTCCGTGGAATTCCTATCACGACGAAGGAACATATAAAGACGGATTATGTCCTTTTCCTGACAGAGCCCCACACCATTCTTCTAAATACTCAGGACCTAGAACACTTGCAACCTTAAAATAAACAACATTTTCACCTTGAATGCGCCTCCCTTTCCCCTGAAGTAGTTAAAGGAGAAGTTCAGCTTTTAGAAAAGTAAATGCACATCTTTTTACAGGTAAATTATTTTTCTTTTGGAGCATGTAAAGCATTGCACCAGCAATAAGAAGATCACTGGTGCCATGTAGGTCTCGTTCAGATCTGCCTGTGTGCCGTATATCCCATACGGGCAGGCAGATACACTGACAGGAAGAAATCAATGAACTACCACAGCACCGTGGTAGTTCCTTGAGAACCACAAGCCAACAGCCACAAAGGATGTCTGGGCTTGTAGTTCATTCACACACAGAGCTGTGTAAATTAATGATATGGCCCTGTGGGCAGAGCCCACCACAGCTGCACTGATTTTAAAAAGTGACAGCTAGTCACCAGGAAACTTCTTTCCTTACTGCTGCCACATGGAAGGGGTTAGCAGGCAGCAGCAGCAGCACTGGGAGAATGGGTGGAACGTGTAGCATGTTCCCAAGGGTGAAACTATTCTGTAACTAATGTTGATAGAGTTTCCCCATTTTGCTGGAAATCTGACACTATTTAGGGATCCGACTCCCTCCCTCCCTCCCCAACTTGCCTAACTATATTCCAGAGACTTCCAACCCAAGTTGCTAGAAGCCTGAAGAGATCATCACCTTTGGAATAGACAAAAATTTTCTTGGTTTTTAAAATGACAGTTCTATCCAGATATTTGTATAAATTACAGTCTTTAACTAACCAGTTGCTGTCTTCTTCTATAGTGGCCTACACAACCATGTGCATAACCTTTCTTTGGAAGAGTGGGCCTTGCCGAAACAACTGGGCTCACCTTATCTTACCAAAATCCACAGGTGGAATGTGCCTCCTGGATGTCTAGAACGTTGCTCAGGCTTAACTAGAGAACTGGATTGGAGACTTCACATAAAACTGAAAGACTTTTGAGCTGTAACTGAGCTTAGAAAATGTATTCTTACCACTGGCTTTAGGATCCCTTTCCTGGATACCTCCATCATGGATTACCAAGCTCCTAATGGACCACCCAACTATTAACTCTACGCTGAGCAGCTTCAATAAAAGTCTGAGCCCCCCTCCAGCCTGGCTGAACGCAGCCTTTTGTCCAGGCATGTAAAATGCTTTTCTCTTATGTCCTCCGACAGTCGCCGCCACTTCATATTCATCACTAATGGGGTTATTGACCTTTGCTCCGCAGGAGTAGCTAGGCAACAACATTTATTAATATCAAAGCTTTTAGCATATCCCACCCCTAGGGGGTGGTCCCCTCAGTCAATACCTCCCTGCTTCCTGCATTCCCAACTCAGTTTCTAATGCCTAGCTTAGGAGTAGCCTGGCTGTTCCTGTGCTGGGACTCTCAGTCTCAGCCTCTATTCTCTTTTTGATTTTATTTTGAGTCTTTTTCTCTTTCTTTTACTTAGCTGTTAATTTTCAGCATTAGTTAGCTTCTTCAGATGAAGATGATCGTGCGGAGCTGGGTCTCGGACTGGCCACCCTGGATCCCAGGGCTCAGGGCCAGGGGCTTCTCAGCCTGCCATCGAGCGTTCAGCGCAGGTTTCCCTGGCACATTGAATGACCCATCCCTGTTCGCTGCAGGGATGCTATCGGTGAGGTGGCTACCTCACTGGACGCCATTGCGGTTTCGCACTGCAGTTCCACTGCGTCATGGCTGCGACACTCCCTGTCCTCAGTGCAGCGGTTTGGTCGCTGGAGCAGGCTCCCCATGCCATCCGGACTGGTAAGTGTAACTCTATGTGGGGACCTGTCTGTTGGGTGTCAGTCTGGGACTGTGTGACCCTGCATGTCTGTGTGGCTGCTGAGCTCCCTGTCAGATTCCTGTGTGAAATCGCTGCCTGTGTGTGGGCTGCGAGGGGGGGGGCTCTCCCGCTCTGCTGGGTGAATGCATGAAGCAGTCTGAGTTTAGGCGTGCTGTGCGGCGATCGCTGCGGCGACCCGCCATTTTTTTTCTTGGCTGAATCCTCAGCCAAGCGGCCATGTTTGTGTAGCCTTACATAGGCTTTACAGGGGCGGTCAGTAATTGCATCACTTCCTTTTGCTCTGGGACAGCGATCGATGGCAGCAGCCTGTGTGATCTCTCCAGGTTTTTACCTTTCCATTTTGCTGTATTCCTTGCCCAGTGTTCTTATCCCTGTGGGGGTCGGTGTATTCAGTGGGTGCGGTGGGCTACGCTCACCGCGATCTTAAAGGGGCAGTACTCCTTTTTTCCTAATATTACTGGGGCATGGATTCTCAGGATTGCAAGTTTCCTCCCACCTTGGTGGGGGGCCAAGGGGCTGCTGCTTCCCCCGAGGGGGCTGATCTGGCTACTATTGTGGCAAACTTGGCTGCTCAGGTGCAGATGCTGGTGGCTGATCGATCCACAAAACGGCCCAGAGTGTCTATTTCCTCTGATTCAGAGGGCCATGGGGCTGCTATGGCTGGAGTGCCCTTCTCAGGGTCTCACTCATCTCTAGACCTTGTGGGGTCTGAGGGGGAGGCTGAGGTGGAAGGGGTTGATAATTCTCCCCCTGGCTCGTCTGAAGAGCTTGCACTCATGGATGAGTTGGTTGCTTCTATCAAGCAAACGCTGCATTTGCAGGATGAACCATGTCCTCCTGTTTTGATGTCCTCTTATGGGACGCAAAGGAAACGCAAAACGTCGCAGGTTTTTCCTTGCTCTACGGAATTTCAGCGCGCGGTTGATGAGCAATGGCGCAATTTAAAGAAGCCTTTTGCTGTGCCTAGTAGGTTCAAACTGCGAGCGTTGGTGTGTGCCGCCTCAGGTGGATCATGCAGTGGCGATTTTGAATAAGTCCACTGCGATCGCCGCTGAGGATACCCCGGTGTTCCGGGACCCAACGGACAGGAGATTGGAGTCCCTGGCCCGTCATGCTTATACGGTTGCTGGTTCTATGCTGAAGCCTATTTTTGCTTCGATTATGGCAGCCCAGGCTATTGCGGATTGGACGCAGGTGCTCAGGCGCACCCTGGTGGCTGACTCTGCCCCGCCGACAACTTTGGCTATGGTGGATCAAATTCATCAGGGTGTCATTCATTTGTGTGATGCGGACTTAGACTTGGTCCCTTTGGCTGCGCGTCTTTCAAGTGTGGCGGTATTGAACCGTCGCCTGATATGGCTGAAATGTTGGTCTGTTGACCAATCTTCTCGCAAGACTTTAGCTAATTTGCCCTACGCGGGATCCCGCCTTTTTGGCGAATCTTTGGATACTCTGATAAAGGGAATTTCTGGGGGTAAGAGCACTCTCTTGCCCCAAACTCACAAGAACAAGTTTGTTCGTGGTAAGAAGAATACCTAGTTTAGACCCTCTCAGGGGTCCTTTCGGTCGCACTATAAGCGCAAGCCCTTCAAGGGCCAAGGCTCCCAGAAGAAGCCGTGGACAGGTAAGCAGAAGTCCGGCCAGTCTGGGTCTGCTGCCCATAACAATGCGGCCTGAAGGGACGCCCTCACCCGGCTCTGGGGTGGGGGGACGTTTGCTCGGTTTTCTTCAACCCTGGCTGGACCACATTCGGGACAGGTGGGTTCAGGAAATCGTTCGATCTGGATACAAGATCGAGTTTCTCTCTCGGCTGGCGGGCAGATTTTTCCCCTCAAACCTTCAGCTGACTCCGGAGCGCTTGCAGGATCTGCACCTGGCGGTGCGGGACCTGCGGGCCCAGGGAGTGGTGGTTCCGGTGCCTCATCGGGACAGATTTCGGGGGTTCTATTCCAATCTGTTCACTGTGCCCAGAAAGGAGGGCAAGGTAAGTCCGATTCTGGACTTGAAAGCTCTGAACCGCTTTGTGCGGGTTCGCAAGTTTCGCATGGAATCCCTGCGCTCGGTGGTGGCTGTCCTGGTTCCGGGGGAATTCATGGCCTCCATCGATCTGAAGGATGCGTACCTTCACATCCCCATTTTCGAGGGTCACCAGAGGTACCTTCGATTCGCCATTGCGGAGGATCATTACCAATTCGTGGCGTTACCCTTTGGTCTCGCTTCGGCTCCGCGGGTTTTCACCAAGGTGCTTGCGCCGGTTCTGGCTTTATTGAGAGCCCAGGGCATTTCTGTCCTGGGGTATCTGGATGATATCCTGATTCGGTCTGCGACCAGTCAGGGCCTGGTGACCGACCTGTCCATCACGATGCAGACTCTGCAGGAGTTCGGGTGGACGATATATTTTCCAAAGTCAACTCTGTGTCCGTCGGTTCGTCTTCCCTACCTGGGAATGATCCTGGACTCTGTTCAAGCGAAGGTCTTCCTGCCGGAAGACAAGCTCCGGACGCTTCAGGACGCAGTCCAGTCCCTCAGGGACAATCAGTGCTCGTCCCTCCGGACGTGTATGAGGTGTCTGGGTTTGATGGTCCCAGCCTTCGAGGCGATCCCTTTTGCCCAGTTTCACACGCGGGGTCTCCAGGCGGAGATTCTGGCCGAGTGGGACGGCGACCGCAATCTCTGGATCTACAGATCTCATTGAGTCATCTTACCAGAAGGGATCTTCTGTGGTGGCTCCGGTCTCCGGCGGTGTCGGGGGGGGCAAGTCTTTTGGCCCTTTCTCGTGGACGGTGATCACCACGGATGCCAGCCTGTCGGGCTGAGGTGGTGTTCTGGGCGTTCTGTCCGCCCAGGGAACTTGGTCGGAGGAGGAATCCTCCCTTCCGATCAACATTCTGGAATTGCGAGCAATAAATCTCTGCCTTCTGCGTTGGACGGACAGGCTTCAAGGCCGTCCGGTTCGGGTGCAGACGGACAATGCCACAGCGGTGGCCTACATCAACCACCAAGGGGGCACGAGGAGTGCCCGAGCGGCTCGGGAAGTAGCCGACATTCTGTCTTGGGCCGAGACGCACGTCCCGGCGATATCTGCTGTGCACATTCCGGGAGTGGAGAACTGGCAAGCGGATTATCTATGTCGCCAGACCCTGGACCAGGGAGAATGGTCCCTTCACCCGGATGTCTTTCAGATGCTGTGCACGAAGTGGGGGTCCCCAGATGTGGACCTGTTCGCGTCTTGTCTAAACAACAAGGTGGAAAGGTTCGTAGCAAGGACGCGCGATCCTTGGGCAGACGCCTCAGACGCGTTAGTGGCACCCTGGCGTCAGTATCGTCTGATGTATGCCTTTCCACCGATTCAGCTGCTGTCCAGGCTCCTTCGCAGGTTGGCCTCGGAACCGCACACGGTGATTCTGGTGGCGCCAGACTGGCCTCGCCGGTCTTGGTACGCAGACCTCGTGAATCTGGCGGTTGACGCTCCGTGGCGTCTACCTCTTCGGGAAGACCTCCTGTCTCAAGGACCGATATTCCATCCTGCTTTACAGTCGCTGGCTTGAACGGCCTGGCTGTTGAAAGCCAGGTCCTGAAGGATAGGGGTCTCTCCCCTGAGGTCATTCCCACTTTGATCAAGGCTAGGAAGGCCTCTTCGGGGAAGATTTACTACCGTACTTGGAAGGCGTATTTTGCCTGGTGTGAGTCCAGGGGGTATTCCCCTCGCTCATATTCGGTATCGAGAGTGTTGGCTTTCCTTCAAACGGGCGTGGACCAGCGTTTGGCATTGGCCACGATTAAGGGTCAGATTTCTGCGCTGGCCGTTCTCTTTCAACGCCCTGTGGTGTCTAATTCTTTGGTTAGCACCTTTGTTCAAGGGGTGCGACACTTGGCCCCTCCTCGGAGGGATCCTTTACCTCCATGGGATTTTAACCTTGTTCTGTCCGTGTTACAGCATGCTCCATTTGAGAAGATCAGGGAGATCTTGTTTTCTCTGTTGTCCAAGAAGGTTGCCTTTTTGGTAGCAATCACTTCGGCTCGCAGGGTGTCGGAGCTGGCGGCCTTGTCCTGCAGCTCTCCCTACTTGGTGATTCACTTGGATAAGGTGGTCTTACGACCTAACCCTTCTTTTCTTCCGAAGAGGATCTCGGAATTTCACCTCAATGAGGACATTGTCTTGCCTTCGCTTTGCGCGAAGCCTAAGCATCCAAAGGAGGTGGCTTTGCATTCCTTGGATGTTGTTCGGGCGATCAGGGTTTACCTGTCATCGACGAAATCCTTTCGCAAGTCGGATTCTCCATTTGTCCTTCCAGAGGGTCCTCGGAAGGGCATGGCAGCGTAGGCTGCAGTCATCGCCAAATGGATCAGACAGACCATTGGGCAAGCCTATGCTTTGAAGGGGAAGGTTCCTCCTTTCCCTGTGAAGGCGCACTCTACCAGGTCTCTGAGTACGTCTTGGGCCTATCGTCATCAGGCTTCTGTGGCCCAGGTGTGTAAGGCAGTGACTTGGTCGTCAGTTCACACCTTCTCCAAATTCTACAAGGTGGATGTTCAGGCATCGGCGGATGCTTCCTTTGGCCGCAAAGTTCTTAGTGCGGCAGTGCCTTAAGGTCCCTTGGCTGTTGGGATATCTTTATCCCCAGGTTACTTGTTTTCCTGGGTTGTTGCTCCTGTTGAGCACGTTTTCCTGTTGCCCAGTTGGTTTCCTTACTTTGGTAAGGTTCCTTTTTCTCTGATGTGGGTACTGCGTTGCTTTAGGCGCGGCTGCGTTTTTTCCCACCCCTCATGTCTACACTGCTATGGGACGTCCCCATTAGTGATGAATATGAATTGGCGGCGACTGTCGTGGGACGTAAGAGAAAAATTGGATTTTTGTAAGATCTTACCGTAAAATCCTTTTCTCTTAGCTCATTGACAGACGTAGTCCTCTTTGATTCACATCAATTGGGTTATGCTGCCTCCGCAGGAGTAGGACTAGGCAGAAAGAAAAAACTTTCTGGCTCCACCCTAGGGGCAGTCCCAGAGGGTATATCCTCTTCCTGTCTGCTACAGAGAATCAGTTCTGTTACGAAGCAGTGTCAGAGAATTTAACCCAACCAAACTCAATGATAGAGGGGCGGGTACTACGTCTGTCAATGAGCTAAGAGAAAAGGATTTTACGGTAAGATCTTACAAAAATCCAATTTTCTCTGTCGCTCATTGACAGATGTAGTCCTCTTTGATTCACATCAATTGGGACATCCAGAAGCAGTGCCACAAATGAGGGGTGGGATTGACAGAAATCAAAATCCAATCTAGAAGGCCCAACCGGAGCCAACCAGAAGTATCAAGGGACTCATCGAGCAAACAGATGAGACCTACCCAACAAACCCTTCGAGGTAGACCAACAGTCTCCACAAACAGCGGCCTGCAGGAACATTGCGGCCAGAAGAGGCATCTGACGATGCCATCACATAAACCTTATACAATATTGTAAAGGTATGAACCGACGACCAAACAGTCGCCTTGAAAACCTGAACCACTGACGCCTGAAGGCGGAAGGTCCAGGAAACTCTAAGCGCCCGAGTAGAATGCGCCTTAACAGGGAACGGGGGATCCCGACCCTTAGATCGAATAAGCCTATACCAACGTCTGTCTGATCCATCTAAAGATGGTCGCGGCAGAAACAGGCAACCCCTTCTTAGGGCCATCCGTGATCACAAACAGTAAATCCGTCTTAAAAAATGAAACCGTAGTATTCAAATATATCCTGATCGCCCGAACTACATCCAAGAAATGCAACGCAATTCTCGAAGATGATAGGGCTTAGGACATAGGAAAGACAATACAATGTCCTCATTCAAATGAAACTTTGAAACCACCTTAGGAAGGAAGGATGGATTCGGATGAAGAACAACCTTATCCCTATGAACCACCAGATCTGGGGAACAACAGGATAATGCAGCCAGTTCTGACACCCTGCGTGCAGAAGTAATGGCCACCAAGAAGGCCACCTTCTGGGATAAAGTAAGCAAGGGAATCTCCCTGATATTTTCAAAGGGAGGTGTCTGAAGTACCGACAGCACCAAATTAAGATCCCAGGATGGTAACGGTGCGCGCACTGGCGGAGCCAGGTGTCGCACCCCCTGGATGAAATTCCGCACCAAGGAATGAGTAGCCAAAACCTTCTGAAAGAAGATAGCTAATGCTGAAAACAGACCCTTGAACACTCAAGGCCAGCTTCTGCTCAACTCCCTGTTGCAGAAAAAGCCAATATTCGGGCTACCGAATAAAGACATGGAGGGAACCCAAGGGATTCACACCACGCAATATAAGACTTCCATGTACGATGATACATCTTTCTGGAAGTCGCTTTCCTTGCTTTAACTAGAGTAGGAATAACTGAAGCTGACAATCCCTTGTCCTTCAGCACCTGGGTCTCAATAACCGGGCCGTTAAAGCCAGCGATCGTAAAGCAGGATGAAAGATCGGTCCCTGCGACAGCAGATCCTCCGTAAGAGGAAGTCGCCAAGGAACGTCTGTGACCAGCCTGACCAGGTCGGCGTACCAGGCCGACTAGGCCAGTCCTGATCTACCAGGATAACTGGGATTCCCTCCACCTCTATCCTGCGAAGAAGCTTCGGCAGTAACTTGAGAAGAGGGAAGTAGCTGATACTGCCCCCACGGGGCGATCAGCATGTCTGCGGTGTCTGCTAGAAGATTGTGGGAACGAACCACAAACCTCCGCACTTTCCTGTTGAGCTGAGATGCCAACAGCTCCCATTCGGAGTGCCCCAACTGGGGCACAGTTGGTGGAATATCCCTGGATAAAGAGATCATACCCCTTGATCCAGAATCTGATGGCTGAGATAATCTGCCTGCCAATTCACCCCCGGAATGAATACCGCAGAGAGAGCTGGAACATGTGTTCCGCCCAACGAAGAATGCTGGCCACTTCTATGGCCGCCAGGACACTCCTGGGGCCCCTTTGATGATTGACATAAGCCACTGCTGTGGCATTGTCCGACTGGATCCGAACCGGGCTGCCCTGGAGCTGCTCGGTCCAGTGAATCAGACAAAGTCTGATCGCTCTCAGTTTCAATACATTTATCGGTAACCTGGACTCTTCCAGGGACCAAAGCCCCTGAGCCGAGAATTTCTCCTCACCCGGATAGACTGGCATCTGTGGTGATAAGCGTCCAAATATTGGTAGGAATGACTTCCCCTGGCTGAGCATCGGAGACCGAAGCCACCAGACCAGGGACTCCCTGGTCCGCTCGCTCAGCCGGATCCGATTGTCCAGGGAATCTGGATTTCGGTTACACCTGAGAAGAATCTCTCCTTGAAGGATTCGGGTATGGGACTGGGCAACTGGTACTGCTCCAAAGGAAGCCACCATCAAACCCAGGACCCTCATGCAAGCCTGGATGTGTCTAAAATTAGACCCAAATATTCCAGCCTTCTGGTGGGAACCAAAGATAACTTCTGCAGGTTCACCAGCCACCCGAACTCTTGCAAAGAGGTCATGGTGATCTCTAAGTTTAGTAATAGAGTCTGCGGAGACTCCACACGGAGCAGAAGATCATCTAGGTGACCTAGAATCGATATGTCTCATTGTCGTAACAATGTCAAGACTGGGGCCCACACCTTTGTGAAGACCCGGAGAGTCGAGGCGAGACCAAGGAGTAACGCCAGAAACTGAAAATGGTACTCTTTCTACGGAAAAACGCAGGAAACGCTGATGTCCTGCATAAATAAGAAAGTGAAGATAGGCATCCTAGATGTCTATGGGCGCCAGAAAATCCCCCTGATGCAGGGAGGCCGCTACTGTGCGAATGGACTCCATCTTGAATTTTTGTACCCTGACAAAAAAGATTAAGTGCTCTTAAGTCCAGAATTGGATGCACTTTGCCCTCTTTTCTGGGTATTGTGAAAAGGTTTGAATAGAACCCTTGAAATGCTCTGTCCAAGGAACGTGGACCACCACTCCTTGTTGCATTAAATCCGTGACTGCCCCCCGTAAGCTCTTAAGCGATCCGGGGATAGTCGAATATTGCGGAAACCGGCGAAGACGTCCCCCTGCCCCAGCTATGGGCGGGGGCGCACCTTCAGGCTTTAGTAGTCTTATCTTCAGGTCTGGAAGAGCCGGGCTTTTGCTTGCCCAACCAGCACCCCTTAAAAAAACCTCCCGAAGGAGTTTTGGTGGACTTTGCTTTTTTCGCCCGTGGGCTGAAAAAACTTTTTATGAGCGGAAAAAGAAGGCCCCCCCGTCTCTGACGGGATCTTTTACCCTTAGTACTTGGTGGCAAGAAAGTGCTCTTTCCTCTAGTGAGATCCTTAATAATCTCATCTAAATTGGCCCCAAGATAGGCGCACACCCTGAAAAGGGAGATTTAACCAAAGCTGCCTTGGAGCCTTGGTCTGCCGACCAATATTTTAGTCACAGTGTACGCCTGAGGACCACTGCTGAAAACTGATGCTCGCCCCAATAGTGGAGTGGCGTCTAGTGCAATGTCGCAGACAAACTGTAACTCTTGTATATCTGTTCCACCAGATCTGATACCGCCTGGGGGATATCTCTCCCCTCTAAGCCACTTGGTCCATTCTAGACCAGTAGCAATTACTGGTCTGAAAGCTGACCCAATTAGGGAAAGGATGGCGCGAGACACAGTTTCCACCTTACGATCATCTTTAAAGGACGGAGCATCCTCCAATAGGATAACCGTAGCTTTGTTCAATCTGAAGATTGGAAAATCCACCACAGATGGTACTATCCATCTCTTGAGGAGTGATTCCTCGAACGGATAACGCCTATTAATGCGTTTAGGAAATAGTAGGGGCTCGTCCTAGATGACCCCATACCTCCTTAGTTACATTACCGAAATACTTGGGTAAGGAAAATACTTTCGCCATCTTGGTGCGTTTCTTAGTACCAAATGGGATCTCAGTATCAGCTACTTTTGATGGTGTAACCTCCGAACAGATACAATTAGTGCGTTTACTAACGCTTCCTCCCGGGCTATGGTAGATGCCGAAACATCTTCCTCACTGTCTGAAGAGACAGTACCCGAGTCACCAACCCCAGATGAGGTACCTGCAACTGCAGGAATAGGCTCAGACTGAAGTTTCAGATGAAAATGGGGATAGGCGGGGGTCGCTTCCTTGCGCCCTGTCCCTGGCAAGCCAATTCCACCCGGGATAGACAAAAAATTTCCAAAAACTGCTGACAATGACTCACTATTAAGTGGGGAACTGGAGGGTCCTGCAGCCACTTCGAGGGGATCAGGTGGAGATACATGTGGCAGGGTCCATGTTAATCCCGGACACTTTGCCGGTAAAAAAGAAAAAACATTTTTTTTTTTTTTTTATATAAAAAATACCTAAAAGAAAAAATCTTTCTAAAACATCTTGCCAGGACCAGAGATCCCAGCAAGGAACTTAGGTCCTTACTCCTGACTAGACAGAAAAAAACTGATTCTCTGTAGCAGACAGGAAGAGGATATACCCTCTGGGACTGCCCCTAGGGTGGAGCCAGAACGTTTTTTCTTTCTGCCTAGTCCTACTCCTGCGGAGGCAGCATAACCCAATTGATGTGAATCAAAGAGGACTACGTCTGTCAATGAGCGACAGAGAAATGGAATTTTTGTAAAATCTTACCTGTAAAATTCCTTTCTCGGAGTCCTCCGACAGTCGCCGCCCCGCCCCTCTTTTGGGGTTTGTTTATGTACTCTACTGCTATGCTACTGAAACTGAGTTGGGAATGCAGGAAGCAGGGAGGTATTGACTGAGGGGACCACCCCCTAGGGGTGGGATATGCTAAAAGCTTTGATATTAATAAATTTTGTTGCCTAGCTACTCCTGCGGAGCAAAGGTCAATAACCCCATTAGTGATGAATATGAAGTGGCGGCGACTGTCGGAGGACTCAGAGAAAGGAATTTTACAGGTAAGATTTTACAAAAATTCCATTTTCTGTTGCAGGGGGGTGTCCCCAAATGAAGAACACAATGAATATTGCTAGCAGCTGCAATTGCATGTAAAAACCCAACATGCTGATTGTACACAAGTTGATCGATGGACTTGGGTATAATCAGCCTGCCAAAAGCTGGTTTGAATTTCGGACAGTCCCTGCTGACTTAAGTCTTTGCTGTTTGGAGATTCCGGATTACTTCTGATCTCCCCACTCTCCTCAACTTCTCATCTGTGTGGGCTCCCGTTTTCCCCCTTCCTATTCTCTTATCAATTCTCTCCTTCCTTCTAAATCCCTTCCCTGAGTTCCTATCTTCCTGGTATTAGTTTCACTGGCTTCGCAGTTTGTACCCCTATCCTCCCTCTTCTGTCCTAGATGCATGTGAGTTTGCAGGTTTACACCTTTATTTCAGGAATTACTCCATACACTGAGTTCCACAACTAACCAGCATTGACCTGCCTTTGTGTTTTACCTTTTTGTAGATTATGGTTTTTACCCATGGCTCTGATTGTTTTGGAGTTGCCGGTTACCCTTTATGCTGAAAGCTAATATTTTCAACCGTTTACAAAAAAGACTGGTAAGCTGCAATATATTAAACTTTGGGTCTAGATACACTCTAATATTTATTTTTTTAACTTCAAGTAGGCTTTAACATAACGTTGCAGGATATTTTTCATAACTTCATCAAAAGGCTCTGGTAGGAGCTATACCATAAAACGAGAGCAAAAAATTCTTCAAGGTGTAGTTTAAAATTGTGATTGTGATTGTGAGCCTAAAGCACAAATGTGAAAAATAATGGAAATTTAATTCATAACCCTTTTGGACCGACCTGCCAAAAGTACTGCGATATATTTTGTAATAAGAAGTTGTAACTAACTGTCTGAACATAAAAAAAAGAAGACCTGCCACACAATAGGCAATCTGATTTATTCAGTCAAAAAAATCCACTTTTACAGGTTTTCATTTTTGCAAACTTTACAGCAAAACTAATATATATACAGTAAATAAATACATTCCAGATCACAAAGGACACTTACTGACTGGAAAGCTTTTAGTTTGCATACCGTTAATACATTCCAGATCACACAAGGACACTTACTGAATGGAAAGCTTTTTGTCTGCAAAACTAAGATGACGCATTTTAGGTAAACCACCAAAAAAGAAAAAAAACAGACTTGCTTGCAACATATGCACATTCTAAGAACTTCCTGTTGTGTTAGGTTACTATACACAATTAAACTGGACTGACAGTTAAAGTTTTCTTTGGTGGAACACGTTGCATAAAAACAGTGTTTTCTTAACATGGACATAGTTTAATAAACTTTAGGTTTAAGAAACTCAAAGAAAAAGATCTACAATAAAAAAGAACCAGTGAAAATAAAGTTATTTAAAAAAACGTTAAATAAAAGTACTTCATCAACAGACATTTTGTATCTTCCTGTATTAGGTTTACCATTTCCTTCTGTACTACGTAGTGAACTTCACTATATTCAACTCCAGTAATGACAAAAATGTTAGATTCCAAGATATAAAAAAACTTTACCATGTGTAAATGGACATTTTTTTAATTCAAAATATTTTATACAGAAATAAAAAATGGTCACAGGTGTATAGTGGTTCCTTACAAGCCCCTTCTTCAGGTAAATATATGATATGGCATCATTTTGGGGAAACCCGAGGCTGTGCTGAAGTTAATATTCAACTCACACTGCAAACTAGATACTTCCATGTTCTACCCTGCACCTTACTATTGATGTGACCACCACTTATAGTGATAGGCCACTGGGGAAGCCTGGCACTATAGAAGTTTATTGCTCTTTGACATGCAGGCACCTGGAGTGTACTAATAGGAGTATTAACTTTACTGCAGCCATATGTTTGGAAAGAACCACTGGATCCTGAAAGATGTTTTACCAAAAGATCAACTCCATGAAATGTATTTTAACGATGTGGGGGGATATCTGTTGCAATTACATCCTTATTGTCTTTTAACAGATAACCATTTTTTTTTTTATTTTTTTTTTAAATTGTTGCTTTTCCTCAGTGTTCCAGCTTCCCAACACTTTACAAAAACACCCGTCACATGTAGAAGAATGCAATTCACGGAGTCTTACAAAAAAAAAAAAAAAAAAAAATGGCATCTGATACTCCTACCAAATACTAAACATGTTTACTACTTACTGGCTGTCATGGTACAAAGCAGCTTTTCTGAGGCACTTCTTTGGACCTACCTACAGCAGTTATGGCACAGGTCCTTGTGTGCAAAAGGCTAAACATAGTGCATTATGCTCTTCATTATATGCATTATACATTTGTCTAAAATAAATTGTACCCATCTTTTTCCATTCCTTATACATTAAAAAAGGAAGCCACCCAATAGGCTGCATCAGTGTTGAAATAGCTCTTTCATGACACTTCCTTCTTCGCAGAGCGACTGCTCCTAGGAAAACTGGCAGGAGGTGGGATTGCTACCAATCAGGTAGGCCTTGAAATAGCCAAGGAGACATTGATGCTGACCAGAGGTTCTCTGAATGAATTTCCTTTAATGTTTTCATATTGAATTGAAGTACATTTCAGTATTTTTTATTCCCTTTCAAGAGGAGATTTGTCTTTGGGCTAGAAAATATTTCTTTATGTAGGTTTAAATATTTAACAGAGACTACAACTTCTTCACTGCAAACAGTTAATTCAAATGACCCCTTACCTTATTCTGTCATATGTTGAGCAAGGACTTAGAAAATTAGGCAAGATAATGATTGCCCTTTGGATATCTAAATATGGTGCTCTCTCTACACAGATTTCACTTTTTGAACTCTGTTGGCAAGAGCCTTTATAAAGTAATCTAAAAGTTGTATACCCCCAAAAGTCCAACTAAAAGTTGTATACCCCCCAACAGTTTAACATGTGCAATATATGCTATTAAGAATGCATATTAATTGGTTCATCTACTACTTTGTATAGGTAAGCAAACTTTTCATATTCACCTATAACCGGCAAACTATAATAATTTTCCACTCATGGCACCTGACATTCTTATTAAATTATTCATGTACTGAGGATAGAATTAAGACTACAGCCTCCAAATCCATTCATATATATTAATCCCTTCTTCATATAAGTGGAAAGCAGCCATTATTGCCTATGTTCAACATAAGTGTTCAGCTGCTAAAATTAAATTAAAACTAAACTAGCCATATATCATGTAGTTAAAAATTTGTTAACGATTTGACATGAAGGATATCCAAATGTTATGCTCAGTGACTAAAGAAACTACTTTTGCTTTTCTTTTGTATCCTAACCATTTTTTTTTTGCTCTTTAAATGGAATGAACATATGAAATTCATATGTATAATTTGACATACCCAGTATAAAACCCATGCTTTAGCTACCTAAAATGCTGGGACTGTGTGTATTGACTGTCACAATGGGCTGTGATTCTGTATATGCAAATACATGCACATTAGATTTATATATAAAGTGCAGCTTTAAAAACAAAGTATATTTGAGGTTTTATCTAAAAGAGAATAACTTGTCTCTTTTTACAGTATCGTTCAAAGTGGTATTAAATATATATATTTTTTTTAAACATTTAAAGACAACTGTTTTACCAAAATTAAATTTGTGTTCTGATATTTATACTTTTTTTCATTTCAAATCTGGTGTTTACAACGCTGTCACTTCCAAAAAAATCACTGTATATTATTATACATTTTAATAAATAAGATTTAGATTCTGTAATCTATAGGCCTATCGCTGTTATCACCAAAGTCTGGAAACGAATGAACACATTACACAGATATTAAAGTTTTAGGAACAAATATCTTTCATTTGAGGCTGCATAAAAACTTTGATTTTTTTTATGACTTACCATTATCCCCTTTATATGGAGCCCCAGCACCAGTCAAAACTTCTCTTCCCCAGGCAACATTAAAAATCCTAATTGTTATGCAGACTCAATTGACGTTGATATATGTTACTGAAACTTCAATGGGGCTTTAATGATTACCAGCAAAGAACCCGGGAGATTTGGGGCCAAGTTACCAAAGCAGTCATGTCTCACTTGCTCTGTCAATCATGTGCATGCGTTCCCACTTTTTTAAATATTTGTTAAAATAGCCGTACATTGAAAGTTTGTAGTAACTGGTTGAAAAAAAGAATGGTGACAACGTTTTTTGAAAAAAAGAAAAAAATAAAGCCAAGTATCCTAAGTGTAATAGTGCCAACAGTGCTTGTACTGTATATATACACCCAGCATTTTACCATTTCATTTACAAAGCAAATCTGGCTGTTTCAGTCTGTAAACTTTAATATGCAATGCACTCCACAGACTATAAATACATATATAAATAAAACGTGGCCCCTAGGGTTGAAACCAGAGAAACAACATCACCTCCTTTGTAGATGTGAATATCTAGATATAATTTTTCCTATTTGTTGCCATTTATTCTATGAAATATTTTTGTAGTTTTTTTGTCTGTCATGTGCAGATGTTTCCAGTGTATAACCAACATTCTTCTCAATATGAAGATAGCAACCATATTAATGCCCCCCATCTGTGTGTGGGGTGGATGCGCTGTCTTCTGAAGAATTGTCCTTGGTGAGGCCAGTGTCAGTTGGCTGAACGTGGTCCGTATTTCCTGGCGCACTGACATCACTCTGCTTCTGGCTATCAGCAGTATCGGCAGTTGTGTCAGCACTGGGGGCTTCACTCATCACTGACTGTGGTGATGTTGAGGAATGGTTTTCATTTTCCTGGGACATATGAAAAGTAAAACATTACATTAGGTACATTTCCACTACTTCTGTTAAACCTTGAAAACAGATGTGACATTTTACCATGCACATTAAGGAGGACATTAAAGTGGTCAATGAAAAAGGTTTCACAAAGAAAACATCTTACAACAAATTCAAAGTTGCATGCTTTTGAAACCAGACTAATCTCTGAAATTCAGCCAGTTCCAGAGATAACAGACGTAAATATTTATTGACATTATGTCTAATTTTTGAAAAAACTTTCCACTTGTGTATAGATGGTGGTGGTACATGGCGATAGGTTTAGAAGGAATGCACAATATGGAATGAGACACTGCAAGCAGGAAGACCAAGACTCTGCCACATTAGTCCTCAAGAGATGCAGAAGACAAGGAAGAGGCTATTCAACTTCCAGCTACAATATGGTTTTGGGCAACTAAACATGCATTAGTAATACAGAAAGACACCCCAAAAATTCCAGAAAAATCTTGGTAAAAAAAACAAAAATAATATTTTATTAATACTGAAAGGACCAAAAATAATATTTTATTAATACTGCAAGGACCTCTCATTACATTGCTTTAAAGAGCAAGTAAGCCCACCAAAAAAAATAAAATAAAAAAATTATAAAAACCATTGAAACAAAAAAAAATAAAAATAAACCCTGTAAGACAAAAGGCATAATGAGCTAGTGTATGCATCGCATACTAGCTCATTATGAAACACTTACTTTAGAACGAAGCCCCCGCAGTGCTGCCTGCTCAGCGACCGGACAGCCAACATATTCGGCTGTCCTGCTTCCTGGCCATCTGATTAATCGGAGGACTAAAGCCCTGTACACACGCACCAATTGTTGGCCGACCGATCGGCCGTCTTTTGTCCAGTGTTGTTGTGTTGGTTGAAATGTGCTCTAGACTGCACAAGAATTTTGTCGGCCAACAACAACCAACTGCAGAAGTGATGTCATGTTCTGGTCTACTTTTCGTGTGTTTTTTCTTCACTGAGCATGCCCAGTCTTGATCATCACATTTTTGTTGGCCGAAATCTGTACTGACTGACGAACAATCGGCCATTCTGGTGTTGGCCAACAAAAATTTTATAGCCAGCACACCAGATTTTGTTTGGCCGAAAAGTCGCAGTCGGTTGTCGGAAGCATCATACTAACAAGCCGATAATCGGACGAACGGACGTTGTCCGAAAATTTACGGCCAACAATCGGTGCGTGTGTACGGGCCTTTAATCAGAGGATTAATCGGAGTGACATCCCTCCCACGTATGCGCGCGGGAGCTGGCGTTCACAGCACAGGGCTCTGAAGGAACGACACAGGTGGCCGTTCCTTCAGAGCGCATGCGTTAATGACATCATCGGCTGCATTAACAGTAAATATCTCCTAAACGGTGCAAGTTTAGGAGATATTTACAGTACCTATAGGTAAGCCTTATTAAAAAGGTACAAGTTATAAGAGAGGATTTACAACCTCTTGAAGGCGTTCAAAAAGAAAAAAAAAATAACAAAGGGCGCAGCCGTAAAAAACAGGGGGGCTGCAGTGTAGGATCGTAAACAGAGGCTTGAAGAAATTTTCAAAAATTCAATTCTGACACTTGTCCCATCAACATATACAGGTGCTAATAAGTCTAAAATGGCACTGTGTGTGCTTTCAGGTATGCAAAAGGATTGCACCACATACAATCACTACACATGGACATTCACATGAACATTACAGTCTCACATGTAGACTTTGAGGTAGAATTGCTCCAAAACAAAGGGATTAGTAATACAAAGCAAGCATTCCCATACCTTTAGTTCTTGTTTCCTAATTGTTATTCCACAAGCAGCAATGGAAAAATAATACTTAATACACATCACATCAAATGTAATACCAAACAACATCAAATAATAACCAAAATGTAATTGTAATATACAGAGTAATATACAGAATATTTAAAATTTGCAATTTTTGAGTGAAAGTGTTTATCTGTAGCCAATCTTACCACTACTGAATTGCCTTATCTTTTCCATTTTGAAAGTTAATGTTTTGGCATTCAGATATAATTATATCCTGAACTAACTGCACCACATTCCCCAAAGTCCTAGTGCAGCTGCTGGAAAATTAAACACCCCACTGTGTCCTATAATTTAATATATTACTGTCTTCCAGTGCTACTCTCACCCTCAAAGACATCACTGGGGAGAAATTGTGGCGACTGGAGAAAAATACTGAGTGGACTTTTATTTTATTTACTTACTTTATGGACTTCACTTATCTATCATTTGTTCACTTTAGCTTTGATTTTATTTGATAATAATTTTCATGTAATTGTATCATATGTACACTGTATTTGTGGTGTGGTGTTTATTTACTGAGGGTGAATGTTTTGGCATGGTTGGTATATAGTGGGCTTAAAGTGGTTGTAAGTCAGAAGGTTTTTTATCCTAATCCATTCTATGCATTAAGATAAAAAGCCTTCTGTGTGCAGCAGCCCCTCTAATACTTACCTGAGCCCATCTCAATCTAGCAGTGTCTTGGCTGCCCGGGACTCTCCCCCCTCATTGGCTGAGACGGCAGCGCTGCGACACTGGCTCCTGCTGCTGTCAGAGTCAGTGAGCCAATGAGGGGAAAAAAGGGGGGCTGCTCTGGGCCCCAGCCTCGAGCCTGAACAAACACGGGGAGTGGTGGCTCGGCTCGGGTGCCCCCATAGCAAGCTGCTTGCTATGGGGGCACTCAACAGGAGGGAGGGGCCAGGAGAGCCAAAGCGGGACCTGAGAAGAGGAGGATCTGGGCTGCTCTGTGCAAAAACCCTGCACAGAGCAGGTAAGTATAATATGTTTGTTTGTTTTTTTTATCCCAAAAAAACCCAGAGACTTTAGTATCACTAGGGCTGGGTTCACACATGTCCAGCTGTGGTTTTGTTTACCAGTTCAGGTGTAAATTTTTCCTAAAATTTGCACCTAAAACTGACCCAAAATTGAAAAGGACCCTTTTTAGAAACGAACCGTGGCTCTATGGACATGTGTGAACACAGACAGTGCAGCTCAGCTTCCCACTTCTTCATTACAGGGGTTTGATGGACAGCAGAAGGAGCCAATGGCTCCTGCTACCTCAGCAAAGGCTGTGAGAGCAGGAAGAGCCACCAAGGACGGGCACATTGCTGGATCGAGTGAGGACTCGGGTAAGTAAGGGAGGGTTAGGGGGGGGGGGGGGGCGATAATACTACTTAAACATTTTTTACCCTAATGCAGAGTGCGCATTAAAGTTTTTTATTTTTTTTTCATTTTTGGATAGAGCAAGGAAGGGTCATAACCCCTGTCAGATTTTTTTATTTTTTCGACATCTGTGTCCCAATGTGATGATTTCCCTTTACTTCCTGTCCCATAGCCAAACAGGGAGGGAGAGGAAAAAGCTGCAAATTAACCACTTAAGGACTAGATCTATTTCTGACACTTGTTGTTTACAAGTTAAAATTTTTTGCTAGCAAATTACTTAGAACCCCCAAAATGTATATATTTTTTGTAGCAGAGACCCTAGAGAATAAAATGGAGATCGTTGTAATACTTTATATCACACTGTATTTGCGCAGCAGTCTTACAAACGCTATTTGTTTGGAAAACATACTTTTTTGAATTAAGAAAAAAGCTCAATTTTTTTTCTACAATGTGAAAGAGAACTTTACACTGAGTAAATAAATAACATGTCATGCTTTAAAATTGCGCACGCTCGTGGAATGGTGTCAAACTTTGGGACTTAAAAATCTCTATAGGCGGCGCTTTAATTTCTACAGGTTACCAGTTTAGAGTTACAGAGAAGGTCTAGTGCTAGAGTTATTGCTCGTGTTCCAACGATCACAGCGATACCCAACATGTGTGGTTTGAACACCATTTTCATATGTGGGCGCAATTTAAGTATGCGTTCACTTTTGTGCACGAGCTCGGAGGGATAGGGCGCTTTAATTTTATTTTCTTATTTATTTTTACACTGTCCCTTGTAACAGAAAAAAGCAGGACAAAAAAGTTAGCCCATGAGGGAGGAAGTGGCGTTTGACGTCGCTCTGGTACTCCAAGGGCATAGAGTCGAGTGGGGTGGGGGGCATCTTGCCCTCACTCGACTTCCAGCCCATCCACACAGAGGATTAGATAGTTTTCCCAGCTACCGAAGGCCCCGGTAGGGGGGAAAATGAACGGGAAGCAGCTAGAGGGGGTGGGCAGCTCTCCTGCCGCCCATAAAAGTGATCCTGTGGCAAATCCGCTGCTGACATCAGCACCTCTCAAGCTCTCATTTGCCCAATAAAAGCTGACTAATGGCACTCCCTTTTGTCACTCTACTGCTTTCTACAGTGCAAATCTATAAAGTGCTATGTACCTACATCACCTTTCAAACTGGGCCCTCCAGTTAGAATGCATCTTTCAAAATTGAAGCAGAGTCTGTGGTACCCACTGATCGGCTCCTGTTCATAATCACAGAGGGAGCCAGTGGCGCACATTCGTGCCTGCTACCCGGTAGTGTGGGATCATGTAAATATACACACAATGTGATCCTGCGCACAGCCGCTGCCCTGTAGTCGTAAAAATGCTATTGGGCGGTCGGCAAGTGGTTAACTCTGGGTACAGGAAACCCTTAAGCTGCCATTACTGACCTCCTTTTCCAGATTCCATAGACCAGTGATGGTGAACCTTGGCATCCCAGATGTTTTGGAACTACATTTCCCCATGATGCTCAACTACACTGCAGAGTGCATGAGCATCATGGGGAAAGGAAGTTCCAAAACATCTGGGGTGCCAAGGTTCACCATCACTGCCATAGACTGTTGGCCCTGATTTTTTTTACTTGCATAGCATAAGCTTGAAGCAAAAAAGTTAGAACTCTAACCTGCATACTTGTTTTGGTCTAGCAACTCAAAGTACTGAAGCCACTAAATAACTACAGCTGTTAGATAAAGCAGGAGGAGGAGTCAGCACTGGCAGCCCCTACATATTTCTATTCTATACTTAGTATATATTTCTTTAAAACATGTATTTGGAAATCAATAAGATCAACTTACCCGTTGACACTATAGCCAAACAGCAATTGGCTGCATATGCTTTCCAATTACTATAACCCATCCTATTTCAGCCAGATAAGAGAATTGGGAAATTATCACAGATCAGAACTAAACACAAAAAGGAATACCTGAAACCAAAATGCTACTTTTTAAAAGCAGCAGCCAAGTTATAACGGATTTCTGCATCGCATCTCACTCGCAGGCAGTTCACACTGCCCTCTGCGAACCGCTGCGGGTGTCAATGTAAAGTTAATGACACCCCCAGATCGGTTTGCATATTGCAATGCGAACTGATAAATGGTTTGGGAATCGGGTCACATAGGTGTTCACACCCATGCGATCCAATTCCAGTGCAGACCAAATAAAGGGTCCTGCACCATTTTGGTCCGAATGCGTTGCGAATTCAGCTATACAAACTGTATGGGTAAATTTGCATCGCACAGAGATTGCATGTGAGCTACACAGCAATGCGGTGCGAATCACATGCAATGTCTGTGATTGCACCAGTGTGAACCCAGCCTAAGCAGCAAACATTTCTGCCTAGTGAAATAGTAAAATAACTCTCTAAACAGACCCCCGGGTAGCAGTAAAAATCATACAGCGATTCGAACCCTCCTCTTTATCTAAAATTTAAAAGTATGTTTTTTGATGAACTATTTGAGATGATCGAGATAAGGATGCAGGTTACCGTTCTTCTTTGTAAAAGCAATTCATCCTTTTAGTTATACATCTATTACAAAACTACAATGCTCAAACAAATTAAAGGAACACTTTGAGATCTGATGTATGTTCAATCAGGGAAAAATCTCATGCTGGATATCTAGACTGATATGGACTGGGTAATGTGTTAGGAATGAAAGGATGCCACATTGTTTGATGGAAAAGAAAACGAGGGCTGAATTCAAAGCCCCCCCCCCCCCCCCCCCCCCCCGAAAATCAGTGGGGAAAAATGATGCAGCAGGCTAGTCTGTTTTTCTGAAATTTCATTGCAGTAACTCAGAATGGTACTCAGAAGTTTGTATGGTCCACATGTGCTTGTATTCATGCCCGACAATGTTGGGGCATGCTCCTAATGAGACGACGGATGGTTTCCAGGGGTATTTCCCTCCCAGATCTGGACCAGGGCATCGCTGAGCTCCCGAACAGACTAAGGTGCAATCTGGTGGCTTCGGATGGACCATAACATAATGTCCCATAGGTGTTCTATTGGATTTAGGTCAGGCCAGCATGGGGGCAATTCATTGGTATTAATTCCTTCATCCTCCAGGAACTGGCTGCATACTCTCGCCACATAAGGCCAGGCATTGTCCTGCACTAGGAGGAACCCAGGACCCACTGCACTAGCGTAGGGTCTGACAAAGGGTACAAGGTGTTCATACTGATACCTAATGGCAGTCAGGGTGTCATTGTTTAGCCTGTAGAGGTCTATGCGTCCCTCCATGGATATGCCTCCTCAGACCATCACTGACCCACCACCAAAGCTGAACGATGTTACTGGGAGCAGAATGTTCTCCGCAGCTTCTCAAGACCCTTACACGTCTGTCACATGTGCTCAGGATGGACTTGCTCTCATCTGTGAAAAGCACAGGGCGCCAGTGGTGGACCTGCCAATTATGGTGTTCAATGGCAAATGTCAATCGAGTGCCACGGTGCTGGGCAGTGAGCAGTGAGCCCTCAGGCCACCCTCATGAAGTCTGTTTCTGATTGTTTGGTCAGAGACATTGACATCAGTGGCCTGCTGGAGGTCATTTTGTAGGGCTTTGGCAGTGCTTTTCCTATTTCTCCTTCTCCTTGCAAAAAGAAGCAGATACCGGTCCTGCTGATTGGTTATGAACCTTCTACGGCCCTGTCCCGCTCTCCTAGAGTAACTGCCTCTCTCCTGGATTCTCCTCCATGCTCTTGAGACTGTGCTGGGAGAGACAGCTAATCTTCTGGCAATGGCACATATTGATGTGCCATCCTGGAGGAGTTGGACTGCCTGTGCAACCTCTATAGGGTCCAGGTATTGCCTCATGCTACCAGTAGTGACACTGACTAAACAGTCAGAAAAGATAAGTGGGGGGGGGGGTAGAGTCAGTGGCCTCCACCTGTAAAACCACTCCTGTTTTGGAGGTTGTCTCATTGTTGCCAATCTAGTGCACCTGTTATTTCCGGTAACATCAAAGCACCTGAAACTGATTAACAACCCCCTCTGCTACTTAACTGACCAGATCAATACCCCAGGAGTTTGATTGACTTGATGCTATACTCTGATTAAAAAGTGTCCCTTTAATTTTTTTGAGCAGTGTACAAAAAAAACATGTCTCCTTGATGGCCAGAAAGAGAATAGTAAGTAATCTGCGGATGTTCATTTTACACGCCTGTACAATTTTACTCAATGTTCGTCTAAATTTGGCGAAATCTACAAATCAGAAGCTTTGTTCTTCAAGGTCTCCTGACGGTCCTAGAAATAACTGGCTCTAAATTTTGTATACGGATATAAAAGCATTACAGCCCTTATTTGGAAGTTGAAAACACCAATTCTTTGGATTCACTCTATCTGAAACTTCATAAAGATAAAGACTCCCTTTAAATATATTTGGTTCCCATTATAATAGAATCACCCCCTCGATAGTACATTACTCAATTCAATATAGGTTTACCTACATTCCACGCATTAATCCTGTTTTAGAAAAGAAAAAATTCAACTATATTCACATTTATCTGAACACAAAAAAACATACATCTAAAACAAATCATGTAGCAACACAAAATGTATATTAGTTTCAAAACTACTAATACATTTAATATTGGAAAAACAGGTGTCTGGAAACTAAGCCCTGTATAGAATGGACTTTAAAGAGGTTGTAAACCGAGAAAAAATTTTTTTCTCTTCTTTACATCCTGAAAGAGAAACCCATAATGAGCTAGTATGCATCGCATAGTAGCTCATTATGAAATACTTACCTTAGAACGAGCCCCCGCCGTGCCGTCCGCTTACCTGTATGACGGGCGACATGTATAGTCGCCCGTCTTCCGGGATCGCGGCATCCGGCCATCTGATTGGCCGGAGCCGCGGTGACGTCACTCCCGCGCACGCGCGCGGGAGCCGACGGTCACGGCACGGGGCTCTGAAGGAACGGCACGATCTGCCGTTCCTTCAGAGCGCATGCGCCAGTGACGTCACTGGCTGCATTAAAGGTAAATATCTCCTAAACGGTGCATGTTTAGGAGATATTTACAGTACCTATAGGTAAGCCTTAATATAGGCTTACCTATAGGTACAACTTCCTGAGGAGGGTTTACTTCCTCTTTAAGGGCACATGCATGAGACAGATATAACATATAGATGTAAAATAAAATCATATTTTATTTATTATACATAAAACATTACATATTAAAATAAGGGATTGCCCCCAATTGGTAATAGGACGACCCTTTACTACAAAAAAATGCATATAATCGTGAGATTTATAAGTCACTAAAAAAGTGACAGAAGGCAAACCAGTTCATATATAAATGAAACAAGGAGAGGTTACATCTGTAGCATCAGTCAACTTGTTTCGCACAATGCTTCGTCAAGACCTTGCAGATGCGCCTACCTGACAGATTTCCATAAGGGTGAATATAAGAATATATATTTCTATATTGGAATGTGTTTACACTTTGCTGCATCCAATATATTCATTTTTCCAATGTGTGATGGTAGACGTGGATACAGCTGCATCTTATCGCACAGTTTGAATTTTTTTTTTATCTATTCTATATATAGATTTTCCTCTGTTCTATGGTCCTTTGGTGTCCCTGTGTCCGCCCCAAGCCGAGTTCCTTATGTATGAATGGTTTGCAGAGAAGGTATTCCAGTATTGGGTATTTCTATTGATAAGTTATATTTAGAAAATCTATATATTGTTTGGTGTTAATATTAATGTTTATTTTGCTTATTTTAAGAACGTGTATATCTGCGCATCCGCAAGATCTTGATGAAGCATCCTGCGAAACGCGTTGACTTTAGCTACAGATGTACCCTCTCCTTGTTTCATTTATAAATGAACTGGTTTGCCCTCTGTCACTCTTTTAGTAACTTATAAATCTCACTATTGAAGGTTTTTATTTGTAGTAAAAGTTTGTCTTATTACCAATTGGGGGCAATCCCTTATTTATTTATAATATGTAATGTTTTATGTATACTAAATAAAATGTGATTCAATTCATCTATGTCTTATATCCGTCTCATGCATGTGCCCTTAAAGTCCATTCTATACTGGTATTGGTTTCCAGACACCCGTTTTTCCAATATCTTTTGCTAATCAGGATTATGGCACACTCGTTATAGCTCCAACTTCTCTCTTACAAATCCATTTAAATCATTGTAAATTCTTTGATTATTATTCTTTGATTATTTTCCATCCATGGTAAATAAACCTGTGGGTTGCTCGGGAATAAAATCCTTTAGCTCCATCTGGATTATGTTTTCTAGGAACATATTTCGTTTTTTGAACTTCATATTTTAATTCCAACCCCTCACCCACTAAAAGAAATTCTATGTTTTTACCTGAATTGGGATACAATAAATGTACCCTTTTTTCTCAGGCCTATCATATCGTATAATAAGTCAGGGGTTCTCTTTATAATAACTTGCGCTAGATTACCATTTTCATGGTGGTATTCTAGGAACCCCTTATTTGGAACCTCAATTTTTTGAAAGGGCAGATTCAAAATGATTAACAATATCTAGGATCTTTCTCATCAATGGGAAACCAATTTAAACCTTGGGGGAGAAGGCAACTGTGCCCTTAAAGTGTTAAAGTGGTTGTAAACCCTTACATATACCCAATGAAGTGACTGGCCTGAGCTGAGGCTGTCAATCACAGACTGTGCTCTTGGGGTCAGGAAAAAACTTATCAGAAATGACTCAAGCTTTTAGCAGAGGAATGAAGCAGCAGACACCTAGTGCTCTGGATTGAGACAAGAGCACACTATAGAAGAATGTGCTTTGTTCATCTTTCATGTCTGAGGTTTACAACCGCAGCTCTCGCCTATAAAAGTGATCACGCGGCGATTGCGCCTGGGGGACCACTTTTATCTTATAGAGAATCGCCCACAGTAAATAACGATACTCGGGTTATGGCAGCTAGCTGCTGCCATAACACTGGAATTTAGCGTTAAAGTAATGACGTATACTTTCTGTGGTTAAAGCAGAACTAAGGGCCGGTTCACACATATGCCATGCGGGAACCCTGCAAATCCACTACGGGTTCCCACATCGCACTCAACACGCAGATAGTTCACACTGCCATATGTGAATCACTGGGGGTGTCAATACAAAGTTAACGACACCCCCAGATCAGTTCACATATCGCAGTGCGAACTGTCAGTTTGGACATGAATCAGATCGCATGGGTGTGAACACCCATGCAATCCGATGCTGGTGTGGACCAAAAAAAGGGTCCTGTGCGACTTCGGTCGAAATGCGATGCAAACTCAGCCATATAATCTATATGACTGAATTTGCAATGCACAGACATCGCATGTGATTTGCAGAGCAATGCGAATCACAAGGCGATGTCTTACATCGCATAAGTGTGAATCGGGAACCCGGAATTTAACGGTTTAAAAAAAAAAATGTTACATTCATAGCATGCTGGGAATGCCAACTGTCACATTTGCTTGTGCTTTCAAACAAACTGTCGAATCATCAAATGACTGGAGTCATAACTGATCACGATTAAAACATCATGATATTAGGTACAAAAACATAATATCAATGCAGTAAAAGATAACATTGATCGTGGGTTAGATACACGCTTTGTAAATCTACTCCTTTCAGTTTATGAGGCTTGAAAATTGCTAAATTTTCAATAAAAATATTTGAAGAAAAAAAAAACGGATCACATGTGCAGAACTATAGCAGTTACAGATCAAACCGAAGCCAAGATGGCAGCTTCCTTGGCTGAAAATGATAGAAGGTGCTAGGGTGCTGGTGGTAACCTGACGGCAGAGATAGGCCCCGATGTTCGCTAGAGGGCGGAGCTTGGACGGGAACCCCCAAGTTAAGTGACACAGGCTAGCCTGAGGTGCGGAATCTTAAGTATCCACCGGTTTTCGCCAGAGCCTCTGGTGGTGAGGATGGACTTCGCTGCGTGTGGATACCTCAGGGTCGCCCCACCAAGGGAGAACCGGTCAAGGTACGAAGGCAGGTAAACTGACAAGGGAGATCCGAGAGCAAGGTCAAACAAGCCGGGGTCAGGACGGGCAGCAGACGAGCGGAGTCAGGAACAAGCCAAAAAGTCAACAGGAAATCAGCAGGAAACAGGTTACAGGTTCGGGAACAATGGCAAGAGCTGAAGACAAGACAGCAAAGTGCCAATGCATCAGCTGCCTTTAAATAGGCCTTCTTTGGCGCCAAAACGTCTGGGTCAGTGCGTGCAAACGTGAGAACGCATGACGTGCGCATTGGCTAATTCGCGCATGCGCGTTAGCCAAATAGCGGTTGCTAACGAGAGCTAATTCGCGCATGTGTATTAGCTAATTAGCAGTTTCTAACAAACGGTTTCTAACAGAAGGGTTTGGTCAGCAGAACTGAAGGATCAATACTCACTTGTCATATGGTCCATCGGCAGCGCTGGCATCTTGGTCTGAGTACCGGTATTTAGCCACTTTATTGGCAGGAGCAGGATGACATCACTCCTACCCATGTACAGGAGGCCATCATCCCAGCACTCAGACTGGCTCAGGTCTTTAAGCTGAACTGTGCATGTGCAGCTCAGTCTGCAGCACCGGATAAGACAGCGAACAGGCAGGTAGGGGCATTGCATGTCTACTTATTGTATTTCAATACATACTTTTATAGCATTGTTTTGTTTGAGCCTACATACTGTATGTAGGTTTCTGCAAAGACCTTATAGGTTAAAGCTAAATTAAAATTGTCACTAGGCTATGTGCAATAAATATATGCGTTGTGGATAATCACTTCCTTAACTAAACTGCCTGATCTTTACACCTAATGTAGACGTTACCTGGAGTGGCTGGTTTTCCGAGACCTGGATGGTTTTAGAAAGGGCCACCATTTCCTTTATTTGATAAAAGGCATAAGCAAGAGAGACCCATGGCGATGAACTTATTCCCCAGGCTGGTCTGTTAACATCTTCCTGCTCCTCCTGGTGTTTTGTCTTCTTAGGTGGCAGCTTGACCTGAATAGTAGGCATAATGTTCTCTGAGTGCTGTGGCATCAGGTCGATAGTTGCTATAGGAACCGGGCTGGAGGGAACAGGGATTCTTTCTGCCAGCATCGATTCATCTGCAGGAAAACAATGATGTCAGTAAAAAAAAAAAAAAAAAATATGACATAGATTTAAGCACAAACTTCAAAGTACTATACAAGAGAAAATTATTTTTAAAACCATAAGCTAATATAAAATTACATAAGGGTATATGACCAGAATCTCTAAAATTCATCAACTTTTCAATCTTTCGGGCAAAACATTGACAGGATGCAGAAAATATTCCTGATCTTCTCAAAAAGATTTAAAACTTAGGCTCCTTTCACACAGGCTTTCCCATCCGGTCCGCCTGTCCGTTTTTCAGGAGGAACGGATCGAATGCTCCATGCATCCCTATGGAGCGGCGGATGACATGTCCGCTGACACCCGCTGCTATCTGATCAGATTGTGTCCGTGAAATCCAGACGGATGGAAACCCTATTTTCCATCCGTCTGGAGGATCTGATCAGATAAGATGAAAACAGATAGGCTGTCCGTTCTCATCCGATCTCCTATAGAGGAGAGCGGGGCTCTGACAGCAAGGTCTCCACACACAGAGCGGAGACGGAGCTGTCATCCGCCTGCTCAGCGGGGATCGGTGGATGGATCGATCCCTGCTCAGCAAAACAGACTGTCTGGCGCACCGCCTGTGTGAAAGGAGCCTTAAAAACTCCTAAAAGGTGACTGGAAAAGCTTTCACAGCAGGAATTAGTAGAATCTTGGGCCCTGACCTATTACTTTATTAAGTGCTACATTTTGTAGATGCAATGGAGATAGTCTTTAAATGCTTCGTATTAGTCTGCTTCTGGAAACCATTAAAAAGGTTTTTTTTTTTTCACCAGTTACATAGTCAGGTTGAAAAAAGACACAGGGCCATCTGGCCCAAGCTATAAAAATAAAAAACAGTAAAGAAAACCCAACCATACAATCCCATATACACAATCCTATACCCGCAGTTGATCCAGAGGAAGGCGAAAAACCCCAGCAAAGCATGATCCAATTTGCTGCAGCAGGGAAAAAAATCCCTCCTGATCCACCGAGAGGCAGGAGTTGGCCAGGAGGGAGTCCTCTGTGTTGACCTTAAACTGAATAACTCAACACCAAGTTCACTATCTGTATATTCCCTTATGTATTTATACAGGTTGATCATATCCCCCTTTAATCTCCTCTTCTCAAGAGAGAATAAAATCAGTTCCTCTAATCTTTTCTCATAGCTGAGCTCCTCCATGCCTCTTATCAGTTTGGTTGCCCTTCTCTGCACTTTCTCCAGTTCCCTGATATCCTTTTTAAGAACTGGTGCCAAAAACTGAACTGCATATTCCAGATGAGGTCTTACTAATGATCTGTACAGGGGCAAAATGATATCTCGCTCTCTGGAGTCCATGTCTCTGTTAATACAAGAAAGGACTTTGCTTGCTGTGGAAATCGCAGCTTGGCATTGCATGCTATTAAGCTTATGATCTACCAGAACACCCAGATCCTTCTCCGCTATGGATTCCCCCAGTTCTACACCTAGCATGTATGATGCATGCATATTCTTAGCCCCGAAGTGCATAACTTTACATTTATCAACATTAAACCTCATTTGCCACAGTTGCCCAATGAAACAGTGCATTGTGGTCAGCTTGTAAGTTGGAAACATCCTGTAAGGAAGTTATTCCACTGTAAAGCTTTGTGTCATCTGCACAGACTGAAATGGTACTTTAAATCCCAGACCCTTTATCATTTATAAAGATATTAAGAAGTAAGGGTCCCAACACTGAACCTTGGGGTACACCACTGATAACCTTAGACCATTCAGAGTAAGATAACCTTAGACCATTCAGAGTAAGTGGACTTTGGGTGTGCCACCGACACCCAAAAAAACCTAAGTGAAGTACACAGAGAGTGTGTGCAATACACCCTGTCCTTCTACTTGCATTCGTTTCCTTTATTCTGGCTTTTTTCCTTTTTTTACAACTAGTGATCCTGCCACTAACCCACTTCTCATCCTGCAGTGACAACGTTCACTTACTGTACTCTATCTGTGGAGGAGCAACTTGGTCACATTAGGCTGCTCTCTTGGTTTGAACTACAAACATCTCCCCCTTTCCACCACATAGGAGTAGGTGTTCTGTAGTTCACGGAAGACAGCTGTTAACCACTTAAGCCCCGGAAGATTTTACCCCCATTCCGAACAGGGGGTATTTTGCGATTCGGCACTGCGTGACTTTAACGGACAATTGCGCGGTCGTGCGATGCTGTACCTAAACGAATTTGGCGTCCTTTTTTTCCCACAAACAGAGCTTTCTTTTGGTGGTATTTGATTACCTGTGCGATTTTTTGATCACGCGCTATAAACAAAAAAAGAGCGTCAATTTTGCAAAAATAGCAATATTTTTCACATTTTTTTATATGAAATTCTCCAAAAAAAAAATTTAAAAATCAAAATTTTTTTACTTTTTCGGCCAATTTGTTTTATGCTACCTATGTTTGGTTAAAAAAAAAATCGCAAAAAGCGTATTTTGATTGGTTTGCGCAAAAGTTATCGCGTTTACTAACAAAGGGAAAGATTTCTGTCATTTTTGTTGTTTTTTTTTTTAACGTGTAATGGCGGCGATCTGCGATTTTTTTTGCGGTACTGCGACATTGGGGCGGACAGATCGGACCCTTGACTGACATTTTTGACACTTTTGGGGTTACCAGTGACATTTCTACAGTAATCAGTGCTATATATATGCACTGTTACTGTAAAAATACACTGGTAGTGAAGGGGTTAACTTTATTTGGGAGGGAGGGGCTGTGTGTATCCCTAGGGGCGTGCTTTCTACTGTGATTGGCTGGGGCTTGAGCTGTATGGACACTGATCAACGGATCTACATACTAGATCCGAGTGATCAGTATCCTAACAGCAAGGAGAATGACATGTGGCTTGTTTACACAAGCTGCCTGACATTCTCCCTCTCCCCCGCCGATCGCCGAGTGACCGGCGGACATCGGGTCCGCCGGTCACACGCGCGGGGGGGTCCGTGACCACGCGGGAGCGGGAGCGCGCCTCCGGGGGCGCGCGCGCGCTCGCTCGCTCCCTAGACCCTCACAAGCTAGTGACGTAGCCCTACGTCACTTTGCCTGTGAGGGGCTGACTGCCGACGTAGATCGGCGTTAGGCAGTCGGCAAGTGGTTAAAGGGGTGAATGTTATCTGAGATTTTTGTTCAGCACAGACATTACAAGGATACATTTCTAACAAGATCAACAGGTATTTTCTGTATTTTCAGAAACTGTATGTAAATTTAATGCAGCCCCACATCTAAAGACTGGTAAGCTAGAATATAGGACTTTGTTTGTTCTTGGGTTTAGAAATAATTTACAGGGAGCTTTTTTTGAAGGAGTCTGCATTTGAGACGGGTGAATATCACATTGCTGTGCTTGTTAATTTGCATCTTCAATTTCCAAAATCTGTTGTCTTGTCTGAAAAGAGGTCAAACCATAGCCATGAGGATGAAGTCTTGTAGATCCTGTGTAAAATTTGACATCTTACATCATTAAACTGATATTTGAGGAAAAAAAAGACACTAGCTCTTCTACCTTTCCATTTGTGTGGCTATACAGCATTTGTGTACAAAGTATCTATTCTTTACACAGTCTAATCTGCGGACTATTTTGGCCTTCATGTGTGGCTGTATGTATTAGTATTTAAAGGATGAATAAACCCAAGAACAAAAAAATGTAATATACTGCAGCTTAACAGACTCTAGATGGGATGACTGCATTAGTTTTCTTTTTTTTTTTTTTTTTTTTTTTAGTCAGGTACAGAAAATATGTTGATCAAAAGAAAAAAAAAATGACTTTTATTCTGTAAAACTAATAACACCCTCACCCCCCCAAGTAGCAAATATTAAAAATGGCTGACATGTTTCTAGTTCAGCATGGATTACACCCATTGTTACCTCCATAGATACTGTGGAGGAGAGAGCAAGAAATTGTGTTATTCTCAGGAGTACTAGGGGAAAAAAAGACAGACATTCTTTTTGGATTTGGATACACTTCAATGATATACACTATATTGCCAAAAGGTATTAGGACACCTGCCTTTACACGCACAAGAATTTTAATGGCATCCCAGTCTTAGTCCGTAGGGTTCAATGTTGAGTTGGCCCACCCTTTACAGCTATAACAGCTTCAACTCTTCTGGAAAGGCTGTCCACAAGGTTTAGGAGTGTGTCTATGGGAATGTTTGACCATTCTTCCAGAAGTGCATTTGGGAGGTCAGGCACGGATGTTGGACGAGAAGGCCTGACTCACAGTCTGCACTCTAATTTATGAGGTTGAGTTCAGGACTCTGTGCAGGCCAGTCAGGTTCCTCCACCCCAAACTCGCTCACCCATGTTTTTATGGACCTTGCTTTGTGCACTGGTCCAAATCATTTTGTGGAGGGGGGATTTTGGTGTGGGGTTGTTTTTCAGGGGTTGGGCTTGGCCCCTTAGTTCCAGTGAAAGGAACTCTTAAGGCATCAGCATACAAAGACATTTTGGACAATTTCATGCTTCCAAGTTTGGGGCCCCTTCCTGTTCCAACATGACTGCGCACCAGTGCATAAATCAAGGTCCATAAAGACATGGATGAGCCAGCTTGGGGTGGAGGAACTTGACTGGCCTCAACCTGATAGAACACCTTTGGGATGAATTAGAGTGGAGACTGCAAGCCAGACCTGCTCGTCCAACATCAGTGATTGTAAGATACTAGATTGTAAGCTCTAACGAGGAGGGCCCTCTAGTTCCTCCTGTATTGAATTGTATTGTAACTGTATTGTCTTCCCTCACATTGTAAAGCGCTGCGCAAACTGTTGGCGCTATATAAATCCTGTATAATAATAATAATCAGTGCATGACCTCACAAATGCACATCTGGAAGAATGGCCAAACATTCCCATAGACACACACCTAAGCTTGTGGACCGCCCTCCCAGAACAGTTGAAGCGGTCAAAGGGTGGGCCAACTCAATATTGAACCCTACAGACTAAAGGGCCATACACACCAAGATTATCTGAAGACTTTTTCCTTCAGATTTACCTTTTCTATGTAGTGCAAGGGCCTGCCAGATTGCATACAAATTGAAAGTGTTTAGGTTTAACCTCATATTATATGGTTTTGGTAAGTCTAAAGGAAAAAGTCTTCAGAAAATCTGATAGTGTATGGCCCATAAGAGCGGGATGCTATGTGTAAAGGCAGGCGTCCCAAAACTTTTGACAATATAGTGTATATGAAAACAGATGTTTATTTTTAAGTCAAATCTGAACATATAAACTTTTAGGAGAAACTACGCTTTGCAAAAAAGGAATGTCACTTTAAAATATTTGCTAATGAAGACTCTGCCTTAATGATTATACTATACTTATACTACCAATTTCTACTAAACCAATACATATTGAGTCAAACTTATAAACCCAATATGATTAGCCTTAAGTCACCAGTAGGTGGCAGTAAGTCTTAAGAATTCATGTTATAAAACTTGCCCTTTATTGCTGCTTTCATAAAATATTGTTCTTTTAGGTGGTCCACCTTTAGTAATATTGATAGTAAAAACATTTTTAATATTCAACAGACAATTGATGGGATTAGACTGTGATATGCTCTGGTTATCTAACATAAAAGCTACAAAAAAACAAATTCAATAAAAACACATTTGCTGAAAATTAGCAAGATTTAGGTTAAGGCCTTTCTCAAAAGTTGCCAAAGACCTCTGAATGCAGCTACAGTCAGCTCCATAAATATTGGGACATCAACAAAATTCTAATCTTTTTGGCTCTATACACCACCACAATGGATTTGAAATGAAACAAACATGATGTGCTTTAACTGCAGACTGTCAGCTTTAAGTGAGGGTATTTACATCCAAATCAGGTGAACGGTGTAGGAATTACAACAGTTTGTATATGTGCCTCACACTTTTTAAGGGGCCAAAAGTAATGGGACAGATTAACAATCATAAATCAAACTTTCACTTTTTAATACTTGGTTGCAAATCCTTTGCAGTCAATTACAGCCTGAAGTCTGGAATGCATAGACATCACCAGACGCTGGATTTCATCCCTGGTGATGCTCTGCCAGGCCTCTACTGCAACTGTCTTCAGTTCCTGCTTGTTCTTGGGGCATTTTCCCTTCAGTTTTGTCTTCACCAAGTGAAATGCATGCTCAATCAGATTCAGGACAGGTGATTGACTTGGCCATTGCATAACATTCTACTGCTTTCCCTTAAAAAAAACTCTTTGGTTGCTTTCGAAGTATGCTTCGGGCCATTGTCCATCTGCACTGTGAAGCGCCGTCCAATGAGTTCTGAAGCATTTGGCTGAATATGAGCAGATAATATTGCCCGAAACACGTCAGAATTCATCCTGCTGCTTTTGTCAGCAGTCACATCATCAATAAATACAAGAGAACCAGTTCCATTGGCAGCCATACATGCCCATGCCATGACACTACCACCACCATGCTTCACTGAGGAGGTGGTATGCTTTGGATCATGAGCAGTTCCTTTCCTTCTCCATACTCTTCACTTCCCATCACTGGGGTACAAGTTGATCTTGGTCTCATCTGTCCATAGAATGTTGTTCCAGAACTGTGAAGGCTTTTTTAGATGTTGATTGGCAAACTCTAATCTGGCCTTCCTGTTTTTGAGGCTCACCAATGGTTTACATCTTGTGGTGAACCCTCTGTATTCACTGTGGTGAAGTCTTCTCATGATTGTTGACTTTGTCACACATACACCTACCTCCTGGATAGTGTTCTTGATCTGGCCAACTGTTGTGAAGGGTGTTTTCTTCACCAGGGAAAGAATTCTTCAGTCATCCACCACAGTTGTTTTCTGTGGTCTTCCGGGTCTTTTGGTGTTGCTGAGCTCACCGGTGTGTTCTTTCTTTTTAGGGATGTTCCAAACAGTTGATTTGGCCACACCAAATGTTTTTGCTATCTCTCTGATGGGTTTGTTTTGTTTTTTTCAGCCTAATGATGGCTTGCTTCACTGATAGTGACAGCTCTTTGGATCTCATATTGAGAGTTGACAGCAACAGATTCCAAATGCAAATAGCACACTTGAAATGAACTCTGGACCTTTTATCTGCTCCTTGTAAATGGGATAATGAGGGAATTATACACACCTGGCCAGGGAACAGCCGAGCAGCCAATTGACCCATTACTTTTGGTCCCTTAAAAAGTGGGAGACACATATACAAACTGTTGTAATTCCTACACCTTTCATCTGATTTGGATGTAAATACCCTCAAATTAAAGCTGAAAGTCTGCAGTTAAAGCACATCTTGTTTGTTTCATTCCAAATACATTGTGGTGGTGTATAGAGCCAAAAAGTTTAGAATTGTGTCGATGTCCCAATATTTATGGACCTGACTGTACATTTTAGCCAATTTAGCCATACACTTTGCGATTTTTAGGTACGTATTTTAGAAGAGCATTCGCTGGCATAAAAACCAAACCTGTGTTGAGAGATGTTACTGACATATTTTACACACACGCATAAATGCATATTTCTAGTTGTTATAATAAATATTCTAGCCAAAAGAGGGAGTTTATGTGCACACGCTTCTAGATGCACCTGTAAAACGCACAACCCTGCGTAATTGCGCCGGTTGCAGCTCACTTCCTGTCTGGTGAAAATGTTGTCAGCAGGATGGGAGGTAAGGATACTTTTCCTCACAGCATAACAAACCTTATTGTGGTACAAATTCTTCCCCACTATATACACAACTAGAAAAAAAAAAAACATTCCCAGTCTTTCAGGACAGCCCCCGCTCTCTAACGTATAGCTCCTCCCCCACCAAAACAAGAGAAGGGTTACCCTGCCAGCTTAAAAGGTGGTCCTTCAGGCTCTCACTTCAGTTTTTAGTGTTTCCTCGCACGGGGGTGACATGCTACCTGTGAAATCACTTGGAAGCCTAGTCTCAGGACTATTTGTGCTTTGTCTGTAACTTTTTCTGTGTGCCCATTCACAAAACCTTCTCTTTACAGGCAGATGGTAAATGTGGGTCTGTGGTTTTCAGTGCCCAGGGAAGGCCAAACCTTGTGACGGGTCACCCTCTTTCTAGCTGCTCCTTCTATGGCATGGGTGTCCAACCTTTTGGCTTCTCTGGGCCACATTGAGTGTAGAGAAATTTTCTTGGGCCGCATATAAAATATATACTATAGTTAAGGTATATAAGTAATAAAATGCCACACCCCCCGCACTAATTTAACACAACTAGACAATGATCAAATGAAATTAAAACAGTATACAAAGGTTTACTTCTTCTGAGCAATAATAAAGGAACACTCTAGCCACCATGACCACTTCAGTGATTTGAAGTGGTCATGGTGGTAGGAGTCAGAAACACTGCATATGCTCCCCCCCCCCTCCCCTCTGAGGCAGCCTCTGCCGTTAGTTGCCATGCCCCCGACCTGACTTCCTTCCTCCCCAGCAAAAAAAAAAAATTGTCAGGGGGCAGTGGGCCGCATTGCCTGAGGTTCCAGGCCGCAGGTTGGACATGCCTGTTCTATGGTTTGGCTAGCTCTGTTATGTGCATTGGGTGGCCACGTGATTAACCAGAAGATGCAGAGGTATCATAACTGGGCAGATTGACATCAATAAAGATGATTTAGCTGCGGCCTGTAATAGGCTTCTGTCATCAGTGAAGATTTGGCTACTACCTTCTACTCCTTCTGATCCTTATTGGAGAATATGAGGTCTCAGATGGGCTCTCCTGGTGAACTTCTAGGGCCTAGACCCTTTTCAAGTACTTCTTCTGTCTCAGAAAATGTACTAATTGAAGCGGCTGAACAAGCATGTGGAGCTCTGTCTTCCTCTCAGCCGGATTCAGGCAGTGAGGCAGATTCCAGGGATGAGGAGCCAGCTCGATACAAGTTGTCCCATGAGGATATGGTTCATCTACTTAAGGGCATATATAAGACCTTGCAGTTACAGGAGGAAAAGGAACAACAGTCTAAGCATGATCTGATGCATCAGGGTCTGCACACAAAAATCCTGAGTTTTTCCTGTACATAAGACTCTGTCGGACACCTTTCAGCTGGAATCGGTTGGAACCAGAAAAGAAACCCATTATTTATAATAAATATGAGATTTCTCTTCGATTAGGATCCTCTACATCCTTGGAACAAAGTATCCTAAATTGAATCCACCAGTATCCAAGGTGTCCAAGAAGGCCAAGTAGGCTTTTGAAGACATGGGGGTCCTTAAGGATCCGATGGATAAGAGCGGTCATGTATTCCTTTGCAGGGCTTGGGACTCTTCCATCTAAAATCTCAAGCCTGCATTAGCCTCTACTTGCTTACCCTCTAGCAAATCAAATTTGGAAGCTGGTACTCCTAGGGACCAGATCTGGAGTTTGTTCCCTTTGCTTTTCAAGGTGGTAGGGGTTTTGACTGATGCTGGCCAGAACCTCAGCCTTGATAAATTTGGCTAGGTGGGCTCTCTGACTTAAGACTTGGTCAGGGATTTCTGCTTCCTAATTGCGGCTATGTGACCCTCACTTGTTAGAGGTCAAACGGTTCGGGCCTGATCTTCAGGCTGTTTTTGAGCTCACAACTGACAAGAAATCATTTCCTGAGAAGAAAAGTAGGGCAAGAAATTTTTTTGTGGCCAAAGATCTGAGCCAGCAGAAAAAGTAAGCACAGCCTAAAAAGCACTGGACAGGCCACAAGGGCCTGCCAAATCTCAATGACTCATTTCCTCCCATGGGAGGAGGATTGGTAGGCATTTCCCCACAATAGAAACTAATCACCTCCAATGGATTTATTCTAGACCCGATCATAAGAGGCTACAGCTTGAGTTTCAATTCTCCCCGCTTCTGAGCTTCTTGGTGACCAAGCTCCTCAGGGATCCCAAAAAGGCGAAGGCCTTGTTTCTAGAGTTGGAAGAGTTAGTAAATCAGAGGGTGTTAGTGCCTGTTCCCCAACAAGAAAGGGGCCACAAGATTTATTCACATATATCTTTGTTGTAAAGTCCTTAGGGACGTTTTGGCTGATTTTAAATCTAAAGCCTCTCAACAGGTCCATAAAATACAAAAGGTTGCGCATGGAGTCTATCTTCTCGATCAGGTCTATCCTTCATCCCAATTGTTTCAAGCGCATGCTGGATCTGAAGAATGCTTACCTTCATGTTCCTACACACTTGGCCTTTCAGAAATTGGAAATTCAGAAATCTGTGGAATGCAGTAAAGATAAGGGGGCGCAATTCATTATTATCAATTAAGGGCTCTTCCTTTTGGGCTCTCCTCGGCTTTCAAAGATCTTGGAGAAATGTCAAGCCAGCCAGGGAATGCCCAGAGGATTGGTTTTGTAATTTTTTCATGAAACTTAAAACACAATTTAAAAAAAAAAAAAGGAGGAAGAAGATGATCTTTGGGAAAGCCCTAACACCCTTAAAGTGGTAAATAAACCAAAATTACACATTTACTATATTGAAATTTAACATTGCTTGCATGCAACTGCACCATTTATTTTCTTTTTCAAGTGGTTCTAAAGGAGGAATGTTTTTTACCTTACTGCACTCCATGCAGTAAAGTAAAAACCTTCTTTTTTTTTTTTTTTTTTTTTTTTTTGTACTCCAATCGCTGGAGAATTTTTTCATATACATTTTACACATATTACCTTTTATCCCTTTTTTTTCCCCCCCTCCCTTCCTTATCCCTCCCCCCCCCCCGTCTCTTCTTATCATTCGACTCCTATTATTTCTCTGTATTCCCTTGTGTCCTTAAACTCTTGCCACTCATCCCAAATCTCCTCTTCATTCCCCTGTTCTTCCTCCTCCCAGGTCCTCAGCTGCTCCAACTTTCTTATTTTCTCTACTTTTAACAGCCATTCTTTCCTGGAGGGGGCCTCTTCTTTTTGCCAATTAAAGGGAATCAAGCTCTTAGCTGAGTTTAATAAGTGAGGGAGTAATGTTTTTTTATATTGTTTCACTGACATATGGGTTCCATGAAACATGCATTTCCAAGGATCCAAGGGAATATCTATTTTAGTAATTTTACTTATTAATTCTATAACTTCACTCCAGAATACTTTAATTTTTGGGCACTCCCACCATATATGGGCTATAGTCCCTACCATCTGACATCCCCTCCAGCAAAGTCTTGAACTCTCTACCTGAATTCTTCCCATCTTATCAGGAGTGTTGTACCACCTTGTGATCAATTTATAGTTCATCTCCTCCGTGTTGGTGTCTATCGCGGATTTATGTACTAATTGAAGGCTCTTATCCCACTGTTTGTTGTTACTACACGGGCCGAGGTCTCTTTCCCATTTTTCTTTTAATGTTATTCCTCTCTCTTTTGTTATTGTTAATAGTATTTTATACACATTCGAAATATTGTTTATTATCTTATCTTTAAGACATAATTGCTCAAGAGGGCGGAGGTCGTTTTTATCTCTCAATGGCTGCGGTAGTGACAATGTGAAGTGCTTTAGTTGGATATACCTCCACTCATTTATCTTCCAGTTTTCTTTCCTTTGTTTCAGCTCCGCCAAGGTTATAATTTTCCCCTTCTCTACTATATCCCCTAATTGTGCTTCTCCTTCTTCTATCCATTTACCCAATTCCTTCTCTTCCCCTGGTGCAAAAAATTTTGTGCCCTGTAACGGGATCAGTGGTGAATTGTGTTTCCAATTTTCTTTTTTATGTATATTATCCCAAACCTTAATAGCATGTCTTGTGATTATATGCGTGTTAGTGTCCAGATTTCTAAACCTCTCAGGTATCCATATAACTTTTGCTAGGTGTGTACCACTCATCGTGCTTTCTATTACCACCCAATTTCTATCATTATTTTTTTTTGTCCATTCTATCACCCTTGTGAGTATTGCTGCAAAATAATAATTTTTAAAGTCGGGTAGGGCTAGTCCCCCTTGTCCCTTACCTTTACATAGTGTAGTGTACTTTACCCTTGGCTTTTTGTATTTCCAAATAAAGTGGGATATTAATCTTTTCAGTGTTTTAAAAAATACTTGAGGTAATGAAATCGGAATCATCTGGAATTTATATATAATTTTTGGCAGGATTATCATTTTTATCGTATTTATTCTCCCTATCCAGGAAAAAATTCTCGGAGATAATCTATTTAATTCTGATCTTACTTCATTCAGAAGTTCTAGAAAATTTGTTTTGTAGAGTTTTTCTGGAGTTGGGGTTAATTTTATCCCTAAGTATTTAATCTCATCTTTTCTCCAGTTGAACTGAAATTCTTTTTTTAACATCTCCTCTTCTTGTTTAGGGATATTAATATTTAATATTTCTGATTTTTTTTGATTAATTTTTAAATTGGATAGTTCTCCATATTGTTTCATTATTTTAATTATGTTGGGCAAAGTAATCCTCGGATTACTTATGTAAAGCAGGATATCATCTGCAAAGGCAGATACCTTATGCTCCACTTGTCCCACCTTTATGCCCCCGATGTCCACACTATTTCTAATAGTTGCCAGTAGTGATTCCAAAGATAAGACAAATAACATCGGAGACAAGGGACATCCTTGTCTTGTTCCATTGAGCATTTTAAACGAGTCTGACAAAGTTCCATTGACCTTTACCTTTGCAGTTGGTTGATTATACAAAGTTTTGATCCAGGCTAACATTCTAGGTTTTATTCCCAACTCCACTAGGGTGTTTATCATGAACTCCCAGTCTACCCTGTCAAATGCTTTTTCCGCATCTATTGACAGAAGTAGACTGGGAGCTCTGCTTTTTACCATATGGTCTATCAACAGTATAGTTTTTATCCCATTGTCCCGTCCCTGTCTCCCCGGGATGAATCCTACTTGATCATTGTGTATCCACTCCCCCATTAGGTTCTTCATTCTAGTGGCCAAAATTTTTGTGAATAATTTAGTATCAACATTAAGTAGGGAGATGGGTCTAAAACTAGAACATAGTACCGGGTCTTTTCCCTCTTTCCGTATAACTGTGATTGATGCTGACAGGGCCTCTCTACTCATCTCGTACTGAGTCCCTATTCCGTTTATATATTCTTTAAATCTTGGGATTAAAATGTCCTTAAATTTTTTATAATAACCTATGGTAAACCCATCCGGTCCTGGGCTTTTACCTAGACTCGTTTCTTTAATAGCTCTCTCTATTTCTTGTTCTGAGATTGGTCTTTCTAGGAATGTTAACTTTTCCTCATCTATCTTTGTCAATCCTGCGTCTACAAGGTATTTTTTGATTTTCTCCCTCCTTTCTGTTTCATTCCCCTGTATCTCACCTTTCTTTACTGCATACAGATTTGCGTAGTAGTTTTGGAATTCTTTGGCTATTCCTGTCGTTGTTTGAATTATTTCCCCATTTTTATTTTTAATTTTATCTACAAAATTTTTTCCTTTCTTCTTTTTCAGGATTTTTGCTAGGTTTTTCCCAACCTTATTACTTTCAATGTATTTTTCTTTTATGCATCTTTTCATTTCCTGCTTTATTTCCTGTTCTAGTAGATCTTTCAATTCTTCTCTCTTCACCTCAAGTAAATTATTTATTAATATATCTTGTGTATTTTTATGTTTTTGCTCTAATTGATGTACTTCTGTCATTAGCCTAATCTTATCTTTTATTCTTTCTTTTTTCCTTTGGGTCCCCTTTGAGATAAATATGCCCCTCATATAAGCCTTATGAGCTTCCCATACCATGTCTTTTGGTGCATCTTTTGTATCGTTTATTTGAAAATAGAATTCCAACTCTTTCACTATTTCTTTTTCCCACTTTTTATCTCCAAAAATCTCCTCATTTATTTTCCAAGCATCCATCCTAGGCCGCTCTTTCGCCATTTTTATTTTTACCATAATGGGGGTATGGTCCGACCAAGTCTTGACCCCAATCTCAGCCTCGCTTACCCTTTCGATCCACCTATGTTCGATTAGTATATAATCCAATCTTGAGTATGTTCCATGTACACTTGAGTAACATGTATAATCTCTATCTTTCGGATGGAGAATTCTCCAAATATCTGCCAGTTGATTTGTAAATAATTTTTCCTTTATTTTCTTTGCCTGTACTTTATTTATCCGTAGGGTTTTTGATGTGGTATCTACTTTAGGGTCGAGGCAGAGATTGAGGTCCCCTGCCAGTATGACTCCTCCTTTTTTAAACTCCATTAATTTTCCCAGTACTTTACCTAGGAAGTCTACTTGTCTCTCATTAGGGCTATATATATTTACTAGGGTCAAATCTTCATCTCCTATTTTTCCTCTTAGAAAGAGGTATCTTCCCTCTGGGTCTACCATTCTCGACTCGAGAGCAAATCCAAGGTCCCTAGAGATGCCAATGGCTACTCCCTTGGACTTCCTCCCGGGTGAGTCCGCGTAATACCAGGTAGGATGGCTCTTAGAATATAATCTAATATTAGTTGCATGAGATAAATGAGTCTCCTGTAAGAATGTCAGGTCTGCCTTCAAATAACTAATTTCTTTTAAAATTTTTTTCCTTTTTTCTGGAGAATTTAAACCTCGGACATTGTAAGATAATATGTTAACTATAACCATTGTTTCTTAATCTTCATTACTGTCTTTCTCTATCATCTCTTCAACTCTAAGGTGGCCATAAAAACTGTTCAACCAACACCAGGGATCCCTAAGAGATGGCATTAATCCCTCTGATTTTTCTTGTCTTTTGGGTTCTCTTAATTCTTGTATTTTCTTATAGGAGACGTTTTGATCTATTGACTTCTTTTTCCCTCTTTCTTCCCCTTTCCTCTTCCCACCCCTACCCTCCCCTCCCCCAACTATTCCCGGTCCCTCCATCAGGGTTGTCGATTCTCCTTCCTCCCTTTCCAATCGACTTGTGGCCGAGGTCGAGCTCTGCTAGTGGTCACCGTTCCCTCCCATCTTCCCTACCGTAGGGTCTAATGGTGACGGCCCGCTGATCTCCATAGGGCCACCTGTTTTTTATTCTTACTTGCTCCTCCTCCCCTCCTCCCCTTCTTCCGCCAGCCCTCCCCCCCTCCCCCAATCCCCCGGTCCCCCCAGTCCCTTTTCATCCTTTTGTTTTCATCTTTTTCTTCTGTTTCCACTGATTCAATTCTCCTTCATCAACTTCTTCCTCTGGGCACTCCTGGTCTGTCCAGCCTGGAATATCTATGAGTGGGATTTTTACTGCTTCACAAAAGTCTTTGGTTTCCTCTGGGTATCTAAGTAGTACTGTCCTCCCATCTCTTCTCACTCCTAAGCCTGCAGGGAAGTTCCAAAAGTATTGTATATCTTTTTTCTTTAATATTTCTACCATTGGTCTAAGAATGCGTTTTCTGTTAATTGTCTCTTTTGCCAGGTCTGGGAAAATCTGAATGTCCTCCCCGTCATATTTTAATTCCGGTCTACTTCTCATTTTCTCCCAGATCTGGGCCCTTGTCTCGTATTTATGGAATCTTGCAATCACATCTCTTGTTTTCTCTTTTGGTAGATTGGTTGGTTTACGCAACCTATGAATTCTCTCAAACTCAATTTTATCTGTGGTCGCCTTTCCCAGCAGAGGGTTAAATAACTTCTCCAGGGTTTCTTCTAATTTTTCTGTTGGCCCTTTCTCTGGTAATCCTCTTATTCTCAGATTTTTTCTACGATTTCTATTCTCCTGATCTTCGATTTTGTATAACATATTTCTCTGCTCCATTTTCATTTTTCTCATTTGTTCTTTTAGATTTTTTAGTTCTTTTCCTTGGGACTCCACCTTCTCTTCTATTTCTTCTACTCTGCCCAGAATATGCCCAAAGTCGGCGTGTAAGGTAGCCATCTCGGCTTTGATGGATCTTTCAAGGCTGGCAAACATTTCCCGCATTTCTGATTTTGATGGTGGATAATCTTTTTCATTAAATTTCTCTTCTCTATTCATGTCTCCATCCTCTATTGTTATACTGCTTTCTCTTGACACTTGTAGGCTTTCTTCTCCACTTACTCCTATATGCTTTTGATTCTTAATTTTCTTGGTTCCCTCTGTATTTTGTTTGGGTCTAACAACCGGTTGATCCTCTTGCTGTGTGTTTTGATCTTTTCCCTCAGATGTCATGTATTTTTTAATTGTTCCTGGGCTTGCTGTAGTTTTTGGAGGTTTCCCTGCCACTTCCTTTGCCGGTTTACCTCTCATTGTGGATTCGGCTCTGGGGAATAAGCCCTCAGTATAGCTTCCTCTTATGTCTCAGTATGAACTAAATATCATATATATCATTCAGTGATTCAGGTAAGAGAGGTCCCACACTTTTTGCACGACAGTCTCCCTAGTTCTTAAGCTATAGACTCACGCATGATAATATAGCTGTGCTACCAGGGGAAGCAGTTTGTTGAAATCAAACGTATGAAAACCCTGGTGGTTTCCCCTCTCACTCAAGCACTCAGACTCCCGCACGTCTCTCAATGCGCGCAAGCAAGATCTGAGGGGCCTCCGCACTCACCCAAGTGAGTAGAGTCTCGCACTTTTTCCAGGGCCGTTCAACTGGCTCCAAAGCATACACTCGTAAATAAATACTGTAGCAGTGCTTTCTAAGAAAGCTAGTATTTGAGATTGGTCATATAGGAATTCTGGGGGGTTTCCCCTCTCATTCAAACAGGCAGAGTCCCGAACCTTTTCAACACAAACCCACCTTCTCTTAAGCCTTATACTCATAGATGACAATATGTCTTTGCTTTCAGAGAGGGCCGGTATATTATATCCAATGAAGGAGGATTCTAGGGGGTTTCCCCCTTCCCTAAGTAAGCAGAGTCCCACACATTTTTTCCAAACAGTCCCGACAATTCTTAAGCTATACACTCATGAAAGATAATCTAGCAGTACTTCCAAGGAGGGCTGATATTGAAATCCTGTGCAATAAGTCCTGGGGGGTTTCCCCTCTACCATAAGTAAGCAGTGTCCCGCACAATTTTCAGAACCATCCCCCTGAATCATTAAACTGTAAACTCATAGATGAAAATATACAGATGCTTTCACAAAGGTCTGGGAATGAGATCAGGTGTAGTGCAATTCTATAGGGGTTTCCCCTCATACTTTGGTAAACAGATTCCCGCACATTTTTTCTCAACAGTCTCGTTGACTCTTAAGCTATATACTCCTGGGTGATAATTTAACAGTGCTTCAAGGAAGGCTGATTTTAGGATCCAACGCAGGGGGGTTCTAGGGGATTTCCCCTCTCGCTTAAATAAGCATAGTCCCGCACTATTTTCAGATAAGTCCCTCTGTTCTATTAAACTGCATGCTCATAGATGATAATAAGACAGTGCTTTTTAAGAAGAGCTAATGTTGAGAAATAAACGTACAACCTCTCTGGGGGGTTTCCCTCGCACTCAAGCAAGCAGGGTCCCACACCACTTTTCCATCACAGTCACATTAGCTCTTAAGTTATATAAGTAAGCAGAGTCCCACACATTTTTTCCAAACAGTCCCGACAATTCTTAAGCTATACACTCATGAAAGATAATCCAGCAGTACTTTCAAGGAGGGCTGATATTGAGATCATGTGGAATAGAATCCTGGGGGGTTTCCCCTCTACCATAAGTAAACAGCGTCCCGCACAATTTTCAGAACCATCCCTCTGACTCATTAACCTATAAACTCATAGATGAAAATATACTGATACTTTCACGAAGGACTAGGAATGAGATCAAATGTAGTGCAATTCTATAGGGGTTTCCCCTCATACTTTGGTAAACAGAGTCCCGCACATTTTTTCTCAACAGTCTCATTGACTCTTTAAGCTATATACTCCTGGGTGATAATTTAACAGTGCTTCAAGGAAGGTTGATTTTATGATCCAACGCAGGGGGGTTCTAGGGGATTTCCCCTCTCGCTTAAATAAGCATAGTCCCGCACTTTTTTCAGATTAGTCCCTCTGTTCTATTAAGCTACATACTCATAGATGATAATAAGACAGTGCTTTTTAAGAAGAGCTGATGTTAAAAAATAAACGTACAACCTCTCTGGGGGTTTCTCTCGCACTCAAGCAAGCAGGGTCCCACATCATTTTTCCATCACAGTCACATTAGCTCTTAATTTATACACTCCAAAATGATGATAGTATTTTTAAGAAAGACTGTTTTGATATCGTTCATATGAAAATTCTGGGGGGTTTCCCCTCTCACCAGTCCCCTTCGGCTAATCTGTGGCGTCCCTTGTAGAGTGGTATGGTGGGGATGATTACGATATCCAATGTTGCTGGGTCTCTCCAGACTGGATCCCTCCAGCACTGGCCCCTCGACGGTGTTCACTCCAATCAAACCTTCTCTCCTGATCCTGGACGCCGGCTCTCCCAGCTTCTCAGCAGCTCCTGCACTCGGCGGCCACCTCTCCAATACACAGCCGATTCCAGTCTCCCGGAGGGACCCAGGGTGCTCGTTCTCCCTCCTCCAAGCCTCAGGGGGGGTCGGCAACCAGGACCGGGTCGGGGCCTCCGGGTAGCAGGGTGGGTGGGGGGGCAGCGGGATCCAGCTAGGCAGGCATCGAGGCTAGGTGAGAGAGCATTCCCTCACATCTCTCTGGGCGGTGGCTCAGAGACTCAGCAGGCCGTCGGGATCAGCTCCATTAGCAGGCTCCTCCCTCCATCAGGGCTGACCCACAAGTAAAAACCTTCTAAATGCAACTTCCCCCACAGCCTCTCTAAATACATACTTGAGCCCAATCTAAACCCAGCGATGCGCATGAGAGCCAAAGCTCTCTTGGGTCTCTCGCTCCTCATTGACTCAGATACAGCAGCAGAAGCCATTGACTTGCACTACTGTCAAATAGAGCCAGTGAGGAGGAAGCTGGTTACACAGCACGCACAAGTGCCTCCATAGCAAGCGGCTTGCTATGGGGGGGGGGGGGGTAGTGGATCCAGGAGTGCCAGCAGGGTACCCGAGAATAGGATCGGGGCTGCTGTTTGCAAAACTATTGTATAGAACAGGTAAGTAGAACATGTTTATTTTAAAACAATAAAAACAAGGCTTTAATATTACTTTGCTGCTATCCAAAAGGTGCCCCTTTGCTCCTTCATCCAGACTGAACACACTCTAATACAGGAGTTGTGTTACTGGCCAGATCACCAGGTTAAAACAGAGGGGAAAAAAGCCTAAGAAAATAAACCTAATGCAGCCACCACCACATCTAATAATTGGTAAGCTGCAATACAATACATTGTTGTTTTGCGATTTATTACCACTTTAGGATTCGGAGCATTGAGATCCAAAATTTACATATGGATCTTTTGTTCACACAGAAATGGTTCCAAGGCCTAAATCAATAAATTAATCAATGTCGTAAGTCAACCATTAATTCATCTCTGGTTGTCAAATATGTGGGTTACAACATTCATTCCAGAGATCAGAAATTCTTTCTCCCAGAGGAAAAGATCCTCAAGACAGACCAGCAGATAGCACTGCTACAGACAAAAGAGCAGGTTTTGTTAAGGTTGGTCATAGCAGTGACAGTCCTTATAGCCTAATGAATGCGTGCATCACAGCCATTCCTTAGGCCCGTCTTTACCAGAGGCCCCTGCAGTTTTTCCTTCTAAGGGTTTGGAATGGCACCAAGGAGACCCTCAACAGCAATGTAAAGATTCCAACAAGAATTAAATGAGCCCTCTAGTAGTGAAAATCCCAGGTACATCTTTCCAAGAGCCTTCTTTGGAGTTGGCCGGTCTCTCAAATAAAGACAACCGATGCGAGCTCCTGGGGGTCAGGAGCTCATCTAAATGGCAAGGTAGCACAGGGACAGTGAGTCAAGAGCGAAGTCAAGCAAAGCTATGAAAGGCTTTCAAGAGGAGGTGAAAGAACACCATCTCAAGATGGTTTGACCGCAAATTCCCAGTGGGTTATATGGATTTAAGCCTGGAGGTACAAATAGTCCAGCCCTGAAAAGAATGGGTCAGAACATTCTGGATTGGGCAGAAGTCAATCTGGCCTCTTTCAGAAAAGCATGTAAAAAGGCATACAGAACACTCTAGAAGATTTCCCTAGTCTTCAACAGGTGTTGCAAGACGAATGGCCCCTCAATCCAGAAGTTTTCTTCTCTCCGGTAGATAAGTGGGGCAGCCAGAGATGGATCTTTTTGCCTCCCAGACAGAAAAAACGACAGATTTTTTTCACTCCCAATCCAAGGGTTGCAGCTCTAGCGATGGATGCCCTTGGCCTTTCAGTCTTGGATAAGCCTTTCACCCATTCAGACTGATTCCAGAATTCCTTAAGAAGTTTTCTCGGGAAAGGATGATTCTGATCCGGATAACACTTTTTTTTAGCCCAAGGGACCTTGGTCTTCTCTTCTCCAGGCCACAGTCCCCAAGTATTCCAGGGAGGACCTATTATCTCAAGGACCAATTTGGCACCCTCAAGTAGCCGTATTGAAGCGGTTGGTGTGGTTTCTGAGGAACAGATTTTGAAACCCTAAGGTTTTTCAGGTAGAGTGCTTCATTCACCCATATGAGTGAGGATAAACCCCCCCACCCCTCCCGTGTAAGGACTAAGTTGAACCCACTTGAGTTTACATACAGCTGAGTGTTCTTTCATCACCCCCATGTGACAGGGCTGTGTGCCTGAGCAGGAGAGCACCAGGAGAGGGTCACATGCCTTCTATACCCCCTAAAAAATTGGTATTTTTCTTTTCTTTTTCAGGCAAGAAGAGTGGAGGGGAGCAAATTTAGATACAAGCAGCTGTAAGGGCCAGGATTAAAGTGAACTTGTTTTGCCTGGAATGTGGAAAATAGACTTGTTTTAAAAGACAAGCAGTCCTTTTTAACATATAAGCTTTATTTTAGTCCAGATCATGTACTGAGTACATAGAGAAGCAGTGGTCATTACACTGCCAATTACATTGTGTGCAAATATTGACACAATGTAATCTAATAACTAAGGATGAAAGGCCTAGGGCCATGTTTTTGAAGTAGTGAATGATCAGTTTGCATGTGCAGTGCTGCTGTCACATTTATACAGAATGTTAGCCATCTGCATTTGCTCTATTAGGTCTTCCCTTTATCATTGGAAAATGCAAGTCTCATAAACAGCAATGAAACTGTGAAGCCAAACAGTGAAATGAAACAGAAATGTTACATTTACCCCAAATAATTTCCCTACAGTTCCAATAGAAGACCCACCACATTTTAATTGTATTGTAACTGTATTATCTTCCCTCATATTGTAAAGATGTGTGCAAACTGTTGGCACTATATAAATCCTGTATAATAATAATAATTTGATTACACTCATTTATCACATATTAAATATGCTGTAAAAGAAGATCTTAGCCATCCTCCCACTAGACCTGCCAGTGGGAGAACTTAGGATTTCAACAAAATGTGTACAGCAGAAGAGATCCAATCCAACAAGCAACTGTGCCTAGATTTGACCTCTTTTTATAAAAGAATCCTTGTGTCTAAATGAAGACCTGGCCTATATGAACTTCCATTTTGTTGGCTCTAGAGAAGTGACAATTCGCTTACACATAGATTACTTTAACATAGATAAATAACCTTTCAGATAAGTTTATATATGTAGTAAAATAGTTTTATTTAAAAAACTATTTGCTTGAATGTATATTATGCAGGTGCATCTCATAAAATTAGAATATCATTACAAAGTGAATGTCAGTAATTCAATTCAAAAAGTGAAACTCATATTTTATATAGTAGTACTTTTGGCAGTGTAGGCATGTGCCAGGTCCATAAAGATGGTCAGCAGAGGGAAGCATGATGTGCTGTAGAATTTCCTGGTAGAGGGCTGTGCTGACTTTGGACTTGAAAAAAATACAGTGGACCAAACACCAGCAGATGACATAGATCCCCAAATCATCACTGACTGTGTAAACTTCACACTGGACCTCATGCAACTTGGATTCTGTGCCTCTTCCTCCAGACTCTGGGACCTTGATTTCCAAATGAAATGCAATACAGTCCATGATGATTTGGGGAGCCATGTCATCTGGTGTTGGTCCACTGTGTTTTATCAAGTCCAAGCCCTCTACCAGGAAATTCTAGAGCACTTCATGCTTCCCTCTGCTGACCAGCTTTATTAAGATGCTGATTTCATTCTTTCAGCAGGACTTGCACCTGCCCATACTGCCAAAAGTACCAATACTTGGTTTAATGATCATCGTATCACTGTGCTTAATTGACCAGCAAACTCGCCTGATGTAAACCCCATAGAGCAGTGGTCCTCAACCCCGGCCTACAGGGCCCACTAACAGGCCAGATTTGCAAAATAAATGAAATGCATCACAGGTGATATAATTTGCTGCTCAGTGATTGCAGTACTCTAGTCTGCATCTCCCCAAGGTAATACCTAAAATCTGGCCTGTTAGTGGGCCCTGTAGGCCAGGGTTGAGGACCACTGCCATAGAGAATCTGTAGGGTATTGTCAAGAGCAAGATGAGAGTCACAAGACCCAACAATGCAAATGAGCTGAAGGCCGCTATCAAAGAAACCTGTGCTTCCATAACCTCACCAACCTGACTAAGTATTGAGTGCATACTATACTTTACATGGGCATACTTTTCAGTAAGCCAACATTTCTGTATACAAAATTATTTTTATTTTTTATGTAATATTTTTTTTTTCTGAGATACTGAATTTTGTGCCTTCACTAGCTGTGAGCCAGAATCATCAAAATTAAAAGAAAGAAATGCTCGAAATATATCATGTGTGTAAGGCATCTATATAAAATATATGAGTTTCACTTTTTTAATTGAATTACTGAATAAATTAAACTTTTTGATGATTTTCTATTTTTACGAGATTCACCTGCTACATTCTGTTTCATTTTGATAGACAATACACAACAAAAAGGACAAGGAGCGCCACCAAGTGTAGATAATTTAATAAAAATATAAAGGGTTAAAATTTTGGTTTTAAAGAATACATTCACTTCTACAAAAAAAAAAAAAACAAAGATATTAAAATGATAAATGCACTTTTTTTGCAGGTAAAAATAAAAAATATTCATTCAGCAGATCGTAGGTGTAATGCCACAGTCCTGCCGACTGTCTCTGTAGCTGTCTGCCTGTACCTACGAAACAGGCAGGCAGTTACAATCTGACAGGAAGCTCAGTGAACTACCTACAGCCATTAACATCGCTATGGTAGCCCATTAAGAGCTAAAAGCCGGGAGCCACAAAGGCTGTCAGGACTTTTAGTTTTCCCATTCATAGAACACTACGAACAGATGACTCGGCCAGGCAGGTGGAGCCCCGCACAGGTGCGTTTTTTTGCAAATTGTAACAGCGAGCGGGGGAAGAGGGTCCCCCGTATGCTGTGAAAATGGAGACTTTGGATTGGATGGGGGGGGGGGGTCGATATGGGTGTAACATGCAACAAAAGGTGAACTTATTCTTTAATAAGTTATCTACACCCAGCTCCTTATCATTTTTGTTTTGTGGACCATTGATTATTCTTTGCTCTACAGAGGAGCTGAAGCCTTTTGTATAGTGAATCTATTGGATTTTAGTGGGACTTTCATGTCAATTCAACTCAACTCAACCACCCCAGCTTCCTTGGCACCATAAATATACATATTACAACAAACAATACATACCTTCTTCTTTTTGAGGGAATCCAACCCACTGGATCAAAGCAAAGAGCAGAAGTATCACAAGAGATGCCATTCCGATCCCTCTAAATGTTTCTGCCGCACCTAAAGTATCAGAAGATATAATCATTAGCAGAGTAGTTAAAGAAGGATTATTACACAGGATCTCCTATGGTCAGTGACTGTGAATGGATCCTTACATTTTTGTACCTACGGAGACCATTTTCTCTACACTTCACATATTAGGACATGTAGTAGTGAGGTTCACATTCTCTATACCAAAGAAAAAACCCAGTTTTGCTTCCAGTGTTCCTTATATCCAGATGTATTTCTTTTCATAATTTAGAATTCTATGTGCTGCCACGGAACATGTTTAAAATAAGCCATGAAGGCATGTAAAAACAATAAGCATGGTTACTGCAGGAAAGTCCACTTTATAGAATAAATCGAAGGACGTTACCATTTTTATCTGAATATTTATGAAACATTTGCCAGTATGTTATGTGCATATGTTAACCAACCGGAAAAGATCATGGACTAAGTAAACCGATAGGCAGGAGCAGTCAGTGATGGTGATGCACCTAGCAATATTGCTAGTTTTTCCAGCCTGAGAAAACTAAAAAAAAAGTACTGTTGTCCTTGTTTTTTCAGTTATTAGAAAAGTACTTTTGAACAAAATTGCACAAACTAAAACCAAAAATCTTAATAACCTACCAAAAAAATTCACCAAGACACCGCCAATCATGGCACCGCATCCTCTACCAAGTCCAAGGTGGAGGCCCTGAAGGATTCCCTGTGCAGTTGTCCGTAATGCAGGAGGAACTGCAGCACTGAGATATGAAATGCAGGCAGCCCATATGGCTGCATGGGTCACACCTGGAAAGAAGAACAGAAAATGCCATCAAAACAGACATCGAATTTTATCCAATAAACTTTTGATTTGTTGATACACCATTTCTAGAATCATTTGTTGTCTTCTGGATCATCTCTAAGGGTGCACACAAACAAACATCACAGAAAAAAAAAAACAGTATTGGACTGGAAGGGGGAAATCTGTGGGATCTAAGTTACCATTTAGGGATTGTGCTCCTTACACTGCACTCGTTTTAGCATTGTACAAGTCAGAAATTTTTTTTTAGCTAAACACCTATTCTCCTACATTGGGCTATAGGTACCATGCGCAATGTGGTTTGCATGAGCCCTTCATTTTTTTTTCTCCTGGTTAATATAAGGGAAAGCTGGTCAAACTCTGTCCATTTCCTGCTAAATCGGCTAATGGGTTGCCCTGCATGGACCACTTTGCTCAACAAAACCTTAACCTGAAATCTGGCTGTTTTCTGCCCAGCTCCCACTAATCAGCTGCAGTCATTGTTTGGGTATTCTTACAGCTGGCACTCACCAATAGGAGAGATTCAGCCATCTTTGCTGTTTAGCTTAGATGGAGGACCTCGTTAGATTTCTTACGTTCAGCATGCAGGCAGAATGAAAAAAATAAATTAGAAAAATCTATACACATATGGTAAGTAGGTCTACAGATGCCCTAAAATGTACGTAGCATGACTAAGAGAGTTCTAAAGCAATCTTTTATTAAGAAAATGTATTACCTTTTCAACACTACTCTTGACATGTCCTAGAGCTCCCCTGCCAAATATTACAGCTATATAGATGTACTGCCTCTGCACAGTGTGGGGGAAATTATAAAGATACTACCTCCACCATGTAAAAGTGCATGGCGGAACTGAAGACACAAAACACAAGGCCTTATAGGAGGGGGAGGTACAAGGCATTCTTCTTGCTTCATTTACAGCATTTAATACATCAGGCAAGATGATTATTACTCCTATCTTATTGCAAAAAAAAAAAAAAAAAAGCTACCTGAGGATATAACAGCCAGACAGAAAAGGCTGTAGGCATATGGAAATTACTCCTACCTTTAGTGTATTTACTACATAAATAATACATATACACGTGTCACCAATAATAACCACTATAACAGATGTACTAACAGCTAGAATCTCATTTTTACGTACAACCAGGAATGTCCAGAGTTTAATCAAAGAATAGTGTGTGGCTTTATTTGAAAGTCTGAATCAGGCTGTATTATTTTCATATATTATATGTGTGTGTATATATATATATATATATATATATATATATATATATATTATACAGTGCTCAGCATAAATGAGTACACCCCTTTTGAAAAGTAAGGGCTCTTTCACACGGTCCGCCTCCGTAGGCGGATCCATGCTGCTCAGCAGGGGATCGTAAGCACAGATCCCCCGCTGATAAGGAAGGTGACATCTCCCTCTCCGCTCTGTGTACTTTCATGTAAAGAGCTAAGGTTAATAATATAACTTAGATTGCAAAATCTTCATTTTTACTCAAGTTAGTTGATGCAAAAATTAATACACCCCACAACAAAAACTAGTATTTTGTATCCCCTCATTGATTTGAAAGGACAGCACCAAGTCTTTCAGGCATGGAATAAACAAGTTGGCGACATATTGCAACATCTATCTTTTTCCATTGTACAAGAAAGACCTCTTTTAGAGATGGATGGAGAGTGATGCTCAACTTGTCTCTTCAGAATCCCCATAGGTGTTCGATTGGGTTCAGATCAAGAGGCATACCAGGCCACTGAATCACTTTCACCCTGTTCTTCAGAAATTCAACAGTGGCCTTAGATGTGTGTTTGGATCATTGTCATGTTGGAAAAATGCATGACGACCAAGGGCGCGGAGTGATGGTAGCATCTTCTCTTTCAATATAGAGCAGTACATCTGTGAATTCATGATACCATCAATGAAATACAGCTCCACAGGACGCTGCCACCACCATGTTTCACTGTAGGCACCGTGCATTTTTCTTAGTACTTCTCACCTTTGAGACGCCATACAGTTTTGAAGCCATCGGTGCCGAAAACATTTATCTTGGTCTCATCACTCCAGAGTACAGAGGCTTCCTTCGTGGATGACACCATGCATGCCATTTCTCGGCAGTGTATGCCGTATTGTGTCACGGGAAACAGTTCCCCCAGTTTGGCTTTCTACTTCTTTAGCTAACTGCAGTGAACTTGCATGGTGATTTTCCTGTAACCCTTTTCATCAGAAGACGCTCCTGTTGAGGTGTTAACTTCCGTGGATAGTCTGGACGGCTCTGTGAGATGGTTGCAGCTCCATCTTTGTTAAACTTTTGCTACAGTATTCTGACTGATAAGTAAAGCTTTGCTGATCTTCTTGTAGCCTTCACCTTTCTTATGTAAATAAATCATTTTCTTTCTCAGGCCTTGTGACATTTCTCTTCCATGTGGTGACATCATGAAATGTGAAGGGGTTTTCTTTGTTAGGTAATGCCCTTTTTTAATCAACTGTCTGCTGGACACCAGATTGTTCTCACCTGTAGTTGAATTGTTGTTAATTAGGATTTTGTTATCTAAGGCTGGCCATACATTATACAATTTTCTGTACAATTTTCTTGAAATTTACATTTAACTATGTAGTACAAAGGCCTAATAATTGGATACAAGTGTTGTTTAGCTTTGACCTCATATTATGTGGTTTGTGGTAAATCTAACAGAAAATTGAACATGTATGGCCAGCCTAAGATTTTGGCTTTGCTTTAACTGGGGTGTACTCATTTTTGCAACATGGTCTTAAAATAATTTGTTAGGAAAAATACATTTTTCTGTATGAAAATCTTGGTTGCAATCAATGGCCCATATTTGTGGGAGTATTTTGTAGTATAGTGTCCCATAGAAAATGTTGATTCTGAAAGGAAAATAATGGTTTTCTGCCAAATCAGTTGGGGTGTACTCATTTATGCTGAGCAATAAATAAATAAATATATATATATATATATATATATATATACACACATACATACATTATATATGTATGTGTGTGTGTGTGTGTGTGTATATACATATATATGTGTGTGTGTGTGTATATACATATATATGTGTGTGTGTGTATATATACATATATATGTGTGTGTGTGTGTGTGTGTGTTCAAAACAAATTAAGGGCCCTTTCACACATACGGTCCATTCAGTTCATCAGTTCAGTCACATCAAAATGTATCCATTTTCCATCCGTTTTTCCATCTGTTTTTCGTCAGTTGTCATCCATTTTTTTGTCCGATCCTTTTTTTTGACGGATGAAAAATAGGGCATTCATCCGTTCAAAAAAACGGACATTGACGGAAGCGGATGAAAACGGATGTTAACTGATGATCATCCGTTGTCATCCGTTTTTACATAGAGATACATTGATGTCCGTTTTTCATCCGTCAACGGATGGATGAAAAATGGACAAACGGACAGCATCTGTGAAAGGGGTCTAACGGCTCTTTCACACGGACGTTCCGTATGTCCGTAAATCACCCCATCCGTTTGCGGGTGATATACGGACATAATGCATGTCTATGGCATTGCGGATGTCAGCGGATGACCATCCGCTGACATCCGATTTGTGTCCTTTCAGTTCTGTTCCGCAAACGGATGGGATTATATGTGGACATACGGAGCGGATGACACAAGTGTCATCCGTGTCTGTGAAAAAAAAAAAAATGCCGCAGAGGAGATAAAAAACTGAGCGGCCGTGTGAAAGAGCCCTAAGGGAACACTTTTTAATCAGAGTATAACATCAAGTCAATTAAACTCCTGTGTTATTGATCTGGTCAGTTATGTAGCAGTGGGGTTTGTTAATCAGTTCCGGCTGCTTTGGTGTTAATGAGGCAATCTCCAAAACAGAATGGTTTTACAGGTGGAGGCCACTGAAATTTTCTTTCACTACTCATCTCTTCTGACTTTTTTCATTAGTTTTGCATTTGGCTAGGGTCAGTGTCACCCTACTGGTAGCATAAGCCGATACCTGGACCCTATGGAGCTTGCGCAGGCAGTGCCAACTCCTCCAGGATGCAACATCAATATGTGCCCTTGCCAGAAGGTTTGCTGTGTCTCCCAGAGTCTCAAGAGCATGGAGGCGATTCCAGGAGACAGGCAGTTACTCTAGGAAAGCTGGACAGGGCCAAACAAGGTCCTTAACCCATCAGCAGGATCGGTATCTGCACATTTGTGCAAGGAAGAACAGGATGAGCACTGCCAGAGCTCTACAAAATGACCTCCAGCAGGTCACTGGTGTGAATGTCTCTGACCAAAAAAAAAAATCAAACAGACATCATGAGGGTGGCCTGATGGCCCAACGTCCTCCAATGGGCCTTGTGCTCACTTCCTGGCACCGTGGAGCTCGATTGGCATTTGCCATTGAACACCAGAATTGGCAGGTCCGCCACTGGTGCCCTATGCTTTTCACAGATGAGTGCAGGTTCACCCTGAGCACATGTAACAGAAGTGAAATGCGAAGCTGCGCAAAACATTATGCTGCTTGTAACATTGTTCAGCATGACTGGTTTGGTGGTGGGTCAGTGATGGTCTGGGAAAGCATATTCATGGAGGGATGCACAGACCTCTACATGCTAGACAAGTGCACCCTGACTGCCATTAGGTATTGAGATGAAATCTTTGAACCCATTTTCAGACCCTACGCTGGTGCAGTGGGTCCTGGGTTCCTCCTGGTGCACGACAATGCCTGGCCTCATGTGAGGAGAGTATGCAGCCAGTTCTTGGAGGATGAAGGAATTGCTACCATTGAATGACCCCCACACTCGCTTGATCTAAATCCAATAGAACACCTCTAGGACATTATGTTTTAGTCCATCTGGCGCCACCAGGTTGAACCTCAGTCTGTTTAGGAGCTCAGTGATGCCCTGGTCCAGATTTGGGAGGAAATACCCCAGGACACCATTCGTCTCAAAAGAAGCATGCCCCGAAGTTGTCAGGCATGCTTACAAGCAACTGAGGACCATTTTGTGTTGCTGCAATGAAATTTCAGCAAAATGGGACTAGCCTGCTTCATTATTTTTTCACTTTGATGTTCGGGGTGTCTTTGAATTCAGCCCTCTGTAGATTGATCATTTTCATTTCCAACAAAACGATGTGGCATCCAAACCCATTACCCAGTCAATATCAGTATAGATATTCAACATTATATTTCTCCCCATTGAGATTGGATGTGCTCCTTTAATTTTTTTGTGAATA